>NW_027526233.1:92800806-92962963 GCF_048455015.1 Haemaphysalis longicornis
TGGCGCCTTCTCAACTCCTCTTTTAAAGTAGATGCGACAGCATTTTCTATCATCTTGAATTTGCTCAACTTTTAAATTAAAGGGCGCGTGGGGAAAAGATTATTAATGCGGAATAGCGGGTATCTGGGGTCAACTAGTGAGATGATTGGGTGAGTAATGTGACTTAGTGGGATTGTTGTATTCAATAATTTGATTAGAGGAATTAGCGGCTTGCTAAGGTCGATTACCCGGTTGCACCGACGTTAATATTTTTGGTGTCCTTGGCATTCCGGATATTTTGTTGCACACAGAATATGACAACCATCTGAGGGCAATACATATTTTTTTCTGCACGTATTGCGCTGTCACGTTGTTTCTAGCGTACGATTGACACGTCGCATTGAAGTTAATAAATATTTCCTAATACATATTTTATATTCCTCCAATGGTTTTATAAAAAAATTACACCATCTTCCCGTAGGGGAACCCTGAGTAGTATGCAAAGCAGCCATAGGGTCGATTCAAGTTCCAATATGTTTTCAGTACGTCGTTTCCTTTAGGTTGAGGTACGTAGCTACCGTTATATTTACTGTTTAGTTTCCATGGTAACTACCACACGTTTCACTTACCGGAACTAAAAAATTGGAAATTGAGTTAACACCATCGCTGTTTCGCATACTACTCAGGATTCCTCTACGGGAAGATGGTGTAAGTTCATTGGAAGGGGGTGGGGGTGTTAGAGTGGAGAGGCATTAAAGAGAGAGAGAGTCTTTGTACGTGGTATAGGTTTGTCTTTATTTAGGCATTATCATCATCATGTTCAACGTAGGTGACGCCGAGCTGTGCTTGGTGTTCCGCTTTGATTATGACCGCCTTATGGTCTGTGAAATCTAAAGTCAAGGGCTGTTGTAGTGGACTGAGTCCTGAAGTTGCTGAAGATGAGGTCGATGTTAGTTCCCCGGATGGTTCTGGGCTGCCCGTAATCACGGCCCGCTGAGACTCGCCGACGCACGCCGCTGCAGACGACGATGAAACGCCGAAGACGCATGAAGCATGCTCTTCTCGTGCTGGCCCAGGAAGACACCGGCAACACTGTCACTCCCGGAGCCCTTAAAGGGGAAGCGTGCTCGTCTCGTGCCGGCCCAGGAAGGCACCGGCAACACTGTCGCTCCAGGAGCCATTAAAGGGTAAGACGCCAGCGACCTTTCAGCAAGCCGAGCATGCGCAGGGGGGGTGTGAACGGCTCAACAACAAGGGAGGGGCGTAGCCCCGACCATGAGACGGTTCACATCTAATAGGTATACGGTAAAACCCTGTTAATGCGTCCCCCGGGCTATTTTAATTTAAGATAAGAACAAACAAAGGGTGCCTGGTCAACCTTTTCAATTTCCTTGAAATTTACTTTATCATTTCTGGATTATTCTAATACTGAGACTCACCAATATTTTCCCACCAAAAAATGTCCTAGCTGTAAAAAAATTGTCACTCGACAAGGTGGACTCTCGTCACTATCTACCCGTTGGCCTGAGTTAGTTTTAGCCACGTCTATCTAAGGAAATATTCATGAGGAGCAATTCTTACGTTTATGAATAATTCGAGCCTGGTGTAAACTTCTCCAATAAGAAAGTATTGTCGCTGACAGGATATGAATTTTTGCAATAAATTCTCCAATTCAGCTCACAGCCTCATTCAACACAAGGCTTTTGTGTCCACACTCATGCCGTTGTACACCGATACGCCGAGTAGGAAAGACAACTATCTATGGCAACGGTGTAATGGTTCCAAGGAGTAATGGTTCCGGGTTTCAGGTTTGCGAATGCTGTACTCTGGGAAAAATCAGACGTTCTATAAGGCCTTGAAGTAAACCAGAGAACGGTAGAACGTTTGGCCTTAGACGCGCATGGAAAAACAACTAACGAAGCAGTTCAGGGAGATATGGGCTGGGCGTCGTTTGAAGTTAGAGAAGCACAGAGTAAAATATTCTTTGAGATGAGGTTGAGGGCAATGGATCAACGAAGGTGGGCTGCTAAGGTTTTTAGGTACCTTACTTGAAAAGCGTGGACACGCAGTGGTTAAGAAAGACCAAAAAGCTAACGATGAAATACGGAAAGAACAGTGGAGAATCCAAAAGAGCCAAGGTAACCAAAAAAGAGGCAAGGCAGATTGAAACGAATAAATGGAGGGAAAAAAATGGAAGCTAAAACATCGTTAGAGATGTACAGGGCTGAGAAATTGAACATCAGAAAGGAAAATTTCTACGATAATTCCCAGGGCAGTGCTTTGCTTTTTGAGGCTAGAGCAGGTTGCTTGCGAAGTAAGAGTTTTGTGGGAAAGTATTCACAAAATGATGCGGTATGCGTGGTCTGTAGAAAAGAAACAGAAACTACGCGGCACATAGTGTTAGAATGTGAGGTATCCATCCAAATCTACATGAAGGGAATATTGGGCTTCCAGAAGCCCTAGGCTTTAAGAGTATCAGAGAAGAAGTTAACTTCAAAGCTGTCGAGGGGACGGAAACAAGATTAGAAAGCTGGTGGATGAAAAGCAGAGAGGGGAATATTGCCTAGGACAGTTACCATCTGCAACAAGGGAAAAAAGTATTTCGGGCGTAATAAGCTTTAGTGCCTGCCCTGAGCAGCGCTAGTATTAAACCAAGAGTGTAAAACATGGTTTTATTAGTCCTTTTTGGTAAGATGACATGTCATCCCTTGCTTCAAAGGTGAAACCACTAGCAATCATCATCATCATCATCATCGGTGATCAATGGTCGTGGGTGACGTGCCCGGAATTATATCAGAACCCCTCGCGATATGTAGCCGGCGTCTAACCTATTGCTCCATTTCGACACGGTCCACGCCAACGCCAAGCAGCAGGTACCGATTGGTGCCGTACAACCCAAACCCAAACGTTAGTCATGCCGGGTGCACACCCGAGAGTTGGTATACGGTATTCTGGGCAAGTGTTGCGTACCTCCAGAGTAGCACATACTGGCAGTGTCGGAATAGCAAACCAAAGAATTCATTACGAGAAAGCTTGCCGTTCCACCATCACCATCGTTAGACAAAGGGATGCAATTTTTTTTTTCGAACTTCGGGCCTATATAACAAAAAGTAGTTAAGTTGCAACCTTGAAATCTTACTCACATGTGCTCCCCACATTTTTAAACAAAAACATGAATACAGTAATGGTATATTGAATGGTTAAGATGCAACTGGACCGCAAGTTTAAAGAAGAAACTGGAAAGCATGAAGTTCCAAAGCGAAGATAAAAAACATCAACGGTTTTTCTGACATTCGCCCCACACGTATGCTCTTACACGTTCTTTCATTATCACAAAAACACATGGTATTATTTTGTCCGTGGACCCCGTACAGGACGCAAGAACAGCCCCATCCTCCCAGCTCTCGCTGATGAACTGTAACGATCGCGACTTCCCTCAGATTTGCATATATTGTATGTGTTTTGTATAAAACGCAAGTTATCCCTCCACGAGTAGAACCGAACATGAAACCGAAAAATTCCCTGTATACAGCCCAAGTGGAAGGTACAAAAACAGATTTTCAGCCAAATAAAGTGTGTAGATTAAGTAAAAAGCAACAAAACTCAAATGTTCCGCCAGAGATCAACAACATCACTCATATTTTGTAAAACTTTCACAATCTCTTAACAGTTCATTCTACTTTTATTAGAAATAGTGTCACGTAGCAAAGACGGCCCAGTCGGTTTGAAGGAAAAGCAAGTTTATTCGAGCGAACTTGTGCTCCCCTAACAACTTAAAGAAAAGACAGGCGGCGAAGCAACGCTGAACAAAGTAACGTGCGCAGGCGAGTTTCGGTAAGCTCAATGCCGCGGCGTCTCCTGTGCTGGCATTTATCTTTCGGCACAGCTGTTTCCCGAGCCGTCGAATTATATCCAGAACACTGTATATAAAAGATCCCTATTCTAGGCTACAGACGTTACGGCGGAACAGTCTCCCAATCAAATGAGATAATCCATGCGGCGTAAGAAACAAAGAACGAAACATGCGCTTCACCCAGGACACCGATAACACAGCCTAGAGCAGCGGGGTGGTAAAAACAAGAAAATAAATAAACGAATCCAATGCATGGTTCGCGACATTTGCCCCCTTCTAAAAGGGCATCGACTCGAGGTAAAATAAAACGACAGTCCGAACAAAGTAAGAATAAAGTCGGTCATCGCCTGTAGAAAGGTTTAAAGCGAACCACGGCGATGACTTCGGTCCGCGTGCGTCGTCGCGATGTTCCAGAATCACCATGTGGGATCACCTCGTAGGTAAGTTGCCCCACACGTTGTAGAATCCGGTAAGGTTCGAAATACCGCCGTAGAAGCTTTTGACTGAGTCAACGTTGTCGGATGGGAGTCCAAACCCACACACCGTCCCCAGGGTGGTACTGGGCCTCTCAGCGTCGGTGGTTGTAGCGTCCCGCATCCACCGGTTGCTGGTCTGTTGAACGAACTCCAGCGAGCTGTTGGGCCTCCTCCGCACGCTGAAGGTATCCTTTGACGTCGCCGTTGAGGTCGTCGTCTTCTACGTGCGGCAGCATGGCGTCAAGCATCGTAGTCGGTCGCCTACCGTAGACAAGCTCGAACGGTGTCATCTGCCTAGTTTCCTGAATAGCCCTGTTGTATGCAAACGTGACATACGGAAGGACTTCGTCCTAAGTGAGATGTTCGACGCCGACGTACATAGTCAGCGTATCCGCGATCGTCTTGTTAAGACGTTCCATAAGTCCGTTCCTTCGGGGGTGGTACGCTATCGTTCTTCGGTTATCCGCGTTGCTGTAGCGTAAGATTCCTTGGATAATCTCCGCAGTGGAGGTCGTTCCGAGGTCCGTGATTATGATTTCAGGTGCTCCATTTCGCAGCACAACTTGGTTTATGAAAAACTTGCCGACGTCTTGTGCTGTGCCCCTCAGAGGAGTGGCCGTCTCTGCGTAGCGCGTCATGTGGTCTCTTGCTACGACAATCCACTTGTTCTCGTACCGAAACGTAGGGAACGGCCCAGAAGGTCCATTCCAATCAGTTGAAAGGGCCTCAGTGGGACGGCGACCGGTTGCAGAAGTCCAACGGGTCTCGTCAGTGGCATTTTTCGTCGCTGGCAGTCACGGCAACTCCGGACGAAGTGGGTGACGTCCGTTGTTAGGCGAGGCCAGCACAACTTAGTTTTGATTTTTCCAATAGTGCGAGCTGTGCCTAGGTGTCCGGAAGAGAGGTCGTCGTCGCAAGCTTCCAAAATTCTGAAGAACGTGCTGTCATCATCCCAGTCTCGTGGTGGTGGTTGGTCGACTGGTGCGTGAGACCGGTAGTCGGCGTTGGACAGTTGTCTGCCGGATTTATAGGCGATTGTAACGTGGAACTCTTGCAGAAGGAAGCTCCACCACCAAATAGCCAGAGGTGTCCTTCAAATCGGCGAGTCAAAACAGCGCGTGCCGATCTGCCACAACCTTGAATGGTCTACAATAAACGCATGGGCAAAATTTTGAAATCGCCCATATCTTGCGAGGTACTCTTTCTCAGGGGCTGAGGAGTTGTCTCCTCCTTCGACAAACCATGGCTGGCAAAGGCGATTACTTTTTTGCAACCGCTTTGCTTTTGGATGAGAACGGCAGCCAAGCCTATATCACTGGCATCCGTGCTTATTAGCGTTTTCGCGTTTTCGTCGAAATGAACGAGCAGAGACGTGTTTTGCAAGCGTTGTTGCAGCTCGCAGAAATATTTTTCTTGGGCGTTTTTCTGGCTGAAAACAATGCTATGTTTTTTCTTCATGACTACGACCGGGACAGCCCAGGGGCTTTTTGGCGGCTTTATAGTGCCGTCATTGAGCATGTCTTCCACTTGTGTCGGGACGGCTTCCCGCTCGTGTAAAGACACGCGGTACAGTGACTGTCCAGTTGGGTGGGTTCCCCTTTCGGTATTATACAGCGCTTCGCTAGAGCTGTCTGACGTAATTTGAGTTCGGCGAAAGGCACCTGCTATAGCGACGCAGAAAAGCCAAAAATGTCTTCAGTTCTTCTTGAGGTAGTGCAGAATTCACGTCGCAGGGATGCGTAAGCTGGAAGGTGCCTTCGGGTTCACGTTCAAAGTCGGCGACCGCCATCACGCCACTTGCTTCATACGTTTTTTTGAGGAACACAATTGCTCAGCCCTTGTTTATTGATGGTACTCCTCGGTAAATGTAGTGACCTAAACGGAAGATTAGGGTTGCTTAAAGTGCGCAATGCCTCTTGCGGCAGAAGCACCGTGGTTGAAAAGCCGCCTTTGGTCACTCTCTACGATAACGTTGACAGCATGAGAAGCATCTTCACAGTCGACGGTGATCATCAAGCTTGAGCGGAGTGGCAGAGTGACGAGATCATCGGCGATCCTTACAGCGGCACGGGGTTCGGGGTGTGGTTGGAAAACGTTATCGACCTGGTCTGTAGATCCATTATTGCTCCGTTGCCCGTCAAAAAGTTCATTCATGGAATTGCGTCGCGGGAGCATATAAGCAAAATGAGGAACACGGCTGGGTACGTCGGGTCGTCTAAGTGACGAGCGACTTGCACGTTCCCCATTGCCTTACAAGATCAACCCCTTGCTGTGCACATTTGTGGATCGTCCCATGAGGTCGTAACTTTCTTTAGCTTAGACGCGAATGATCCGCTCATCACTTAGTAGTCGGCTCCCTTGGCCACGATGGCGACTACATCGAAGCCGTCGATGTAGTCATTTGACAACTGGACTTTCAACGCTGCCTTCCTCGAGTTCCGGGTGCGTCGGGGTGTCGTATCTCGGCTTGTCCGTGTTGATGGCCGAGAACCATGCGTCATCTTTGTCGTCGTCTTCGCACTAGGAGGCTCGGTCATGTCGGGTACGTGTCGCACCGTGCGGATTTCGTCGTGTGCAAGAGTAACGCCAGCGTTAGATCGTTTCGTCTGGCTGAGGGCATGTCGTAAATCAAGGTGTTCGGTGCTTCCTTGCGTGGTTAGAGGGTTTTTGTTTTTCCCCCGTTGCGCAACTTCACCTCCATGAGTCACTGCTTGTAGTTTCCTTCGTGTGGGATGGGTGACCTCCCACGTGCGAAGTCAGCATTGCTACAGTGGTTCAGCGACTGGAATGGGTAGGGCAACGGCGAACGGTTTAAATGGGCTAGGCCACGGCTAATTTGAGATAACTACTCGTCTATCTCACGGGGTCGTTGGCGAGGGAGAGGGCGAGGTGCGTCGATGCAGAAACCATGCAGTCCAAGTCTCTTGTATTGGCAGCGATAGATGTGGTAGGCCTCTCCTGAGGGATAGCACAGCGAACGATTATCAAGTGTTCCCCACAAGTCGGTCTGCCTTGGCGTCTGGATTTGTACTGCAATGAGCCGAGCGGGCGACAATGGACGGGGGGGGGGGGGCTTGTTGACGACGTGTTGGAGCAGGGCGGAGTGGGGAGTAGGTCATATATTCTAGCTCGCGGGGTGTTTCTTATGGCGTAGATATACCCAAAGGGTTTAGAACTTCTTCCCGGATCACGTCAGTCAGAGAAGCGACTTGAGGGTGGGGTGTAGTCGGGAAACGTTTGCGCAGCTCCTCCCTGAGCAATGCATGGATGGTCTAGCGTAGTATATCGAAGCTAATAGCCCCGGCACCGATCGTCTCCGAAACCAGCGCATCGACTGGGTGGTCGCACTACCTCGTTCGGACTTCAAGCGTCTTCTCCATCGCTGCCACCTCGGACACGAATTCGGCCGCCCTGTTAGACGGGTTACGGGCAAGGCAAGGAAAAAGATCTTGGCTTACCCCTTGCAAAAGAAACCTTAGTATCTTTTCTTCTGTCATTTCAGAGTCCGCACGGCGAAACAATATCTTTACCGGCTCAACAAAAATCACTACCCCTAATTTCGGGTGTCGCGTGAGCATTTCTAGCGATGGCGGCGGCGAATGCTATAAGGAACTCGCTGTTGAATAGTCCAGTCAGTCATTCGTGGTTCCCGAACCAAGTTCGAGTAGCATCCCCCGAGCTGCACATGACGAGACGTTTCTGCGTATGACACCTGTTAAAATTCCGGACACGCTCCAGGAAACCAGACAGGTGCAGTTTGGCACCTTCTTTCCCTATTTTTTAGTTTGCTGTAGGTAAGAAATAAGAATGCTAATAAAAAAAAGTTACGCGACCGGAAAAGGTGTTCCCGGCACATTCGTGTTTAGAACAATTGATTTATAGTTTGAACACAAGTTGTGCAAGTTAAAGGGACCATGAATACAAAACGCAGCCTTGTATTTTGATTGAGACAACTAACCCTGGTTAACTCACTGAGCTCCTTCTGAGCCAAGAAATCCTTTTTGAACAGAAAAACGGGATAACTATGCGAAAACATAAAATGTCGCGCTGCTGTTACGCAATAACAGCAGAAGTGACGTAAGGTGGGCCAGCACTATACACGTGTTCAGAAAAAGTGCTCTTCAGTTGTCGGTAGCGGACCGTGCCGAGATAGCATTGAAAACATTCCAGCCCATGAACCACCCTCTATTCTTATGGGAGGCCTGTAAGACCACCGTCTGAATGGACGAGGCACCATGTGAGACCAAATTAGCTCTGTGTTCGGCTCTGCCATTACGTTCTGTTGTTCCAAGAAGCGCAAAAAACACGCGTGGGTGGGATAAAAAAAGACGTGCAGGGCACAATAGCACGGAATGATCGAGACTGAAGGCGCACATGCTGAGCTAGCTGCTGTCTCTGCACTATTTCCCGAAGATCTTCGTTAGTCGCACTAAATAAATACTTTGCTTCACTACGGAAGGGAAACAGTGGTACGTTATCCTGCTTTCTTCGGTGCCTTCTTTGAAGACTTGCGACAATTACCCAGGATTTTCCATTTCCTTATATAAAATTGTCAATCTGGTATGAAAAGTCATCCAGCTTTAAGAAGAAAACATATTCTTGTATTGCCGAAATGCGTGCGCAGATGGCACAGTGAATAAAGACCTTAGTTAATGTGCACATTTTAACTATATATTTTCCTTTGCAATTTATCAAACCCGAATCCATTATAATGTGCTTGGCAATTTAAAACACGACACAAGTTATCAATGATATTTCTTGACGATTACACACTTGAAGCATTTAAAATTTGAATTAATGCGAATGGCAATTTATAAATACAACTCATAACTAATATTTATTGGCGTTTACACACTTTAAACCATTTTAAAATTTTAAAATCAATTCAGGGGCCTGGCGAAGCTTGTTTTTCTAAACGGTTTGTCAATTTCGCTGTGTTTGTTTCCTGCTTATCGAGAAATAGAACGTTGGTTCGATGTACTAATAACCCCTTCCCGCCCATCAGCGGGTATGCTTAGATCATACATTTACAACTGCTCATATTTGCGGGGCTAAAATTATAACACGTGAGTATCTCTTGTGAAATGCATAGTGTAAAAGCGTGAGCGTCTATTTCTTGAACGGGTCCACTTATTAGGGTAAATTACAACTATTCTTTTGCCCTAATTTTCTTTATTTCGGTTTGCACGACTCCGTATACTTTTGCTTTCGCATCTCCAAGAAAATAGTACGTGCTGTGAAAGCAATGTGTGTCTCCCCTGTTCGCTACGTCTCTATTTGCAGACCTCAGTAAACTCATATAACACACATTTTATATGCAAGTGCCGAGCATAATTTTTGTCAACCCTAGTCAGCAAGCATCGAATTTGGCCGCGCGAGCACAGCGCCAGCTGCGGCAGACCCGCCCACCTCTAGGTCGGTCCTACCCCGCCCAGCGCCTTCAGCACCCGTGAACACACCTTTGCAAAAACGTGTGCCACAACAGTATTTGGTTGCATAGCTCCTACGCACTGCAACAAAGTCATGCAAAAATGTTATATCGTAGGAGAAAGAATCCAAATGAAACAGGGCGCTCACAGAATGTTGTCGCCTTGCTGCCGAACAGTAGTTTGACAAAGCTGGGAAGATGGTGTTCATAGCTTTCAGATGCGAAGCATCTCAAGTTCGGGGCTGTGCCCTCCCTTTCTCGTTGTTGTCATTGTACGCCGTCCGCACTCTACTGCGCACGCGCGTTCTTTCAGCCCGGTCAGCGTTTGCGCTGATGTCAGCGCAGTCCACTATAAAAATAAATAGGTAGGCGGCGCCCGTTTTCGATCCCATGACTCTCTGGCCACGACGGGAGGTACGTGGCGCTCTTCCCACTGCTCCACAAACCAAGACGGCAGCATGTGCTACGAACGTGCCTTATGTCCTTCACTCATTCAAACTACGTCAAGAAGCTACTGATACAACGAAGGCACCCGAAGCTGAACGTCAACGGAAACAACGAACGGAAAACTAATGGAAACTTCAGTCAACCACATGTCTGCTTCGCAGACTACTCATGGTTCTCCTACGGGAAGATGGTGTAATTTTTATCCTCCCGCGGATTTTTTTCTCCTTTTTTGCAGACAAGAAGCCGGGGTTACTGTGTCTTGAAGAGCCCACAGTAAGCATTCGGATTACATGCTGATGGGATATACGAGCAGCTTGTCGCGGGCTGGTTAGCTGGCTGATTAGCTTGCGGTAAATACAAATAAACACGTTGTTAACAACGAGGGCCCCTAAACACAGTCATAACAGCGTATTGCATCCTCCGGAAGTTCTACTGGGCTTAATCTAATAATTATATTACTTGTATTGCCGTATATAACGGCGTATGGGGCAGACAATTATGGTGTGGACATTGCCAAATGTTTCGTCAGCTATCGGATAGCATAAGTTCGTCGTCTCATGTATCGTCAACAAACACACCGCAATTCCAAACAAAAAATTTCTTACATTGGTAAATGGCATTCCGAAAGGTCAGTGTTGGCAGCGCACACTCTTCGGGTGGTGTGGCCATTGTCGCCGGGAAATCCTTAGCATGCAACCCTGTCACTTTGAACTCTGTCCCTGTGTCTGGAGCCTTCGGCACGATAATATTTAATAGGTTCATAATGGTGTGCTTCATTTACATCTCTCCTGAGTTTCAACTTCTGAGCTCCGATTTCGAGGCACTCGTTGACCAGCTACCCGAACCATACATCCTCACATGTGACCTTGATGCGCACAGATCTCTTTGGGGTCCTCCCGAACAGATGCCCGAGGTCGCGTGATAGAGGTGTTTTTAACATCCTCTCGAGCATGCCCTTTCAACAAGTAACAGCCTGCATACCTTAACATAGGACACAACACATACTCATATCTCGACTTGGCTATTGGTTCCGCGGTTCTCTTTTCTTGTCTTGGGTGGTGCGTGGGCATACACCCATACGGTAGTGACCACTTCTCCACTTCACTAAGATATACAGGTAAAGGGCCATGCAGTCCATCTTCCCATAACAGGTTTATTAAATCAAAACCAAACTCGAGTAAATGACAGGTACTATCGGCGTCAAATGAAACGCGATCACGAAAATATGAACCTGAACACAGAAACAGTGTGGTTTCTTTCCACGCAAGCCAAAATAACGCGTGCATTAGTTACAAAAACAAACTTGGGAAAAGTGGATTTCTAAACATACGGATAGCAAGCCATTATATGAACTCAAATTAGAAGAGCTTCTGACGCATATAAATTGGGTGCGGCTTTCTGGAAGTCTGCCGCCAGAATGGCAAGAGGCCCACATTTTCCTTATCCCCGAACTCGGGAAACCAGCAACTTCAACGACGAACCTCCGCCCTATATCGATGACGTCCTGTATCGGAAAATAAATTGAGAAAATGGTTCTCACTCGCCTCTAATGACATCTAGAAGCCGGAAACCACTTTCCCCATACCCTGGTTGTGTTCCGAAAGCATGTCAGCACCCAAGACATCGCACTCCAGATTAAGGAAGACATGTTTGAAATCCCAAGCACCGCCCAACTTCGCACTATCTTCGGCGTGGATCTAAAAAAGGCTTTCGATAACGTTGCCCATGACGCGATCCTCCAAAGCCTTCAAGAAACTCGGCCTGGTACATGCCTTTTCAACTATATTCAAGATTTTCTATCCAATCGCACTGTCCGCATTATTGGACCCGACAACGAACTGTCAGCCCCCTTCTCCATTCGCCATGGTACGCCTCAAGGCGCCATCCTATCGGCAGTTCTGTTTATTGTAACTATGAAAAACCTGCCCTCGAAATTATTTTCGGTTCCGGATCTCTGCCATGCCATTTATGCCGACGATATTACAATTTGGGGCTTCCGAGGCAGTCCGGGTGCTCAGGAGCGTACTCTCCAGGATGGCTTGCATATTATTTAAGTTCATGCAAAATCCGTGGGCTTGGAATGCTACCCAGAAAAACCAGAATACGTCGTCGTTGTTTATCAGAGCAATAAACAAAAACACATCTATTTTTTCCTCATCCGCCTCACTGGCAACGGCCACCCAGTTCCCCGATGACCCCACATCCGCATCCTGAGCTTTATATGGCAACAAGATGGGAAGCGCACAGTGTGAACCAAAAGTATAATCAATCTGATCAATTTATTCAGTAACATGTTTCGACTAGTCACCAGCCACAAAACAGGCCACAAAGAACACGAGCTTCGCAAGATAGTAGAAGCAAATATGTTTTCCGGAGTTTTGTACGCCCTTTCCTACCTTAAACTCAGAAAAACTCAAAGCAATAAATGGGACATCGCTATCCGGAAATAGTTACGAACGGAGCTCGGTTGGCCCATGTACGCCGCAAACTATCTTCTTGCCGACACGGCCCTGCACAATACTCTTGAGGAGAAAGTAGCCGCGCACGTCGCTCCCCAACAGCACAGGCTCATGACGTCAACCCAAGGTCGCACCGTCCTGGCTTATATAGAGTTTGCGACATCTCACTTATCTCCTCTACCAAAAGAACCTCCACCATGGTACCATTTTCCTAGAATAATGGTCAAGCCCATCCCACGTGACATGGACATGTCTTCAGACTCGGGCAGGCGCCAAAGTAGAGCCCTCCATCTTTCCAGCCAATCACATGACACCTATTGCACAGACCCCACGTTTACCGACAACATAGCCACAACTGTCGCTTTATGTCCACGCGAGGACATAATCCGTCAACACTTGTCATGTAATTCATGTAATGTACCTTCGTCTACAGCTGCTGAAATTCAAGCCATTGCCGATTCTATCATGCTGCAAACCCATTCAACTGACCATAGTACCATCCGCATGGATAGTCAAGGCGCCCTCAGAGAATTCGCAAGTAACTCCTTACCCGCGCACATGCATCACAAGCTGACATGCTACATGCCAGCGCACAGTCACCTGCACATATTTCAAGAATGGGTCCCTGGACACCAGGGAATTGTAGGGAATGAAGGGGCTCATGCCCTTGCTCGTGCGAATCGAAACCCGAGCAACCCTCAACCCTGGCCCCAGGACTACAGCCCTAAGGAAAAACGCGCCGCCCATCGCAAGCCCCGGAGGCAACAGCTGAAGGACCTTCGCAGTTCCCTTCCCACCCCAATCTTCCACCTCCCATTTTCAACCTCACACGCCGTGAAGGCACTTACATCTGCCAGGCTCAGACTCTCTCCCTCCCTTGTGACCTAGTTCTTCATTATATAATGACCCGAGATGGTACACCCCACTGTCAGGTGTGTGGTGCCTGCCCCGACGCTAAGCGCACTTACTGGACTTGTCCTCACGGCAGGTGATCACCTCCTTTCTTCATCCACAACTTTTACCATTCTTGGATAAAACCAGCGCGAATTCAGACGAAGATGAAGAAAGTCACCTCAAGGACAGCCGCTGGTCTAACAACTAAATTTTTAATATCACAAAGGATGAATATAAATACTGAACACAAACAATAAAGTAATAAAAAGACAATGCGTATGGGCAAACAAGTTTGCAAAGGTCACGTTGATACCACAAGTAGATGTGCGCGTGTTACAATCAAGGCACACGCAGATGCGCAATCTCTTTATGATGGAGACACATGCTTGTTTGGCTTACAAACTTCTCCCCTCCTTCGGGTATGTGGAATGCCTCCATGATTTCGCGGGTTGGTTGATTACGGTGGCTAAAAAAATATTAGTGGAAGCAAAATTAGGTTCGAATTGGCTGCACTTAGCGCAAAGAAAGATGGGATGATACAGGGCCTTTCAATGACAATTCATGTTCTCTTAAACGCACGTTGATACAGCGGCCAGTTTGCCCAACATAGGTTCGGCCACAAGGAAAAAGAATGCTGGGTGGCGAGTTGGGCGAGTTGGTGTACTTGCATCTTGGGGAACAGCGCTAGTCCTGTCCACTTCTTTCTTTTTGTGTCCCTGTTAGTTCGCGCTGTTCCCGAAGATGAAAAGAATGCTGTACACAACTCCTGTTGCGACTGCGACATACCGGTTCTTGTGGTTGACACCACAACCAACTTCTTTTCACTTCCCTGCTCTATCTTTCTGTCAAGCCTGCCACATACAGAACGCAACTTGTTGCGGGCCATGATAGCCACTTGCACTCCATAACGATGGCCCACTTTTTTTAGGCGGTGTGTGATCATATGAACGTATGGAATGACGGCAACTTTTTTGGTATTTTGTGTGTCCTCAGCAACATCCCGGCCGCCGGACTTTGTTTTAAGGATATTTACAAGTTTTTCGCACGACCTTGACAAGAGATGCTGTGGAAATCACACCTCCCTTACCTTTTTAACTTGCTCTTTGAAACTGTTTGTCATGAAGTGCTGGCACGATTTCGAAATGGCTGAGTGAAAACATGACAAGGCAATAGCGTTGTTTAAAAGCTTGGTATGGTCCGATGAGTAGTTCATCAAAGGCTTCACCGATCGTGGCGCATACATTCAGCACACATGCTCCTTAGCAAACCGAATATAGAGATGCAGATACTGGATGCCATTCTGTTTTGTAGTTTCAATCCTGAAGTTGAGTCCCAAACCCATTTGCCTAAATACCTTTAAAATATACACAGTCACTCTTAGGCTGGAGGAATCCTCAAAAATAACTAGGTAGACGTCTACGTAATGGAAAACTTTTGTAGCCTACCGTTCAGGTCCCTCTCAAGAGAGCGATGAACATTGGCAAGAAAAATGTCGCTTAGAATTGGAGCCACTCGCGAGCCGATACATACTCCCGACTTCTGCGTGTACACTACACCATCCCGGCAAACAACCAAAGAGTTTATATAAAAAGTCAAAAGTTCCAAGAAAGCTGGAACAGGTATGCCGTTTACATGTTTAAAGGCCATTTCATCGTTATCATTCGTAATTCACTCCTTCACAGCAGGCAAAAGAGCCACCTTTTGCATGCCCGGTGGAAAGGGTGGCTCTCGCCATAGGCGTAAGTGCACACGTTCCGGACAATGAACGATACAGGTGCATACGTGACTGCATGGAGGCCGTCGGGCGAGAGAAAAAACCTGTTAAGCGTTCCCCAATGTCTTCCCTAGTTGACCACCTCGTAAGCAATAAGCTTCGCGTGCTTGAGTCGGACAAGGTGGGTTCCTTTGTTGTAATGCCTGGGGCTCTTTTTGGTCATAAGGCTATGGCAGCAGTAGAGAAAAGCTTTAGGAAAGTGGGTGTTAACCTGATGGAAAGAAAGAAAGAAGCATGCTCCTTGCTGGTAGACATGAATTTGGGCAAGTTGGCCGAATCGGTAAAAAAGGCTAATAAGCTTCACCGTGACGTTTTCTACACAGCCAATACCCATAAGCTAGGAATCCCATTTAGGGTAATTGTTACCGAGCGACAGAATTGGCAGTACTGCGTATCTGGGTTTTTACAGAAGTGTCTTTCCACTTTGCACGTTGATGATCCCTTCCTCGTCCCAAATTCCCATGCTGTAGTCAAGTATTTGGAAACGCATCACCTTTCTCACTGCTCTGCTATTAGCATAGATGTGCAAGATCTGTTTTATTCGCTTCCACATGCCGATCTTTTGCCCGCTGTGAAGGAGTGCATTACGAAGGATAACGACTAAATGGCGTTTAAAAATGTAAGCGGCATACCTGTTCCAGCTGTCTCGAAACATTTGACTTTTTATTTAAACACTTTGGTTGTTTGTCGGCACGGTGTTGTGTACGCGCAGAACTCGGGAGTTTGTATAGGCTCGCGAGTGGCTCCAATTCTAAGCGACATTTTTTTTGCCAAAGTCGATCGCTCTCTTGAGAGGGACCTGAATGGTATGGCCACTAACGGAAAACGTTAGGTAGACGACTACCTCCTTATTTTTGAGGATTCCTCCATTCTAAGAGCGCCTGTGGATATTTTAAAGGTATTTAAGCAAAGGGGTTTGGGACTCAATTTCACGATTGAAAATACAAAACAGAATGGCATCCACTATCTGGATCTCTATCTTCGGTGTGCTAAGGAGAATGTCTGCTGCGTGTATCCGCTACGATCGGTCAAGTCTTTGATGAACTACTCATCGGGCCATACCAAGCTTGTAAAAAACGCTATTGCCTTGTCATGTTTTCGCTCAACCGTTTTGAAATCGTGTCATCACTTCATTACAAACAGCTTCAATGAGCAAGGTAAAAAGTTAAAGGAGGCGGGATTTCCACAGCATCTCTTGTCATGGTCGTGTAAAAAACTTGTAAAAATCCTAAAAACAAAGTCCGGCAACAAAGTCCGGCGGCCGGGATGTTGCTGAGGAAACACAAAAGACCAAAAAAAGTTGCCGTCATTCCATACGTTCATACGATCACACACCGCCTAAAAAAAGTGGGCCATCGCTATGGAGTGCAAGTGGCTATCACGGCCCGCAACAAGTTGCGTTCTGTACGTGGCAGGCTTGACGGAAAGATAGAGCAGGGAAGTGAGAAGAAAGGGGTTGGTTGTGGTGTCAACCACAAGAACCGGTATGTCGCAGTCGCAACAGGAGTTGTGTACAGCATTCCTTTGCCTTGTTGGCGAACCTATGTTAGGCAAACTGGCCGCTGTATCAACATGCGTTTAAGAGAACATGAATTGTCATTGAAAGGCCCTGTATCATCCAATCTTTGTTTGCGCTAGGTGCAGCCAATTCGAACCTAATTTTGCTTCCACTAATAATTTTTTACCCACCGTAATCAAACAACCCGCAAAATCATGGAGGCATTCCACATACCCGAAGGAGGTGAGAAGTTTGTAAGCCAAACAAGCATGTGTCTCCATCCTAGAGAGATTGCGTATCTGCGTGTGCCTTGATTGTAACATGCGCACATCTACTTGTGGTATCAACGTGAGCTTTGCAAACTTGTTTGCCCATGCGCATTGCCTTTTTATTACTTCATTGTTTGTATTCAGTATTTATATTCACCCTTTCTGATATTAAAAATTTAGTTAAACCAGCGGCTGTCCTTGTGGTTACTTCCTTCGTCTTCGTCTGAATTCGCCATGGTTTTATCCAAGAATGTCTAAATTTGCAACCTTTGCAACCTTTTACCATCCCACAATCTATACTCATGCGAAAGCTGGGCCGTTCCTCCGCCTGATCTTCACCCCATCCTTTTGCCTCACCTCGCCCGTCACAATGCCCATGTGCGGGGCCCTGATACCTGCGATATTCCGGCCTGAACGCATTTCAGGCCCACCACAACCCAATTTTCGGCAGCCCGGACATGAGCCGCTTTAAATAAAGTTTGATTTCTCTCTCCCTCTCTGCCCTTCCCCCCTCTCTCTCTATTTCTTTTTACTAACAGTATTTTTCAATTTTGCACGTTCCGGTTCATATTTTCTTGTTCGTGTTTCATTTGACGCCGCTAGTACATCTCAATTACAGCACACAGCCACATCACGCTTACATGCGCACTAAGCCACCCAACTCCTCACTGCCCACATTCTCGATGCCGCGAAAAAGTCCATTTCCCAGGCCTCCGTTTCCCCGCGCAACCCAAGGAGGCCCTGGTGGAACGAGGACTGCAGGCGAGCACAAGATTCCCAGAACAAGGAGTGGGGTTTCCTTCACAAGTACTCCACGCCCAACAACCCTGTATCTTTTACACGGGCATAAGCGCTTGTCAAACGCGTGCGCCGTGATGCAAAAAGGAACAGTTGGCGCACCTTCATCACATCCATTAGCTCATACACCACTACAAAGACTCGACACGTATACGAAACTCAAAGGACAACAAACACACAGATTGCCTCCGGTTAGTGCAACCGGGGAAACACTGGAAGACCAGGCTAACATCATGGCACAACACTTCAGACTGTATCTAGTTCAGCACACTACACCAACAATTTCATAAAACACAAGACATCCTGTGAGAAGTCTTTGCGAGATAAGAATAAGTCGTCTTCACCTTATAACACCCCCTTACCACTTCATGACCTGAAGATCGCACTTATTACTTGTAAACCTTCAACTCCAGGTGCAGACAACATTACATACACTATAATACAACACTTACATGCACACTCACTAGAAACACTGCTTCCCCTGTACAACAAAATATTTCTTTCGGGGTGCCTTCCAGGGCCTTGGAGGTAGGCCATCATAGTGGACTTTCTGAAGGAGGGGAAGGACCATTCCTCTCCCGCTAGCTATCGGCCTATCGCCCTTACAATCTGCTGGAACAAGCTCCTCGATAAGATGATCAACAGGAGACTTGTGTACTTTCTTGAGTACAACGGTGTTCTCGAGGGCTGCCAAGCAGGCTCAAAGGCGGGGCGATCCAGGAATGACCAACTTGTGGCCCTTGAATCATACTTCAAGGATGCTTTCATGCACAAACAGTTTTGCGCAACCGTGTTTTTTCATTTTGAGAAGACCTAGTACTCCGCTTGGCATTACGGCATCCTCAGTGACCTGAAGCGTTTTGGTGTTTACGGTCATATGCTGAACACCGTAGCTGGTTACATGTCAGAAAGAACGTTTCGCATAAGAGTTGATAATGCACGGTAAAGGATTCATGTGCATGAAAACGGCGTGCCGCAAGGTAGAGTTATCCGCTGCACCCTGTTTATAATTAAAATAAACTACCTTGGTAAGACATTGCCACCTACCGTTTCTTACTTTTGGTATGTAGACGACGTGCAGATATCTTTTAAATCATGAAATATGTCACTCTGTGAACGTTAGGTCCAGCTTGGTGTTAAAAAACTTGCCAGCTGGGCAGACAAGAATGGTTTTAAACTCAATCCATAAAAACGTTCTTGCATTGTGTTCTCCAGGAAGCGCGGGATCTATCCGGACCCATGTATTACTCTTAATGGCGTTTCAATTCCTGGTAAAAAGGAGCGCAAGTTTTTAGCCGTTATATTCGATAACAAACTAACATTTGTGCAGCAATTGAAACATCGTAAGAGAAAATGCCTATATATATTAATATTTTTAAAGTTTTCTCCCACCAGTCGTATGGTGCAGAGAAGCAACTCCTGCGTGTTTATAGTGCCCTAGTGAGATCTCGCTTGGAATACCGCGGTGTCGTATCTGGGTGTGCAACAAAAAAGGCACTAAAAATACTGGACGCTGTGCTGAATTTGGGGCTATCCTAGTAGCAAGAGCACCGAACAGAAACACAAAATACCTTCTGCAGATTGGTAGGGGCATTTAGGAAAGTATGTTCGCATGAAGAGTTGAGGACGTGTAATGTGCTACTTACATATGAGGTCTGTAAACAAGCTAGCTGTTAATCACACTTTGTTAACGCATATAACCCTAATACCTCTAAAGGGGTATTCGCCGTAAAACTGACATTTCCTTTCAAGGGGTCTTTTAGGGCATCTTGCGCACGCTAACTCAACAAGCGCAGTCGTTATGTTGGGTTGCCAACGTCATCTGCGCTAAGTACAAATTTTGTGCTTGCCGCGGAGTGCGCCGCCTTACGGTGCAACGCTTGCGGCGCCTTTCCCCCATTTCCTACGCGTTTTTGTACGCCGCCATTCAAGCACATGTACAGGGCCATTCACTTTAGGTGAGAACATGGCGCTGCGTGGCCGCTCTCTGCGGTGTTCCAGGGCTCAAGCAGCGACCGCGCAGCGAAGCTAAGCGGCGCAGCCGCATAGGGGCTTGAAGGCGGGGCTACGGGTCGTCTGCTAGCGCGGAAGCGTGTCGTGCTTGCTTTGCTGTTAAGCAAGCATGCTTGTAAAGTCTTGCTCGGCATGCTTGTAGCGTATTTACGCGCGCGACCGCGTTTCGGGAAAGCCCACTTCTCTCACTGCGCCGCGTTTTGTCGTTTCTGCGTACAACTGCGCGCTTCCTCTTTTCGGGTACGCGGTCCCAGACAAGTGCATGTATTGTTGAAGGCATTCAAGGAATGGTTTGCCTGTATTTAGAGGGTTTAACGCCGCAAAACGATTCTTGCTACGAAGACGCTCTAGAGGAGGGCTCTATATAGCCACCTGAGGCTTTTTTCCGTGTACTGAAACCGTGCAGCAAACACGGGTTCTTCCATTCCGCCTCTTTTGAAAAGCGCAACCTGCTACGGGGATCGGAAATTTACCTCCCGGCTCAGAAAATCGAAACACTCTAACCACTGAGCCACCGTGGCGGGCCGGGTCAATTGCCAGCGGGTTTCTCAGGACTTACCGCACCCTCACGGTGCGGTACGCTCGGGGACGCTCGCGGTGACCGCCGAGCGTCCCCGTGAAATCACTGCGGTCTAAACATCTGGCTGCCAAGCCCGAATCGATAAGACCCTCGGTCATGAACCAACCGGTCCTGGGAACCAAGCAGCTCACGTGGCTCCGCAGGAGGCCCTTCTCACAATAACCTCCGATGGGCTCCCGACACCGCCCTTATCGAACCAACCCTCGCACAACTGCCCTGGCGATGACCCTACTCTCACTCCCGCCTGTAGGATCTGTAGATTCGGGCAACGGAAACAACAATGCCTCAAGGCACTCACCCCTTCAGGCCACCTCAGCTTGATCCCCACCCTAATACGAGCACAAGAAGTCTTGAACAAGTTCCTGACCAACATCTGTACGGCACCAGACACATTCGACAATGGTATTATCCACAGCACGCCCCCCGATATCCCGTCTACTACCACTCCATCGCAGCCGATCTCCACCACCTCATCTGGCACTGCCCAAAGTTTTCTCGCTTTTATATATTCACTCCCCCTCACCACGACACCTCAACTTACATCGACCGAACATCCCTCTCACGCGACATACTTTTCGAAATCATCATTCTTGCCACAAAAAACGGTCTAGAACCGGCAATTTAGCAGTGGTCTGCATGACTTCTGAAGAGATTCCGTGAAGACGACGTCATAAGGACTGTGCTCCGCCCTCCCCATTCCCTACTTCCCCCCACCCCCCTGGCCTTTAGTCTTACCTTCTAATAAAGTTAACAGCTGCCCCGTCAGGTGCCGTGGATTTAGGAAAAATTAAAAAATCTCAAAAACCTGAACATTAGGAAAATGCCAAGTGCTTGTGAGCGCATGCATTGCGGAGACCGCCGCTTTTCCGGATCTTCCAGCGGCTTCAGCAAAGAAATCCTCCAGCGCTGTCGTAAACCGCTACCGCGCATCTAAGAAAAAACTGAAGCAAAGTGGAAAGCCTGGCTAGTGTAAAATGGTTCATGACTGGAACTGCGCACAAATAAATGGACCAAGAGAAGAGAACACAGACAACGCAGTTTTTTTGCGTTGTGTGTGTTTTCTGCGTTGTCTGTGTTACCGGAGCGATGGCTCAGAGGTACAGCACTCGCCTCGTATGCGGGAGGGTTCGTATCCTGGTACCGCCGGGCACCTACCGTTTTCTTTAACGGGTACAGGCGTCCCTGGTCGAGTGCGGACCCTTGAAAGGGGAATCCACGCCTGGAAAGCTACCTTTACCCTATCGAGGGGCCCCTTACCGTTGTCCATCTGGCGGGGCCGCCGGTCATCATGCCGCATTGCGCCATTGTAGGGGGTGAAAGAGTCTGGTGGCATGTCCTGCCACAGGCCGTTGCGAGTTGAGCGTCCATCGTGGCTGTGGAAGGCACCATGTGAATTAGTGTTCCTTGGTGGCGCCGGGCACCTACCGGTAAAATAGGTACAAGCGACTCCCCGGCCTGGCGCTCGGCCCTTGTGTGGAACTACAACGCTTGGGAAGGAAATCGCCCCTATGGAAGGGGGTGGCTGCAAAAACGCAGGAACTTATTTTTTGCGTTGTCTGTGTTCTCGTCTCTTCTGTTTTGTCTGTGTTCTCTTCTCTTGGTCCAGTTATTTGTGAGTAGTTCCAGTCATAAGAAAAAACTCCAGCGCTAATGCTAAAGATGTAATGCGAAAGATGAAAAGACTCCCTGCTTGGGAGAGGTCCCCGTGACCACCGAATTCTCTTAAGCCATCCTTCCAGTAACGACTTGCAGGTCCCGCCACCACTCCCTCGAGTCGATGACGAAGAGATGGTGTAAGGATGCAATGCTGAGGGTGACTTTCCACCCACCACTCGTAGCGAAGAAGACGACGACCTCTTTGATGCACATGACGATGACTACTGGCATCGCAATTATGCAAATAAGCAATGATCTTTACACTTAACGGTGTCTGGCAATTCTCACCTAACAGCTTTGCCCTTCAACACATCCCTAAATTTTTTTGATAGGTGTGTCATATGCGAAGTCAAGCTCGAAGACGCTTGCAGATTGCTCGATGCGACATCGAATGTGATTGCACGTCCATGTCAAGCCTGCCGTTGGGTTATCCGTACTCATGGCATGGGCGCAACACCACTAGCTCCACGTTGTACGTTTCCCGCTAACACGCGAATTATTCCACTTTCCTGTACTGACGCTACAAATACCGTTGCGGCGAAAGTTATTCTTGTAGCGCGAACCCGCTGGCTCGCGCATCTTTTATGCAGTCAGGTGCATGCAAAGCAGAGAAGACGCTCTGTGGAACAACGGGGTGAAGTAGTGTCATTGTAAAAATTGAAATTTTTTTTCTTTGCCAAAACAAAAAACGTTCTGATTAAACTTTCTGAAATGAACTGCGATCATTTGTAATAGCGAATCGCTTGTATTTGATATTTTTACTACCAGCATAACAATGTCCAATTTCAAGGGGAATATGGGCCAGGAAAAAGATTTTTCCAAGTTTGACAAAGGTTTACTCGCACATTTCACCTTTTTTCAGTGTAAGTATAGTTTTTACAAATTTTCCACAATTCTGAGATTCAGGTACAAATGCTTCATTGGCTGAAAGAATGTGCTCTTATTTGCTAAGTATGTTTGAAAATGCATGAAATCGTGTACTTCCTGAATGGCATAGTGACATCAAAAAAATGAAAAGTATTTTTAAAATGCGGCATAGAGCAGCCCAGTGCATCAACATGATGTTCAGAAAAAATGGTGGCCATTGTAAAAGAAATTACTTTTTCATGAATTTTTTTCACACACGTAAGTTTGCTTTAAACGCTGGAGGTAAAAGGCCGCTAGAAAAAAGAAAAACTTTTTTTGGACAAAAACACTTTCAGGGAGCATTGTGGGCCTTGCAATGATTACCCACAATTTTTAGTGAGCAAATTAATGATGGTCAATTTTGCGGCTGGGACATTTGGCATGGAATAACCCTATTACTGCATAGTTTAGTTGGTTATTTGTACTTTAGCTATGAGGGATGCGTATTCAGGATATTCCCCGTCAACCCGACATCATCGTTGTCTATTGGGGCAACGAAGGGATTCGCTCTTCGATCACTCATAGACAGCCGCCCACCGTCATTATTATATGTGGACAACCATCATAATCTTGCGCTCGGTCTCCTCGGAACGTTCAGAGTCAGCAGTCTAGTAAACGCGGTTTCCAGGAAGAACCCGTTTCTCTCAAGTGGTGAAGGGTGCTTTTGATCCCGCTGTCTGTCCCTTGCGGTCGCACCGTTGGCGCTGCGCTCAGGTCGGAGGTTCCTCCTGCCCAGCACCCCTAGGCATCACGAAAGCAGCCATTCGGGCAGCAACGCAGCGGCCTCGGTGCAGCCTGCCTTTACCCTCACCAGCCGCCAGCGCGATTCTCATTTTTAAGTGGTCTCCGCAACAGACCGTCGCGTTCCTGGGGCAGAGATAGTGCACGTCTGCCACTTCTAACCGTTCAACCAACACCAAACATAACCTTCTTCATGCAGGCGCCCCTTTCAGCCGCGGGGGAAAAGTGTGAGCGTCTGGGATATGCATTTAGTATATTCCCCGTGAACCCCGCATCATCATCCTCAATTATTGTGGTCACCAAGGGGTACCCTCCTCGATCACTCATAGCCAGAAGAACATCGTCATTATCATCTCTGGATAACCATCATAACGGGGCGCATGGTTCGTTCGGAGTCGGAACGTTCCGAGTCAGAAATGTAATAAACGCGGTTTCCAGGAAGAAACCGTCTCTCTCAATGCATCCATGTATCGGTGGAGCGTGTTTAGGGACCGCTTTAAATTGTAGTGCACCCGCATTCTTTGAGCCGTTTTTTTGCAGTAAAGCATAAAAAACAGTTTATGTAAGATATCTACCTCCGACGCCTTCATTTATTTGCTGTTTCTGTAATTTATTTACCATGTCGCCGCCGAGGTGTTGGGTTTGTTTTCTTAACAAGAGAAAATGGCCCTAAACACGGTCTAATCATTCGCCTTCAACTTCGCTTTAAAAGGAAGAGAAAGTCTTTGTGGGGCGATTTTTGGAATAACGTCAAATTCCTATATTACACTTGTTTGTGCAGAACCTAACAAGCTGCGCCAGGAGCGAGATGAAAGGTAATCGATAAGTAAGTCTGTTTTGTCAAAAACCGAATTCAAGGATTTTAGGGGTACAGAGAATTTAACGCACCCCGGTTGTCCCTCATTGCACTAGTCCTATACACTCGAGAACATGGCACAAATTCAATTTCTTGTGCACCTTACAATGACTTCTTTACCAGAGGAATTCAAATACCGCTATTTCACATGTACAATTTTTCGCATGCTGTATTTTGGCAGTGATATATTACCCCATGCGCTTCAATAGCGCACATGATTGCTTATTATTTTTCATGTCTCTCTACGGTCGGTGGTAGAACGTTTTTCTGCGTTTCCCTTTGCTGGAACCCCTTGAATGTGTTAATAGCCACAAGTGTTCACATTTTCCATATAGAGAACTGGCCGTTTTAATGAACGTTCATTCAGCGAACAGATCGCTATGTGATAGTGAGATTCGTACACACAGAACACAAATAAGCCGGAATGGGAGTAAATGGCTTGTTGCATAACTCAGTACCAACTCGGAGTTTTCAAAACTCCTTCCAATGAGAGTTTCGCCTTAAACCCGTTATTTCCGTAGTTTTTTCAGTAGCATATGGGAGTTTCATTTTACTGCCCCTACAATGGGAGTTTGAAGGTGTACCATTGGGCGTATATTGTTTCCTCCAAGTGGGAGTTTTTAGGGGGCGCGGTGGGAGCGGTGTTGACCTGCATTCGAGGTTTTTTTTTGTTTTTTGTGCGCTGGATATAAGCGCTGCAGAGGAATTTAATATAAGCGCACAGGCCGCATTTTTATTTTTTCGTTTAGGATTACGTAATTTCTAATCTTTTTCTGCTTCAAACGTTGAATGGCGAAACGGGAAAAGTTTGTTTTCTGCGCAGTCAATTTATTGCATACAAATTACATAAATACGATATACGTGTGAACACGTTATTAAGACAAAAAGAAACAGTGAATCAACAAAACACCTACATCGAGAACACAAGGTGTCTTGGTAAGAACTTTATCTACTACAACACTCCTTAGCGAAAAAAATTAAGCCATTTGCAGACAATGAGGTCAGCATGCCGTCGGTGCGCTGTTTGCTTGCACCTGCCTCCCAAACGCTGACGTTGCCGCACCTCCTGGCACGTTCCCCCGGAAGCCACAGCAGCACACAGCAGCACATGCATTAGAGGGATAGCAAAACGCTTTAAATCTGCGGCAACAAATACAAAAACATATTGGGCATCTGACCTGAAAAAAAAGGAAAAGAAACGGCACTGTAAAGACGCTGAACTTGTCACTCTTGTGTCCAACTTTCCGTAATGTCTGAATGTTTATTAAAAGCTATGCAAAATTGCACTTCCGTTCGAGAAGTGCTGTGCTGTTCGAAAGGGAGGGCGACCCTTGTGGCGACCTACTTCTCAAAATGCTTCCTCTCCCTCTTTTCATTGCGTGTAGTGTTCTGCAAGCGAGCTTCAGGTATAACCACCCGCACTGCCCCTCTCTCCCCTCACCCAGAGTTGGGAAAAAATTTCTGTCGGCGTGACGCCTGCGCCAGCCCCCGCCCCCCCCACCCCTCTTCAAAAAAATAAAAAAATAACATAAGCAGTCCTCCGTCGACAATACAGAATGCTTCCTCTAATGGCGTTTGCTAGTTATAGTTACAGGTGCCTAGCGTACGGAGAGCTCCCACGGTACACCGACCTTCTCCCTTTCCAGTGAAAGCAATTATTCGCCGGCAGCACGCGGCAGTCCCCCTCCTCGTAGAAGGCGCGGCTGGCACCACCCGTACTTCTCAAGAAAAGCTACCGCCCTGTGACGTTTGACCGGCCAACTTCTCTTGCGCCGGCCAGTAAGCCACAGACACAACCTAACAAAAACACCTAACAGCCATTCAGAGTTCAGACAGTTCTCATTCTGCTCCAGACCCGTGCAAATACACATTGTTTTCCCAACGTTCGGCCTCCCCAATGATGTTCCGGGCATGGCGCCGTCTTTCAAGCACAACGCTCACCTCCAGTGGCGGAGAATCACCCGTGCAGTGACGCGGGAAAAACGCTGAGCACGCTGAGTTTATTTGACACTAGAAGGGGCAGAAGTCTCCCAAAATGTTGGGTACAATAAAAAATGTGAAAATTTTACTTTCAACCACCTCACAGAGGCACAACCGCACAACCAAGCCACTCTCAGCGATCACTGCATTTAGGCCTCGCGTCGGCTCCTGGCATATTGCATCGGCTCGAAGGTCGATGACACGGAGGCGACGTTGTAGTGTGTCGCACGTATGTGCAGGCTGGTTCAACAATGTTCGCAACGAGCTTCGATCGTCGGGAAGCACTTCGTGCAGCCGCAAGTTCACATCGACAATAAATTTTCGGAGACGCTGGAGCTCACACGACACACGACACCAATTGACAAACATTTGGTAAGGAGGCGTAGAGGAGGAAGGGGTTAAGCAGGAGGAGGAGGAGATCGCAGAGGCGTGGGAGTTTTTAACACTTCCATTAGGACAAACGCAGTATTCACAGCTAGATACTGCGTTTTGTGAAGAGGTACAATCGTGGTACATGCACCAATTTACGACGGCTGTGGCCCCCGGAGTAAAGTGGCACTTTTTCTACCATCATACCACCACACGTGGAAGCAGGCCGCCTCCCGTGAGGAGTTTATAAGACGTATTCCACACAGAAATATCCCATTCAGGCTAACTTGTGTTTTGTGTGTAGAAGCATGTATGCGAGCTATAAAACAAAAAAAAAATTTGTACGGAAAATATGAAATGGTGGCGTTTGTCTGAACCTAATTGTACGGTTTTACGATTACCTGGGGCTTCTTTATGCTACTGCTGGACGCTGCCAAAAGCTGATTCCATTTTATGGCTGCGCTTCACTATTTGGAAGATAATATATTACTGATGGTTATTTCTTAATATGGCAGCAAAGACTCATAGTTCCTCTTGCAACCTCGTTGTTTTAAATTACATTGTTTTGGAATTCTCGAAAAGTTGGTCTTGCAGAGCAAGCGCAGTGATAACTTCATAAATTTATTGACATTTGTAAACTCTTATCATGAATAAGTTATTGTAACATGAACCTAGCTGCTTGTGCAATGCCTTGCGTATGAAATAGACCAAGTATTTTGTGCCCTTCATATAAGCTTTACACCGTACTATACACTATGCATTTTGTTTCCACCGCTGGCACATCTTTTCGAATAAGGGGCCGAATTTGTTCGAAAAGTTGTTCGAAATTACGACGTTTTGCTCCTATTCTAAATGAAGTTACCTTTGTTAAAATATCTCTCACAGGAACAAAAAGCTAGCCTCTGATACTTGGAGGAATAGCAGCAACGCCTCTGCAAATAATACACCGGGCAGCCAGGTATGGGTTGTATTCACTTGTTTGCATACCTCGGCAAAGTTTGCATACCTCGGCATACCTCAAACTCACTCACAAATTCTTTTTTTGAAACACCACTAACTCAAACCCAGACTCAATGCTGAGCAGCACATCTGCGCTCACTCTAACTCAAACTCACATTCAGCAGAGAACTCAGAACTCACTCGGACTCAAAACTCAAAATGTACTCAGAACTGAAAATGTACTCAAACTCAAAATGTACTAAAAACTCAAAATGTACTCAAAAATGAAAATGTACTCAAACACAAAATGCACTCAAAACTCAAAATGTACTCAAACTCAAAACGTACTCAAACTCAAAATGTACTTAAAACTCAAAATGTACTCCAACTCAAAATGCACTCAGAACACAAAATTACTCAAACTCAAAATGGACTGAAAACTCAAAATTTACTCAAAACTCAAAATGTCATCAGAACTCGAAATGTACTCAAACTCAAAATGTACTGAAAATTCAAAATGTACTCAAAACTCAAAATCAGACTGAAAATGGACTCAAAACTCAAAATGTACTCTAAACTCAAAATGTACTCAAAACTCAAAATGTACTAAAACTTTAAATGGACTCAGACTGAAAATGGACTCAAAACTCAAAATGTATTCAAAACTCAAAATGACCTGACAACTTAAAGAGGGCTGAGAACTCAAAATGATTTCAAAACTCAAATGGCCTCAAAACTCTCTCGTGCTAGGAAGTTACTCGGGCTCAGACAGCGTCTGATTTAAGTAGCATTCAGTGTTTTCAAATTCACGCGTGGTAAAAATATTACGGGTGCAAATTCGTGAGCTCAAACTTTTGCGTTCAGCACAACATGACACCGCAGGTCCTGTGAGGTCGGAAACAATTTTCATTGCAGATTTAATACAGTACACCTGCTGCCCATGATGACTAGCGCTGGTTGCAAGCAATTGTACGTATATATTGGGTGCCAAACATTTGATGTAGGCTCCGTGTTCGTGTTCATGACAGAGGCGGTCCAGACTCCAATGTGTGCTGGGTCCCTGGGTCGGAACAAGCAATATTGTGCGAGGGGACGTGCGCTCACTGCTCCGTTCATTTACGTCGAAGCTGTTTAAGGTTACTGTTTCATGCATTCTTGCTCTGCATCGCGAAAAAACGCCTTGTGTCAAAACGAACTGTACCCACGTATCTCTGAAGCGCGAGGCGTTCATGGATATGCCTTTGCTTTTTTAATGCGTAGCATTCTTTGCCGAGTACCCCCTCTTCCTCCCCACGCCAGCATCGTGTAACGCCCTGCATTTACACCAAAATGCAGATATCACGGAAGTTCAACCTGTAATCATTATAAAAACGCAAATGTAGAGAATAGATCAAACTAAATGTTAAAAACAAAAAAAAGAAAAACTCAGAACAAATATCGAAAATGGCGAACCGTGTAACACGGGAGTCATGGATAGTCTCAGAATGGGTTAAAATTCAGAACGATGTGGCGCTAAAGAATGTGGGGTATCAAATTGAGGTTCTCGAGGAGGGAAATCACGTGGAACAAAAAAAAGTGCCTCGTTCTTTGCTGAGGCACCTCTATGAGTTTTTATTATCATTTGCTAGGTTGGATGAGCTCTCTTAGCTCGTAAAAGCACCACACTATCGTTGTAAGCAATTACCGCCACCGTACCCAGCTGTTAACTTCAATAATTTATGCGTGTGTGAGTGCGAGTGCGTGTGCACGTGCGTTTGTGTGTGCGCGTGCGTGTGCGTGCGTGCGTGTGCATGCGTGCGTGTGTGTGTGCGTGTGTGTGTGTGCGTGCGTGTGTGTGCGTGCGTGTGTGTGCGTGTGTGGGGGCGCGCGCACGCGCGTGTGTGTGTGTGTGTGTGTGTGTGTGTGTGTGTGCGTGTGTGTGTGTGTGCGTGTGTCTGTGTGTGTGTTGCGTCAGTCATCTTCTTTCATTGTGCTTTAAATTGAGTCATTGGAGAACTGCAGACCCCGAGTTAATTCTCTTCCTTTACATTGTTATTATTTGCTAGTTTTGATATCTTGCGTTGATTTCTTATTGTAATAAAATCAGTTCGAGCGCACACACAAACTGCACTTGCTTATTTTTCTGAAGGGTTTTCCATCTGTCGCAATGTCTGTTTATGTCGTGGTGGCTCTGTTGCCTCTCTATCTCCTACACTGTAGCAATGAGTTAATGTCCCACATGTAATTGGCCAATTCTTGATTGGAGTGCAGGTTGGTACACTGTTGGAAGGAAATTACGGACACGAAACGCGGCAGCAAGGCTTATTCATAAACAAATGTGAAATTCGCCTTTCTGATAACGTCTGATGCCCCCTGTTACCTATGGTCGTCCGCAATTTTCACTACCCCATATGTGTCGAAAGATTTGCTTGTTTGTTGGGACACAGGGAAATGGAGGAAGTTAAGTTTGCATGGCAGTTATTAGCAGAGAGTTTTAGAGTGTGGTGATTTAGGTTCGAGAGCTTGGCATGGCTTTTGTTTTTACCGCATGCCATTCTGCCTCGATGATTGAGCAATTACACGCCCATATTTTTATTACCATATACCGCATTGATGGACATCTCTGGACAAACGTTCACATGTATATAGCCCAACTGCCTTACGGGTTGGCAAGGAATTTTGGTTAAACCCGACCCAGCAATTGAAGAAAGATACCTTTTGCTATATCCTCATAAATATAACATGAAAGAATTTCTATATTTGTCCCACGTGATCCCCTCGACGAGGCCATTAATTTGATACCCCACACACCCTAGCAAGATCATATGGAATTCATACCAGTCAAAATAACCATGACTCCCATGACTGTAACCAGGACGCATTAAATATCCGACGTGATTCCCCTAACTGAAACCTTCAACTTGACACCCCAGATGCTTTAGCGGCCTCACCTTGAATATAACCCATTTTATGACTCATAATGACAATCTCATTATTAGAACCACGACGCCTTTTTTATTCGTACAACGTGATTCCCCTCGTCAAGACCGTAAATTTGATACCCTATACGCCCTAGCGAGGCCAGTTTGAATTTTAACCCAATATAAGACTCGCCATGTCTATCTCATAGTTATAACCAGGCGGCATTTTTGTATTTCTCCCACGTGATTCCGCTCATCAAGAACATTAATTTTATACCCATCACATCCTAGCGGAATCAATTTGAATGTTAAACCAATCAATGACTAGCCATGACTATCTGATGATATAGCCATACCGCATTGCTGTCCCACGTGACTTCCCTCATCAAAACCTTCAATTTGATGCCCCGCATTCCCAGTGGTGTCATTGTGAATTTTAACCTTATTTATGACCAACCTTGACTATGTCATGATTATAATCAGGAAGCACGTGATTACCTTCATCGAGACATTTATTTTAATACGCCACGCGACCTAGCGTCATGAAGTTGAATTTTAACCGGATCTATAACTAACCATTACTTCCTCATGTTATACCCATAACGCAATTTCGTCCTGAATGATCCCCAAATGGAGACCTTGAATTTGATTCCCCACATGCCCACGCAGCGTCATTTTGAATTTTAACCCAATATATAACCTATGACTGCCGGGTGACGACAATCAGGAAGCATTTTCTTATTTACCCCACGTGATTCCGTTAATTGGGACTTTTCATGTGATACCAAACACGCCTTAGCGTCATGAGTTTGACTTTTCACCCAACCTAATGCGGTCAATATTCTGTCTAAAGGGATGTTACCCAGTCAATTCAGCTAATTCATTTAAAACAGCAGAAGGAACAGCCCCCGCCCCCTTTTACCCCTGCTCTCACCTCTTCCTTTGTTTCCCCTAGTATATCAAGCCGTTAACACTAGCAGGCGAACAACCAGCAAGCAAGCGCCGCCGTGTGCTTTCCCACTACCCTCCCACCCTCTTAGTGGATCCATCAGGAGGAAAAGTGAATACAACCCTTTTTTATGACCTCACCAGTCTATTATCCAGCCGCGAAAACTTGGTATACAGCAAGTGCTTAGGGTCACGAGAATTCAACAAGAAACTAAAAAAATCGGACACCCCCTCCCTCCCAACCGATTATGCGGATCGCGAATGCTGCTGTACCCGCAGGTAACCTGAATTCCGAGCCCACAGTGACGCACGAAACTTAACAGCCAAATATAGCTGCTTGCTAGGCTACTCGATGTACTCAAACTCAAAATGGACTCAAAACTCATATGTACTCAGAACTCAAATTGTATTCAAAACTCAATATGTACTCAAACTCAAAATGAACTCAAACTGAAAATGTACTCAGAACTCAAAATAGACTCAAAATGGACACAAAATCAAACTCAAAATGTACTCAGAGCTCCAAATGAACTCAAACTCAAGATGTACTCAGTACTCAAATTGGACTAAAACTCAAAATGTACTCAGAACTCAGAATGGACTCAAACTCAAAATGTACTCAGAACTCAAAATGGACTCAAAGTCAAAATGTACTCAGAACTCAAAATGGACTCAAACTCAAAATGTACTCAGTACTCATAATGTACTCAAACTCAAAATGTACTCAGAACTCAAAATGAACTCAAATTCAATCGGACTCAAACTCGGTCGGGATCACTCGGCTCAAACTCACTCAAGCTCAAGCTCACCGTGCCACACTAGGCTCGCGATCCCTCAAACTCAACCTCACGCGTGAGTTTCAGTCCAAATGAGTCTGAGTTAGTGGACTCATGAGTGAGTACACCGACCTGTGCTTGTTGGGCACCTATGCGGCAGCCGTGTGTGTTAGGAAACTTCGGCGCCTGCGCGTTCCCGTTGCTCAGGCGACTTCGTATGCAAGAGCTGTTCGCTGCGCGGGTGGCCTTGACTCAAGGGTGTGCCGCGTAACGTTAGTTTCGCGAAGGCAGTGGCTACTCCGTTAATCAGTGTTACAACCTTGTTTGTGAATGTAATCCCAACTTCGTTGTGATTCAGTGCCAGTTGGTCGTAGCTTCTTGGCTGAAATTTGGGCGCTGTATTTGCGCTGTTGTGTGGTAGTGTCTGTGCGGGCTGCATCAGCAGCAGTATTGTGTCCCACCAAGATCAAAAGCATATTTCTTCGATGTGAAGTATTGTTTCCTCAGTTTCCTGTCGCATAGCTCTTGCATGACACGAATAAAGTCGTTGGCACTCATCAGCTGATTGCCATCTGTGGTTTTTTGTATTTGGGCTCAGATTGCTCAGCTTTTGGCGACCGCTTTCTGATTCTGCCAATGGCCAATAGTAGTCGGTAGTCTCCCTCATAATAATGGATGCTCTGCAATGCAACAGTTTTATTTCGATCTGCGTGTGCGTGAGGATTTCAATTTCTCCAGAAGCATTATTTATTTTGTTTCGAACGGATAGGCCGAGGGCATAATAGGGACGCACCGCTGTCGATACCCGTTTTTCCCGTTTTTCTCGTTTTCATCGATGCTCGTTTTTTCACTGTCGATACTCGATTATGCGAAGTCATCAAGGGTGGAAGGAGAATCAGCACGAAATTTAACTGACATTACTTACGTGTCATTGACAGCCACGTATGAGACTCGTGTAGTTACGGCGCACACGATGAACGCCGGGCCGGATTTATTCGCATGCGAGATGCGGACGCAAGCATTGACACGATCGGCACTGCAATGTCGATGTTCCAAGGTACAAAGAAGGAAAACCGCCTGTTCAAGTTTTATGTCAGTGTCATCGATAACAAAACACATTTTTTTCAAGTTTCAGTAATAGTCGTTACCCTGATAGCAAACAAATTGCAATACTACTCTTTGAAACAATAAGGGATATAAAACATAGAGTTTCATACTAGTATATACTAGAGGGAAATCTGGCGCTGCATTCGCGTGCCGCCGTGGGCGGCGCCATTGCAGCTGGCGACGTTCCTCGCTTCCTTGGCTTGGTTAGCCACATGGCTTCTTTTTCGTCTTGAAGCCAAAAGGGTAGCATTGTTCTTTTGTTCATCATCCATGAAACTTCTAAATAATCCCTGACAATTAAATCTTTCTGGAGCTTTAATTTTACAATAACAGAACAAATTTTATTAATCTTCTGCAGTAATATTGTTGAATTTTTGCAGCCAAAGCCAACTTTCCAGCCTGTTCGTGAGCCATGCCAAGGACAAGTGGAACGTACCTGCCGGGTACATGACGGCACGCTTGCTGAAGCGCGGCTCCCGTAGACAGTGGCGCCAGATTTTCCTCTAGTGTATATTAGTATGAAACTCCAGAATATCAAATTTCTACATTCCTATGGTGTAACATTGTATGGATGTGTGTAGAAATTTTGGAAATGAATACTAATGTGTAAATGTTTCCCCTAAGAGACGAAAACAAAAAAAGGTTTTAAACTTTTCTTATTAAAAAAGCAAAGTGTGAGCAACTTTTGATACAAAACCCAATACACTCCAGTCTGCTCAAGTGATTTAATACAAAACCGTTTAAATGATGTTTGTTTTTATAATCAAAAATCTTTAATCTAATCTACATAAAAGAATGTTTAAAGATAAACACTATCACAAGAAACATAATAGGGTGTGCTTGGGACTTTGTGGGCAATTCAAGGGATACTTCTCGTTTGTTAGTCGAAGAGTCTTAATGCGCCATTGCCCGTTTTGTTAATTATTATGGTCGCGCCCATCACTCCAGCTTTTTTGAGAGCATTTTGGCAGGTTTCTTGTGCAGGCTCTCCATCGCTACAAGCCTCGTGCTTATTCCTGCTCGTACCTCACCTCTCAAAGAATTTCGCTTGCACTTACGAGAGCTGCCCACGTACGTCCCCCGGCGCACTCTCTCATTTGCTGTCAAAGCCTCCTATGACTCACCCCTAGCACTTATGTTTCTCTCCACCGGTGCGTGATGCCGGTTCTAGCTCATCGCTTGCCCTTTATTCGTAGCCCTTTATTGGAGTCATACTCCGACCCCGTTCCGCCCTGCTCTTTCCATTTCCTGGCTAGGGTATCCCCTCGTCTCGCTCTCCTGTTCTCAATACTATCGACCACTTCCTAAGCATGTAAATGCACCTTGTTGAGTCTGCGTTACGTAAAGGTGGTGCAAAACTGGCGCACTCTAGAAACCAGAACAATAATAATGTACAGCACGTTTATGGGGGTTCCGACCCTCGTCCTAGGGAGGCGATCGAAGAAAATGTAGCCCACACCATCGCCGAGTCTTTTTAAGGCGAAGCCTTCGGGTTCTCACTCATGGCGTCTATAAGGCGAAAACACCCTGAAGGACAGCCAATGCTCTCTGAAAATGATGATGAATCATAGTGGGTGAAGTGAAAAAAAAAAGGCTCCAATCCACGCTGTTAAGGTGGCTGGACAGCAAAGCTGTAAGCGACACCCACAAGGGCCCATGCAATGTCACTTGAATTGCGCAAACAGTGAAACCAGAGATCCTGCCAGCCGTTACACCGATTTCATGGGGGAGGGGTGTCCCGAAAGCTACCTTGTCGGCCACGCCACGCTAGGGGGGCGGAAACCGCTCCTGTAGCCCGGCCGTACGTCGGCAGAAGGAAAAAGGCGAGGAGCGTCTTCCGAATGGTGAGGAGGAGGATGGCATGTGCGACTACTGCGTCATCTCTCTCACTGCCTCTCCCTCACTCTTGTTCTGTGGTTCGGCTCCAAATCGCGTCCTCCCCCTCACTAGCTGCTGAATCAAAATCAGCGTCTCAGTCCCTGTCTCGGCGTGTCGGCGTAGCTAAGTCGCTAGACGGCGGGCTCTCTTAAAGGGACACTTAAGTGAATTTGTCAAGCTCCCGTTTTAAATGCAGATCATTTCAGTAACTCACGATGTCACCCGCGTTGTCCCGTCGTAGTCCGCACCGTCGTTGTCCGCACACCTCCCACTACACTATATAAAAGAACATACTATCCGGCGCCAGGTTTCGATCCCTCGACCCTGCGGGCGGAACGCAATGTACATGGTGCTCTACCCACTGCGCCACAAAGCCGACACAGAATGGGACGCTGCGAACGCGCCTTATATCGTTGACTCATTCAAATTACTGCTGACGAGCGCTCTCTCGTCAGCAGTTGCCACAAGTGCAACAACATTAACGTAACGCAAACTACTTAACGTCGTGCGCCCCCGGAAATGCTCTGCATTTGATCGTGCCCCTCGCGAGGGGGATGTTTCACTGCGCCTTCCTACTGGCCAGTACACTCGTCGCCATCTGTCGGATGTTGTGCGAACCCTTTGCGGCTGATGGCGCGCGATTTTAAACGACATTTTTGCTTGCAGTGCGTAGACTGACTAAATTAGCACACTTTTTGTCGTTTATCTGGTTGACAATTCGGTAACTATTTTACAAAGCGCGAAAGAAGAAAAACTGCTATGCGTGATATTCGCTGGCCGCACTAACTAAAGGCCGTCATGACGAGAGGAGACGCACCGTGTTTGGAGGATATCCAAGGTTAGCAACAAAAAGTTTCGGTTTCGGTTCTGTAAAACAACATGTTTGACATCCGACCGCATCGTTCCATCGGCATTCTCGATAGCTCAGTAATCGTCATACCGCGCTTCTGCCGTGTTGTCGGCTCTAAAATGCATAAGATAAGCCTCCGAGGACGGCTTCAAATCGCAGCAATCACTAGCCGAGGCCTACGCAGTGGATGAACGCCCTCCGCGTCCCCGCAGACGCTCAAATACCATGCGCTTTTCCCCATATTGGGAGGTTTCCTCACTCATGCCTGTATCGTAAAAAGCGTGCTCGCACCAGGCCAAGGGTCCGTTGATTCTGGCCTGTGCCCACTGCCCGGAAGCCGTCGGTGCTTATGGAACAGCACGCCAAAAAGAACTCGCTAGCGCGTCAGTGTCAGCCTGCGCGAATTCTGTGAACTAGTTCATGGAGCAGTGAACGTTAAGGCCGACCCCAAAAAGGTGAACTCAGCATTGAAATTATCGGCCGAAAACGAAGAAGTCAACATGTAAAAAAAAAAAAAAAAAGAATGACCCTCAGGAATTCGAACCATGACTTGCGAAACACTTGCAATAACATTCCTAGCTCTCCAGACCACTCGGCCACGGGCGAGTGCTCTGACCTTGGAAATATAAAGTATAAAATGTATAACCAGTTTACACTTCTATTTTCTTTTAGCATTTTAACCAGCTTAGGTGCCTATTTGTTGCATTGCGCTCGTGCAGTAAGCGTCCCCCTAGTTTCCACAATATCTCACGTCTAGAAAATACATTTCCTAGAAGGAAAAGCGTTCGCAGATGCGTAGTGCTGCTTACCGCAGTGCTTGTTCGCCCAGCGTAAAAAAGTGCTTCCTGCACCCCAGTTTTACGCTGTACGGTAAAAGTATCAGTTGATTCTATTTCCTTAGTACCTGTATTGACTTTGCTGACTCTTCTCCCGCCTTCAACTGGCCTTAGATTTTAGTACTGGCGTACCAGTCAGCGAAGCGTCACATGTGCGCTTGTGCCGCGCTTGGGTTTAGCGACCTTGATATGAAACTAGATACAGTGTACAAACTAACAAAGTCAAGAAAGGCGCATTCTTTTATTCACAAACATGTTGTGGCTTAGTTTCAACTGAGCGAGCTGATTGCGACGACCCGTCCGCGGCCGGCAGTCTAAACGCTGCGCCGACTGACTCTGACAGAAGGTCGGCGAGCCGTGCGGTAGCGCAGCCACTTGGCAGCTCATTTTCTCTTGACGTCACGCGAAAACACCACAGAAAATTGGCGAGGGTGCAAAAAGGAGGGCAGCATTTCCAATTTATTTTTATACTAAATAAATTTGCTTAAACGCGCTCAGAGTGGTCGAAACATGGCCTATGGACTCCGGACTAGAATTTGCGCTCGTAATCCCGCAATGTTTACAAATCATTTCAGTATCCCTGTAACGTTTCTGTTCGGGCCCAGGTTTTGAGCCCCGGTGGGGTCAGTACTTGTTGTTTAGCGTGGTTGGAATTTTCTTGCAGTGCACCACGATGAAACCGCTGGTTCGTGGAGGCAGAAAGCTTTTCTTTCAGACAAACACCTCATTGGCAGAACTCGAACCAGAGTTTCTCAGGTTATGAAGCAGGGATCTATCCCATTCCTTCATTTTGACATGGTCGAAACTCTCTATATTCAGACGGCAACCGAATCATCTCTTACGAATTAGACCATCGTAGTCGTTCGGGTTAGACCATCGTAGTCGTTAGGTGGAGGTGCGCATGAATTTTTTTTACTGCATGAAGAGCATGTAACGTAACGAGAGAACGAATACATTACCTAACGTAGCATGCGCCGAGCTGTGGCTTTGGGCATCAATAATGTGCACGTCGAAAACTTTACGGGGCTTCGAGTGTCCCCGAGTGTTCGAAATATATATTGAGACCTGGAAGAGTAGTACAGGTGTCCTGATGACAGAAATTCGAAAGCAAAAAGAGGCTGAAGAAGAAAACAAAAGAAGAGAGAACGGATGCCCCACTGTGAATCGCGCACAAACTCCAAGAAGAGCCCAAAAGAGAAGTACTTGTCGCAAAGAGTATGAGAGATGGTGACGCTAATCACGTCCCACATTAGCACAACTGCACACGTACCATAATAATTCCGAATACTAAATACCACAGCACCAAACTGTATTGATGCCGAAAGCGCACATATCGAGCTGGCTAATCGAAAGGCGCAGCCATAACTCATAATCGAAGATACAACACAGACAAACGGAAAAGAATCAGAGTGTTAAAACGGAGACGCAATCCCACGACTGAAATCCTACTTAAATGAATTTTAATTGCGATGTTGAAAGCTACAAAAATTACGCTTTTGTTATTTGTCCTGCTGTGTCGCTAGGAAGAGCGACTAGGAAGTTCCTCAGTCTAGCCACTGAAATAATTAAACTGCGCAATCGGAAATGAATAGCGACTTTGGTTAAGAAAGGACTACGATCTTAAAGGAGGCGTTTTCTCTTTGGAATGAGCGAACTGGAACTTTTCCGCGGACACACAAGTAGAGGGAACGAAAGGTCCTCAACCAACCAGAAACTTGATATGTTTCACGAAATTTCGATGCCAACCTTCTAATAACGGGTTCGAAGTAGGCAAACAAAAAAAGACATACGGATGCCAAACACAAGAATGACGACAAAGCAGTGACAAAAAAGAAAAATTTGAAACTTCACTTTGGTGAGTAGCTGTGCGAAGCATTCTGAAGATTCTTTTTTATTTATTCCAGATCTTGAAAGAACCTCAAATCCCCCAAATAATCATATGTCCCTATTGTTTTTCGTTCAACTAATGATGCGAGTGAGCTGGGCAATAAAGCAAAGAGAAGTTTTTATTGCATGTTCTAGGTCATAAGGGGCTTTTTTGAAGCATGCTATCACGCTGATAAAATATACACTAGGCAATCTAACAGCGGGTAGTTTCCAATTTATGAAGACCGCATTTATTCCAACCACTGTTCGCGGCCCTTTTAATTACAGAGAAGGTGACTTCATGTGACCTGCGTTAAGTGTATCGGGTGCTGCACAGCTCTAGACGGTGCGCTGCAATCTCGGAGGACTGCAGCATGACCTCTTAAACAAAACGGTGTAAGGAGGCGTGGTGGTGCTTTGGAAGGTAACATCGATGCCTTCGGTAAGATAGGGCAAGTGTACTAGTGGCAGATTGGGCGTCATACCTGAGCAAAAAATGTGTTTAGCACATTACATATTTTCAGTTCCCTACGCGAAACTTCACCTAACTTCTTTCTTCCTAGAGCACATCAGCGACAAGAAGGTCGTTGAAAGGGCATTTGATGTCAAGTTTTGTTATATAGAGGGGCTGGTATGTGCCTTTTCTGCACGTATGTTTGTGATTGGTGAAGTATTGCTTTTGCTTCAAGCTTTTGAGATGATCTTTCGAGTTCTTGGCAATGGTTAACCTCCTGAGGAGCCAGACAAGCATGTAATGCGAATCTTCCTAGATGTCGCGAAGCTCGGATGATGTAGATGTAATTCTTGACCACAGCGGAAGGATAATAATGCTGTATTCGGGTGATAGCTCTGATACTCCGACTCGGAGTACGCCGATGTGCCGCTTCCCCCAATCTGAATAAGAGTCACCGCTCCCCAACCGAACGCGTACCCGATCATCGAGCAGCACGCTACCGTGGCGCCGCGGCGCGGCCCGCACGGCAACTGCAAACAGCCAGGCCGGCCTAGGTGTTTCAACAAATTGCGGCCTCCAGATCGGACGCGTTAGCTCCAAGCTGAAGTTGCGAACGTATTTCTGCACTTTGAACACAGGAACCGGACCGGCGAACAGTTCTGCAAACTCTTTCGCGTAAACGTGCTAGTCGTCGTCATCTGAGCTGCTGTCCTCCACGCCGTCGAGTTCAAGCTGCAGAAGCAGCGCAGATGGTTCTCCTGCGCTCAATAGGCGTCTTGGTTTCGACATGATGCGGAAATGCCTTCCTTAATAGTACGAGACGCAAAAACGTCAAAATACTCGTACACCAAACCGCTGGCTAGGCCTCAGCGAAAGCTACCGACCATAGGACGGCAAAACAGAAAGAACTCACTCAAACTCAATAACATTTTTTTTCATTAACGCTGGCCTAAATCAAACTCAGACTCAAAAAGCTCGTCTGTTCTGAGAATCACTCATACTCACTCATCACATACTCATTTGCAATCGTACTCACTTGTACTCAAACTCATTTGTCTTCACGAGTGTTCGTACTCAACCTGTACTCATGAGTACTCAATCTGTACTCCTGAGTACTCAACCTGTACTCATGAGTACTTAATCTGTATTCATATGTACTCTATTTGCATTACTCACGAACACTCAACTCAATACTCAATACCCGCAGGCACAATTACGTGTCCACGTAGATTGACCTTCGTTCGTAGGCAGATTTACTGTCTGCTTATCCGCAGTCCGACCTGAACTTTACAGCGCTTACGGCGTTGCCTTAGTAGCGTCGCTTCCGTCATCGATCGTGTTCCTGTAGCTCGTAGCGTGCTTGATGCGTGTGGAAGCGTAGACGGCCATTTTGTCCGCTGGCAAGCTTGACGCACGCCTGCCGCCCGGAGATGAGAACTTGTCGCCGGGCGCTGACGACTGAACCATCTCACCAGGCAGCAGCGTCTACGTGCGGAACTACGGTGTCGGCAAAAGATGCACGCCTCCACGTGTAAAATCTGCTTCGGGGGCGAGCATGATAGCAGTACACGCGACACGCCAACGGGGGTAGTGTAGCGTCATATCGACCAAGTCCGCCGCCGTCGCGAACCGACGCCGGAGTCTGCATCTGCAGGGGCGACTGAAGGCGCGGAGGCTGAAGGGAAACCTGACAGCGTGAGCACTCCTGTCCCGTCTCCTGCTTTGGAACGCACGTCCAGGCGGAACGAGCAAGAGCGAAGTCCACAGGTACAAGCAGCGGATGGTCGGAGTGGGGTTCCCACACCAGCTGCTACGGAACCTCCAGTCGCCATTGCCGAACACCCTCCTGAGGAGGTTCCACATCAGCCCAGGCTGAGGCGATCGACAACAGTTAGGAACCTGGTCCAACGGTTCCACTGTTAAGAGGAAAGAAAAGTTGTATTCGTTCGTTTTGTACCGGCCAGCAAACCCAGCTGCACGCACCTTTTCTTTTTGCCCTCTGCGCCTTCATTCTCCCTCTCTCCCCCTCCCTTTACCCTCTATTGGTGCCAACGCATATAATCACGCTTCTGACAATAAACTACGTCGTTGACTGCCCGACCATCGTCCATTCTGCTGCGCTGCGCGCGCCTGTGTTACTACACCCTACTTCTTTGCTTCCCCTTTGGCGCTTTGTTTGCCTCCCTTAGTTCCGCGAGGCCACCTAAAAAAGCTACTGCTCTCCCGCCTAAGCGCCACGCCACCTTGTTTTCTAGCCTGGGGCTGAGGTGAATCCTGTCCTACAGAACAGCTTGTCTATGTCCAATGCTGCCCTTTTCACGTGTATCACTTCAAACCCCAGCTCCCTGCCGCGCATCTTGATCTCGCTGTTAGCGAGTACTGCCCGTTCGGAGTGCACGCCCTGCTTTGTCACCTCCGGCACGGTGCAGACTGCAATGAGCACATTTGCATATGTGTGAATCCTGCCAAAGTGGAGAGATCGGCCTTTCTTAGAAACGTTTGGTATATACCCACAGGATATGACCTGCCAATAGTCTGTCCTTTTTGTGGTTTCATCCAGCATCAAAAATTTCAGCTCGCCGAAGAGAGCATTGATATACAAACGGTGATATTAACTATGTTGCATTAGCACCAAATGCCGACAAGAAATATTTGATATGGTTTATTATTCAAACGTTTCCATCACGCGGGGAGCAAATCGTTTTAGAAAAAGTGGCGTAGAAGGAGAGATCGATACCGAACTTCCGCTAACGTGTTTTAATAACACTGTGGCATAAACAATGATGCAATGATACATATTTTCATTTAGGCACAGGTAAGTCGCTTCTACAGGAAGAACATTTATATTTGTGCAGGCAATATCAACTTTTATAAGAGCAGGAAACACATTGGCTCCGTCGCTTGGCGCTATGCGTGATTTTCGGCGACTGGAACGTTTTAACTCGAAACTGAACCCCTTTGAGCTTACTGAAAGATTATGCACATTAAGAAACGAACAGCCCTTCTAGATGCATTCAGTTATGGTATGGATAATCTCTGTTTCAACAAGGGGCAGGCAATTGAGGGTTGAACGTTTTGCAAAACAACAACAAATAATGCACGTTTTGGTGCACTCAGGGGGGCCCCGTAGATATGGAGGGCCCGGTTTATTCAAACCCTTTGAACCATGAATAATCCAACCCTCGTACCTTGATCTTGCCGCGTGTAAAGTGTGCTTCCTGTTATTATGCTCATGTATTTTTTTTTGTCATCGCGCCCTTTACTACTTGATTCGCCCCTTTGACCGCACCCTTTAAAGCTTGCTCCGTTGGCTCGCCATTGTCATAGGTCTGTTCTACTAACCCTTTTCCACATGCTCATCTCAAATGCACTTGTGTTTCATGTGTGGTTGCGACCGAACTACTCTGACATTGCTGTTTTTTGTTTAGGTTGCGTGCTCAGTTGGCCTACTTGAGAAACTTCTTCCGACATTCATCCCGCCCTTCATTGACGGACGACTCGATGCTCACGTTGGTATGATTAGTATGATTTATTCGTACCTTAAAATTTGCTGAACTTTAAATACGTTCTCTAAAATATATAGAGATTTCAGTCATTTTTCCTTATATCTACTTCATCAATAGCCGACCGATTTTTCGGACATGGAGGGTAATTAAAAATAGTCCAAATAAAGAAGCAGTCCGAAAGATCTGCGATTTATTGCTCTCATGCGGCAAACGGTGGTTCCTCGCGAAAATCCGAGATGTCCAGCAAGTGCGATTTTTCAGAGTCCGAATAAACGGTGGGACACTGTATTACAAAAATAGTGAGGTGACAAGTACGAAACGGGGTTACGTAAAACACGAAATTTGGTAGGTGGTTTCGGGGGTGCTTGTTGATTATATTATAAAAGCTTGCCTGTCATGTCATCACCGTGCCCTTGTATCTATCAATGCCGGGTGCACGGTGAGGCAGACAGTAATTCGCGTGCAGTGCTCTAAACGTATTTACTGATACCTAGACGAGGTATTGGTGCAAAAGAATGGAAATGAGGATAAATTACGACTGTGTTTTGGTGGCTAGGCAATCTTACTATGAAACAGAAGAAGGAACATGCACCGCGCTTTTGAATATGCCGCTCTTTAAGGAAGAGAAATTGGCGGAACGTGATTGATTATGTTCTATTCACTTTGCATATCCGATGCAGCATTGACATATGACCAATGACTGGAAACTCCATGGAAAGCCATTGGCTTCCGAGCTATCGGCCACTCATCGGTATACCAGGTGAAAGATTGCTCCGGCGCCTTCAAAACGGTAAGCAAAAGCAGCGTCAGACGGAAAGCGCATCGGAGGCCAAGCTTCATCCAAACAATAAAAGCATGCGACCAACCAAGCGTGCCTGTCGGTTTTCAACGCGTCGGTCGGAGGTGAATAGGCAACGGCGCAGAAAAAAGTAGTTACCAAACTAGTTACGGCAATGAATCGCCACAGAAGGGCTATTTAAACTAGACCGCATGGTATAAAAAATAACGAGCGAGATGTTATCATGTCCTTTAGGCATGGGACATTTGTGTGTTCTAACGCAACGCTGGCCGGCGGGCTCCTCGCGTCTGTGTAGCCTTCCGCTTTTTCTTTTTCTCCGTGGCGTAGGTGTTAGAAGGGTCGCAGTCTCAGGTCACTGCGTTTAACATTGCAAGCACCGCTGTACTCCTGTCGGTGACTGTAACGTCTGTGTCGGTGCAGGTGACATGTGTTTGAAGCATATCTGCCTGTGGAATAACGCAGTTTGTCTACTGCCGCTCAAAACGTAAGTAGTAGCATGCGCTCATGCCAGCCTGAACTTGCGATGTCGTTTATAACAGTTCAAATTTCGAATGCTACGTGCTGTTGTGGGTTCTTGCAAAGAAGTAGGCCACCGCATGCTGTGCGTCGGTTTCTGTGACACCAATTCTAGATATCGGTGGCTGGCGCATCGCAAGCGTTGTGAAACCGCTCCCCACCCCCTACCCGACACGTCTCGTAATTCATTGCCGTGCGCCTCGCAGCTATTCTGCTCGTGAGACTGGCTGCGGCTGTCGCGACCATTAGCCTCGCTGCCCCAACACGGGCGTCCTGATTGTAGCTCGGCTACAAAGTCAAGACTCGTGAAAGTGCCGTATTCGCTCGCCAACGCGCCCCGGCAGCGTACAGTTGGGTGCTATCTGAAGTAAATCGTGCGACTTTCGACCGATGAAGGCGATAACTCCTCCGTGTGGCATTTGTTGGCGCGCCTGGGAACCAACTTATCCGTTCTCCTCTCCCTCGGTCGCTGTTCCTTCAAGCGGTCATCAATACAATGCCAAGTGAACCACCCTTTCAGCTTTGTGGCGATTTGTGTGGTTATAATCACAGGCGCTTTCTTCTTGGTTATCATGAGCAGCGATAAGACACATTGTTATAAATGCACAGTATTTCCCGGCAATGTGTCTGTGCGCACCTTTTGGACAACTGCTGTAGACTACGACAAGTGGGACGTCGTCGCTGCTTGCACGATAAAAAAAAAAGGAAGGGGTTGCTTGTTTTCCAAAGGAGTGATGGCTGCTTGAGTAAACAGCAACCGAGGGAGAGAAGATTATGTAATCTAGAAACCAGGCGCAGTAAAACAAGCCGCGCGGGGGCATTGTTGTCGTGGTCGTTCGGTGCTCGCGCTACTACCTTTAAATCACACGTGACTGTACTCGTTCTGGGTTTCGGCAGAGAGCTTGTTTAGTGCGAGTTGTGCTCTAAAAAAAGTAGGCAATACAAGAAAATATCCGAATAGAGGAAACGGTGCCCCGATGAAACCTAGAACAGCGTTGGAGGGAGCGAGAGATCTGGCGTCGAGTTTCCCGGTGATCCATTTTGTTGTCGATATTCAAGAGTTCGGCACGCATAAACAATGGACTCCTAATTAGGGCGCTGAGGGGGTGGTGTTAATGTCGCCATTAAAGGCGCCAGCCTGTAGTTCTGCTACTGTCTGCAGTGGATTTTCAGTGAAATGCAGTTCTGTTTTTTCCAGAACGTACCAAGTGCTGCTGTCCTAAAACTTGGCACTGAAAAGTAAATGGCACTATTTGCATTACGTTCCGTTTCAGAGCCAGTGTTTACAAAATGGAAGTTGAGATTGAAAATTTCACAGGCGCGTTTGTTAAGAAGAATGATAGGTACTACTGTAGTTGGTAATCTGTTTGCGTTTAGCACTGCAGTAAATGCATTTTGCTTATTACAGGCACTACTACATGATGGTACTTCCCGTGGAGAAGGGGCGAATGCAACGAAGGGAACATGCCTTCCAAACTGGAACTTCGATAAATACTGCTGTTGAACTACAAATTTTCTTCAACGCTCATCGCTGCATTATTGCCAAAAAGTGTAACTGTTTACATGAACGTGAATGTTCCCATTTTGTAACCATGTGAGGCTGCAAACAACAGCATGACTTGATTGGCGCTTTATAAGGCTTTTAATTTTTCTGTGTACTATTTTAATGTTGTGCTTTCATGTTAAATTTTTTAGCAAAGAATAACATTTTCTATTCCTGGAGTGGTCAGTCATGTTTCATGCGGTAAACAAATGTGTAATGGGCATGACAAAGAAAAAGTCAGCTGGCATATTCTGGGGCTTCTACTAAGGAAGACAGGTATTTTTTTCCGTGAGAATTCTTTTATTGTGCCCACTGCCGTGATGCAATTGGTACTGTAGCGACACCATCGTCATTACCACCAGCAAAACAATCATCATCACATTACCTGGCCAGCGTGAGCAGTTTCACGCGCCGCACACGATAGATCGAACACGGCCGTGCAGCTGGCCGGTAGCTCGACTTGGCCGCTCCCGCTTCTGGCCGCTTCTACGCTCTCCAAATAAATGTAGGAAGTCGCATCAGCTACACCAACAGAGTTTGCTCCCTACAGTATAATTATGTCCATCGACACTCCAAGCAATTTTCACGCGCATTCATTTTAGTCAGTGAATTAAACACTTTGAAATTCATTTCTTATATGCTACGTGCTGTACCCTCCTTGCAAAAAAAAAATTTATAATGCAATAAATTCAAGTCGTAAAAAAATTTCTGTGAAGTTTTTTTTTATTATTTGAGGTACAAATGTTTTCCAAGGCTTCGCGTAGAAACTTGAAATATGGCTTCACTGGAAATCATAAAAATATTGTTCAGAAACTTGTTTATTGCATGCCGTTATCTTTTCTGTCAGTGCCTATTCTACAAATTACTTGCGGTGTGATTTTCGTTGTATAGCGGCCATTGAACAGAAAATTATTGAATGCGTGCATAACATTACTCCAATCCTTGCATTAAATTATTTAAGCAGGCTCCCACTGCAGCTTTTCGTTGTAACATATCGAAACCGAAGAGCCGCCTGCCTTCGGTCTCGATATGTCTCGAAAAGCACAAATGTAGTCAAATGGCAGCGCTATTCGCGCGTACCACTCAGATACATTAATGTTTTGCAAGTCGTGTAAAGCATTTTTTTTTCCTTGAATAAATTGATCGCTTCATGCATATGAATGTACCCCTGCTTGCGGCAGGGTATTAGAACTGGGTTTGAGGGAGGTAAGTGAAAGTAGTTCGATCCCTTCATCTACAACTATGTTAAACCGAGTGTTCGATCCCGCTAAATGCTAAGCTCAAACAATACTTCATCAGCGCAGTTAACGGTTTACCCATCCGAGTCGTCCCTGTTGAGGGCATTTTCTCCCCCTCACCTCCGAACTCAAAAATTTTGAGAAGACTTTTTTTTCCCTTTCTACAACATAAACCTTAGCCGTCCCCTGCGCCGTGCAGCAATCGTCTCTGATCTTTGCGTTAGATTTTTGCCGTCTGGCGGCAACCATTGCTTATTATTAGGAAGTATTCCATCTCAAAATGCACGAACCAATTCTGTACCAGAGTTATCTGTTCAGCTGAAGCTTTCCTCCCACTAAAGCGTGATATCGCGGCCAAGCATGAAGACAACAAAACTGATTTTTAGTTGGACGTGAAATTTTTGAATGTTTCATTCACCATTGCAAGCCCGCGATCGAACTCTTGGTTTTATGAAACGTTTGCAGATTAAAAAACCAATGATGGAGTGGGGTTCGAATCATTGTGTTGCTTGGTGGCAGAACCTTTTTCCATTTTACAAAGTTGGTGTTTTAAGGAACAATGAATTTTATCCGGCAAGCCACGCCTACTGTTAGCGAGTATGACTAATATTTTTTTCGGCCATTAGGTGGGTCTTTTTTTTCTATCTCTGGTTCTACCACCATGAAGAAAACGTAAATGGTTAGTATTGTTGGCCCTTTATGTCTCACATAACATCAATAGTTCCACACTTCCCACAAATACAGCGAGAAATCCTAGGCCTAAAATATTTTAATGGGAGGCTGAGCTACATATGTATAACTTATGTCACGTCAATTATTTATTTATTTTTTATAATACCTCAAGGGCCCCAGTCAAGGGGTGTTACATGAGGGGGTAGACAGTTCACAAACAGGTGATTTGTTCGATGGCTTCTTTGAAATGAGCGATTATGGAGTGGTGCACGATGTCAGCAGTAAGATCGTTCCATTCTATTGATGTTTGCACAAAAAATGAAGAGTGATTGGCAGTGGTATGCTCACGTGGTGGATAAACCGCTTTCAATTGGCTAATACGGCATGAAAGACGATGAGCTGGAATGATAAGAAGATTTAGGTGCAATGCATGATAAAATTTATGGAACAAACACAGTCTTGAAATTTGTCGGCGTGAAGCTAAGTTAACCATGTTAGCTTGAGATTTTAGTTCGGTGACGCTACTGTGATAGGAGTAGTCTGAATAAATGAATCTGGCTGCGCGATTTTGGATGGATTCAATTGTTTGAATAAGAGAGATATGATGGGGATCCCAGATGGCACATGCGTATTCTAGCTTCGGGCGAACTAGTGTTAGATAGGTTAAAAGTTTAACAGAAGGTGCGGCAAGACGCAAGTTTCTACGGAGATAGCCAAGAACACGGTTAGGGTCGTTAGTGACGTTCATTATGTGGGATGACCAGGTCAGATCTGAAGTTAGAGTGATACCGAGGTATTTACATGAATTAGCTGCTTTAATTTCAGAATCAAACAGTAAGTATTTATTTGAGGAATAAGATTGTCGGCGATGGAAAGAAACGAAACAAGTTTTTTTTTATGTTAAGGGACATCAGCCATTCTTCGCACCATGATTGAATCAAAGAAAGGTCAGACTGTAGGATGACAGTATCGCGTGCATTGTGAATAGGGCGATAAATGACACAGTCGTCTGCGAATAGATGAATGTTAGAAGCAAAGTTATTGGAGAGGTCGTTAATATAGATTAGGAATAGTAGAGGACCAAGGACCGTGCCTTGAGGTATGCCGGAGGTTACAGCGGATAAGGAGGAGCGATGGTTGTTAGCACAAACGAACTGCTTACGGTTAGTCAAGAAGTCACATATCCAATTAAAAACAAGACAATTAGGTTAAGACGTGAAAGCTTCAAAAATAATCTATTAGGGGAACTTTATCAAAGGCTTTTTCGAAATCGATGAAAACGGCGTCTACAGGTATGTTAATATCCAGGCTAGAACTCAGGTCGTTAACGAACAGGGCGAGTTGAATGTCACATGAAAGTCCTTTTTGAAAACCGTGTTGGTTAGGGTGAAAGAAATATACTGAACGTAAAAAATTTACTATGTGGGAATAAATTATGTGTTCCATTAACTTAGAGCATACACTCGTGATCGAAAATGGACGATAATTAGTCGGTGAAGATGAAAGACTTTTTTTCGGGACAGGAACGATCTTACCGAGCTTCCAGTCCTCCGGCACCACTCCGCATGAAATGGACTGCTGAAATATGTATAAAAGAATAATGCTTGTTACAGGCTTAGTGTTTTCAGTATTTTGGAATTAATTCCGTCCATTCCCGCGGATGACGTTAGTTTCAATTCGTCAATTAGTTTTGCAATTCCGTATGAATCGAATGTAATGCCTGGCATGACCGGATAATCAAGGAATGGGGAGTCTGGAAGCGGGTTGCAAGATTCAGGGGTAAATACGGAAGAGAAGGCAGAATTTAATACCTGAGGGGTAATATGATCTGGTATAGGATCACCGAGTTCATCAAGTAATGATAATGTTTTTGTGGGGTTGGGGTTAATGGCTCTCCAAAATTGTTTAGGATTATTGCGTATCATATTAGGTAATTTAGAAGAGAAAAAAGAACGCTTAGCCTTCGCAGCAAGCAATTCAAATTCCTTTGCTGCTCCGCGGTACCTGTTCCAAGCGCTCGCAGTGTTAGACAGTTTAGCCGAGCGATATAATCGCTTTTTCTTATTGTTAAGACGCTTAAGAGATGTGTTAAACCAAGATGAAGACGCCCGTTCCGTAATTGTAATTGTGGGTATAAACCTATTGATCAAATCATGGATTTTGCACTTCAACAAAGACCAGTTAGTTTCAAGTGGTCGTTGGAAATAGTCGTTTAAATACCTTTCACAAATTATAGATAGTTCATTGTTAAAGGCGGCATAGTTACCCTTATCGTAGAGCGTGAGGGTTTTCTTAAAATGTTTTGGGCCTGGTAGTTGATTAGAAAACGAAGCGTGAAGTACAGCGTGATCACTTATCTCGGGGAGAGGAACTAGCGATACAAGATTGCCGGGGTGTGACGTGATAATGAGGTCAAGAATATTTGAAGAGTGCCCAGTAACTCTCGTTGGGAAGGAAACAAGTTGAGATAAACCAAATGTTAAGCACGTGTTAACGAAGTCGCTTTCCATAGTGGGTTTAGATACTGTGAGCGCGAGGTTAGACCAGTTTATTCCTGGAAAGTTAGTCACCCATTAAAATAACCGGTATGTTAGGATGAGAGGCATTCAGGAAGTTAAGAGCACTGTGGAAATTAGCGATAAATGAAGCATCTGAGTCTGGGGGGCGGTAACAGACTCCAATGATAACCGGAGGATATGAATTTCTGCAGCAGACCAACAATAATTCGAGGCTTGAAGGGATGACCACTGGGGGGCAATTTAATCGACTGTGAGCAGCTATAAGAATGCCACCACCATGCTTACCATCACGATCTCGCCGAAAAATTGTAAAGCCAGGAAAGCATGGTGTCAATTCGGAATAGCTTATTGAAGGGTTTAGCCACGTTTCAGGTAAAAGAACAAAGTTGCATTCTGTCGTGCTGATAAGATCAAAAAGCGAGTCGCGTTTCGGCAAGAGGCTTCTAATATTAGTGTGTACAACTGACAAAAGTTCAGGGTTTAATTTAGGGTTCGCTGGGGTGGGAGGTGGTAGCTATGGGCGGAGGGGGATTACTTTTTCAGAACAGCGATCGAAAACGTAAGTAGTGTCGTCAATTGTTAGCTTGATATACCGAAGTTTATACGTCTTACGAGATGCTTTACCAAATTCAATGAGGTGCTTACGGGCCTTGCGCGTGTTGGGGGAAAGATCTTCACTAAGGCGGTAGTTGGTGTCTTTTAGTTTTTTGGCGTTACACAGCACTAGTTCTCGGTCCTTAAATGGGAGAACCGGACAATGATGGGCCTATTTTTATTCGGTTGGAAACGCCCTATGCGGTGAGCGCGTTCAATGTCTCTAGATTGGACTGAGACTTCAAGTTTGGCAAGACATAGATAGAGGACGCGCTTCTCAGACTGTACCCAAGTCTCGTCACTGTCATCTTCAAAACCGTAAAAGACAAGGTTGGATCGTCGCTGTCTCTCCTCAGAGTCGTCCATCCTGGCGACAAGGCTAGCGATATCACCACAGTTTTGCTCAGTTAGTGTCTGCAAGCCGTCGACCTTTTCTTTTACCGTGGCTATTACAGAGCAGTTGTCTTCAATTTTAGGGAGTCTTTTAGTAATTTCTTCAAATTTTTCCTCGTGTTGCAGCAGCGTAGAATGTATGAATTTCATTTCATTGAGGATGGCTGCCTGTCCGGATTGGATATCACGGAGGACAGACATAATGTCGCTAGGGGTTTCAGCATTAGCGGACCGAGTGGCAGGGCCAGGGTTAGTCTCGATGTCACCACATAATAGCAACAGCACTCGCAGGGCACGAATACAACTACAAACAATATCTAAGCAACAGTTGGGTCTCGGCCGCACTAGCAAAGCAGCGTATTTGGTACGCTTGGAAAATAGGGAACAGGAATTTTTTACCTGCACAAAAAGCAGGCGTTGCAAGTGAGTACGGGCCATCACTGGTGTGCGGCCGAGCCCACTGAAGAGCGCGCGGCCTTTCGTGAAGCTTATATCGTAGCGGTGTGACGTCAGTTCTGTTTCCATGCCTCGTGACCATGAGGGGAAGGGCAGCAGCAGTGACGGAGGCACCGGCGGGAACATTGAAGGGCATTCGTGCGGTGCGGGCGGCAGGGTATCAACGGCACAAGGCAGACGGTGAATCCTGGCTGATGGGTCCAAAGCGTTAGGAGGTGCTTAGCCTGGGGGGCCGGGCTCCGATGTGCAGCGAACTGCGGACCACCGGGGAAGGATTGAAGACTGGCCACGCAGAATACCTGCACAAAAAGCAGGTGTTGCAAGTGAGTACGGGCCATCACTGGTGTGCTGCCGAGCCATCCGGGTAAACGCGGCGCAGAAAAACGAGACTTTTAATACATAGAAACTATAATATGCACAAACCGGCATAACACAATACTGCACACTGCGCTAAAATTAGAAGGTTCTCGAAGCAAACACAAGATATATTCCGTTGTTGTAGTTCACCTTCAAAGTCGTCGCAGCTCCGGATTGTAGCTGTACCAGTGCAGTGGTTCATCACGTCTTGTGGGGGTTGTATGTAGGACACGCTACCAGAGCTGCCAAGAGTTAGGGTGCGTAGCCGGGGGTGTCATCGGGAAGTGCCTCGGGTGGCAGACCGAGAGTTCCAGCCCGTTAGCCTCAGAGGTTCTCGATTGGTAGTAAGCAGCCGCCGCCAGTGCGTTCCCGCAGGCTATCTCTCAGGAACCATAGGATGGAACTCCCGCCAAAAGACATGAGTCTTTGTGTGGGTGCGATGAAGTTTAGATCTATTGCAGGAGTGTAGTGCAGTCCGCCCTGTCTTCCTGCTTCTCGTACTTTCCTCCCCATGTCTTTGCATAACCATTCGGTGTTCCACGGAACTCACTGTTGTAGCTTGTGGAGATTGTGTTCTTCTTCCTCAGTTGCTGTGATACTACTTCAGCTGTGCTCAGGAAATTACCTTCACTTTAGAATGTTCTTTTCTTAAAAACTTATGTGTCCCCCAATAAACAGTGCCCTCACTCCCTGAGAGAATAGATACTTGTGATAGCGTAATCTTCTCATACATATTCTTGAAGCAGTTACTGATTAACTGGTGTTGTCGGTTAACCCTCATGATTCCCCAACAACAATACAAAGAGATAGCTCACCAGTACACAAGTGTGCACACTTCCCAGTCAATAAAGAATTCACGTTCTTACGGCACTGCACAATTCATACGACACGTCGAATACCATACCATGCAAAATTCTATACTTCAGCATGAAGTATTGCGCACCTGCAAAGTAAAACTGGTATAGGCCTTCTGCGCTGGAGTTTTAGCGACATGCAGCGCCCCTAGCGGCCGACGCCTCTGGGTAGTACAAAAGCAGACGACCCTCGCCGCCCTCAATGTGTTTTAAATTACAAGCCAGAGTGAAAGTTCGTTGTGGCGTGTTTAAATGACAGCATAATGTATGAAATACCCCCTAAAGTAGTTGCAGAGGCTAAACAAAATAATATCCGCTAAAAGAAGCCGATTTGCTTTCTTTTTAGCGAGCTGTCGCGGTGGTCGCGGCGTGGGACAGTATCGCCAGGTCGGGTGGTTTAACTGTTTGACGAGAGCTACAGTTTTTTCTTCTTGCGTGCGGTCGACAAAGGAAAGTTCACCAGTAGCATAAACACGGAACGCTGCTCATCCTATGTCCGGAGGTAAGTGCAAAAGGTTGGTTCAGCGGGAGCATGCAAGCAAACGCAAGAATTGCGCAGCCGATTCAGCTGACACTGCTGGCCTGGCACCGCCTTTGAAACGAGTGGAAACTTTGTTTCGTATTTTGGCAAACTAAATGATTCTTGCGTAACGTTTTACGCCGCAAGATTTACGAATGGCAGGGTACATGTATACTAGCGAGTAGGCGGGGCAATAGCGCTAAATAAACAAATGAGGCGCCCTTAAAGGACGCAAAACATGCACGAAATCGCACGCCCACTGTCTGCAGAAATGTGTACTTCTATAACATCACATAGCACAGAATAACATAACACAGCCGCATACACGGCGCGGGGCCCCGAATATTTACATACGATCATTACTGACTGTGTTGGTTTTCTAGTGCAGGGATCGTCGAATCTGCACGCCGACATGCCAGTTTTAACTTCAAATGGAGTGAGACAGCGAGACAAGAACAGATAATTGAAGTCCTCCAGTTGAATTGCCCCCCCCCCATCTTCACACTTCGCCAGATTATTGTTAAATATTATAATTTCGCTGAGTTTTTTCTGTTTGCATTCAAAGCCCCTCCTTCTCCCACCCGATTTGCCGTCCAGCCCTCCGCCGTGTCAGCTGCATGGAATTCGGCCATTGCTGACCCTCATTCTAGGCTATTAGGTGCGAACTGGGAATGTATGCTGCAAGAGCGTAATTAAGTAAAGTGAGAGAAAACAAGGAAAGCAAGCGGCCTCTTAGTTCGCCCCACCACTTTGTTTTACGGCCACTAATTTCGGAATCGCAAAACAGATTTCATGCTTCTCACTGTCGCGGAATTTTGTCACTGAGACAGGCAACAAAACGGCAAGCTAACGCTGCACCATGTGTTCGTAACGGCAACGCAAACAAGCACTGTTTAATGGACGTGCACGCATAGTGTGCAGGTACGCAAAAGAGCGGCGCACCGCGGTAGGGGAGCATGTGGTCCCTCGGACTTGTTGGCTTTTTAAAGCGTGATCATCGCCGATTGCGTTACTGTAATGAATGGGCCAAGGATTGGCGTGAAAGTCACGAGTCACTGGCCAGTGCGTGCGCGAGTAAACGTTGCTTTATGCATGACACGAAGGAAGCAGAAGTTAGGGCATGAAAGCAAGTACGCGAGGCGAAAGATATCAGCGTTAAAAAAGGCAAGAGGCTAACGGAAATGTCCTCAATAATGAAAGCAAACGTCCTACGGGATTTTGTCGCAGCCCCTCGAATTGTTGAAGTCCCGAAGCGGGCGGAGTCGACGAGGACGTCACGGCGAGGCTGGCTCGTTGACCGGTTTTAGGCCCCGTCGTAACCAGGCGCGGGACGTCGGGCAGGCATCGTCGACCTTTGCTATCAGTCACGGCTCGAGGGCGTAGCGGCGGGTGTGAGCGGAGGGTTCCACCTCCAGGTGAATCCGGCCCCGCGCTCTCTCGCCCAGCGCGTCACCAGCTCCAGGCACGGCCAGCCGACGGGTTGTCGGGATCAGCGGCGGATGGCTCTCGGGAACAGCAGCGGTTGCGCTCCGGGTCTTCCCCGAAACGATCACAGGGCTGCGCTCTCAAGCCCAGCGCGTCACAGGCGTCCCCTGATCACCGGCCTGGTTCGATTTTTCTGCACGCACTCGTTGCAGCTGTGCGCTCGGTCTCCTCTTCCTCTTCGTCCACGGGTACTTCATGACAATGACCCCGGGTCTAAGAAAGTTGTTGGGGAGCAACAACTATTCTAAGAGTTAAAAAGGCACGATGGAGTCGGGAGAAGTTCACTGTACCGACGGAAAAGATTTTGCGCACAGTCCACAGAGCACAGTCAATCCTGTCGGCACACTTCACCGCACAGCACACGCGCGAAGGGTATAGGAAAATACACTAAAGCAAAGGTAGTTCCACAATTACGCGTTACACACAACTGTGGACCGCACACTATGTACAAAAGAGATGGTGACAGGCGAGAATTAAACTCCACTCGTGTAGTCAGCCCCCGGATTGTCGATGCCCTTGTATTCGCCAGAGGTTTCGTGCTGGCGACCCTCTGACTGGCTATCGATGATTCTGCTGCAGGCGATCGCTTCATCACCGCGCCGACGGTGTCGCTTACGGCCAGGTCGCTGCGCTTGAGGCAGTGGAGCATGGGGTTCTGCTGGGAAGGTCTTGCCTTCTCCTTTGACTGCGCGGCGGTAGTTGGGTTTTCGGGCCGTATTTAAGCCTTTCAGGCTCCTCGACCGGTAGCCGGGCAAGCTTTTATGAAACGGCGGCGACTGAGTGAATGCTGTGTTCAACGCGGGTTGGCAGCCTGGTCGTTGATCCCTCGACTTGCTGCTAAGTGCCGCGTAGCATATGCGCGATGGCGTTTCGCTCTCGAACGCTTCGGGGTCTGGAAAGTCTTTGTCTTGGGTACAGCAAGTTGGCATGCCTCCTGCTAGAGCCCAAGTTCCTGTCTTTCTTTTCTGTACATTATGCCGACAGGTCCCGCACGTTCTGACAAAATGGCGTACGTCTCGCCGCAGGGCTGGCCAGAAGTAGTCTTGTAAAACGCGATCGGTCGTCCTTCGTACACCTTGGTGCCCCGCCATGATGTTCTCATGCGCCACACGAAGGATCCGCTCACGCAGTTTCTTGGGAACAACGACCTGCGTGAATGCTCTGCCGGTGGCAAGCTGGTATTGGCGGCATAATACGTTGTTTGAATGGAAGAACCCGCACGTCTGTCCTTTTTCAGATGAAAAAGTCTTCCCTAACTTCCGGAAGCAACATCGGAGGGTCGGGTCTTTTCGTTGTTCCTCGGCCAGCTCTTGTCTTGAGATATCAGAGCTACTGATTCGGGGCACAGTTAAAAACTCAACCTTGGCCTTGATTGTCTTGGCGACAACCGAAACTGGAAAATCGGCGTGTAGTTGGGTGACTGTTGCAGCCAGTGCTACATTCGGGCCATCTTTGTTTTCGAGTGGCCAGTCGGGATCCGGTATGTGAGGTTCCTTCACACCTGGAATGTTTCCGATTACGACATTATAGATTAGCCTATCCAGGCAAGCGGCGGAAACCTCGCCCACAAAGTACGGGGTTTCGACGTAGATGTTGGCCTCCGGGAACTTCTTGCCTGTTCCGTCCAAGAACAGTACTTGGGTAGCTCTTCCCGTTAGCTGGTTTTCTGCGACCAAGTCTCGCCGGACAAGAACGGTATTTCTCCCAGTGTCTCTCAAAACGGTGACGGGCTTTCCGAATAGTCTTCCTTTGACTACCGGCATTCCTTTCCCTAGGCAAGAATGTTCCTTTACGATGCCACACGAATACTTGATAGCAGGATTCTCATCGTGCGTGTCGTCGAGCTTGATGCACTGCTGCTGAGCTTCCCGGGGCTCAGTGAGGGCGCAAGCAGCAACCTGCTCTGTTCCCCTTAATCCATGTCCACAGTGCTCAGTTTTATGCCCGTGGCGACCACAAGAAGCGCATCTTGCCGGTTCTTTCATGGAGTAACGGCACTCCTGTGCACGGTGTCCTGGGCGGTTGCACACAAAGCATTTCGGTGGCGCTTGCTTCCGCGATTCGATTACGACTTTCGTTATATCGCTGTCGTCTTCGGACACCTTTCCAAGGTTCGAGAGGTTTTGCGCCTCTAGGAAACGATCTGTAGCCTCGGCCAGGTCGTTCAGCGTCTTACACTCTCGCTCCTTCAGGAAGATGACGAGCTTGGGATGGCAGCAGCGGATGAATTGTTCGCCGATCATTTGATCGCGAAGCGTATCGAATGTTTTTTGCACATTTGCCATCTCGATCCAGTGATCAAAATAACCCGTAAGCCTTGCCGCTAGTTGTTTCCCGGTTTCTCCATCCTCAGCCCTCGCCTTCCTGAACTTTTCTTGGTAACCTTGGGCTGCGAAACGAAACCGCTGCAGCAACGCCCGTTTGACCTTGACGTAATCAAGGGACTCTTCGGCGGTCATACGGCCTATGATAGTAAGAGCTTCCCCGCTCAAGCACATGCTTACAGCTAGGGCCCATTTGTCCTGAGGCCACTGCTGTCCGGTTGCCACGCGCTCAATCCTTTGCAGGTACGCGTGCAGGTCATCGCGCTTCTCATCGAATACAGGAAGAAGTTTCTGCGGGTTAATCGCAGGCGGAGTTGCAACAACTTCCCCTCCCGCGGCGACATTTGGTTGGCTGGTACCACCACCCTCTTGGAGTCGGATCCTTAGCAGTAGCAACTCCTTCTCCCTTTCTGCAGCATCTTTCGCCCTTTCCGCAGCTTCTTTCGCTCTTTCAGCGGTTTCTCGGCTGGCTTCCCTCTCGGCGGCTCTAGCGGCGCGTTGCTCAGCCCGTTCGCTCTCTATCCACGCCCTAAGCTCTTGTCCCGAGAGTCCCAGCTGAGTCCCCATCGCCATTAACTTCTCAAGATCCATGCTGTTGCAGCTAACGTTACAGGCACACTCGTGGCTCACTGACTCCTTTCAGCGGATGTTAAGAAATCCTGGCAGGCTCGCCACATTTTGTAATGAATGGGCCAAGGATTGGCGTGAAAGTCACGAGTCACTGGCCAGTGCGTGCGCGAGTAAACGTTGCTTTATGCATGACACGAAGGAAGCAGAAGTTAGGGCATGAAAGCAAGTACGCGAGGCGAAAGATATCAGCGTTAAAAAAGGCAAGAGGCTAACGGAAATGTCCTCAATAACGACAGCAAACGTCCTACGGGGTTTTGTCGCAGCCCCTCGAAGTGTTGAAGTCCCGAAGCGTGCGGAGTCGACGAGGACGTCACGGCGAGGCTGGCTCGATGACCGGTTCTAGGCCCCGTCGTAACCAGGCGCGGGACGTTGGGCAGGCATCGTCGACCTTTGCGATGAGTCACGGCTCGAGGGCGTAGCGGCGGGTGTGAGCGGAGGGTTCCACCTCCAGGTGAATCCGGACCCGCGCTCTCTCGCCCAGCGCGTCACCAGCTCCAGGCACGTCCAGCCGACGGGTTGTCGGGATCAGCGGCGGACGGCTCTAGGGAACAGCAGCGGTTGCGCTACGGGTCTTCCCGAAACGATCACAGGGCCGCGCTCTCAAGCCCAGCGCGTCACAGGCGTCCCCTGATCACCGGCCTGGTTCGATTTTTCTGCACGCACTCGTTGCAGCTGTGCGCTTGGTCTTCTCTTCCTCTTCGTCCACGGGTACTTCGTGACAGTCACTCTTCTTTTTTGATCGCCTGTTTTTTAGAAGTCTTTGCCACCTTGAGTATTAGTTTAAACAAAACTTAGAATGTCACTTTGTACGACCATCGATCGGTGAAGCTGCGAGTAGCAGACGCCGTCACGGTCCCGGCACTTTCGTCCGCGCTGTAAACGTGTTTAGCGCTGCAAAGCTTTTTCCCCTAATGCCAAGTTGATCGCTGAAATAGATCGGACGCGTCCGGGATGAGCTGGTGACCACGTAACAAAATAATCGGGAGCGTCGAGCTCATTTTTCTTCTGTCAACACGGGATCCTATAGGACCCGCGCAGCTTTGTACTACCCGGAGGTACTGCCCGGAAGCCGCTTTCGCAGCGCCCCTTGGGCTGCGCAGGAGGCCTATGAATAACTGCACCTACAACTTTCTTCCCTTCATGTGCTCTTGTTTACCATACCAGAAAACATTGCGAGTCTCATACTTCTTCCAGCATAGATTCGTTTGTTCTATGTGTCGTCAGTGATATCTCGGTGCCTGTACTACGACAGTCGCTTGAAGGGCACATCTTCTAGTTCCTCGTACCTTTTGTTATCTCGTGCGCTGTTAAAAATTCGATATAAATTCCGCTTTACTACATATTCCCTTGCATCGTTTTACATGCCTGACCTAAAGAAGTCTTCAGCGATTATCCTGAGTGTTTCTCTTGACCCTCGATGGCTCGCTATTATATGTCGGGCTAAATTGGCAAACATTTTATGTTATATCTTCTGCATTGCAAGAATTTGCCCAACTTGTCGTAATTAGGAAGATAGAAATCTTCAATAAAGGAGTCATTTTCTGATTTGGAAGATGTGAACTGCAAGAGGTCGTCTTCATTTCACTCCTTCTTGCTGATAACAGACCTGCAGTGCGATCCTTCATTTGTTGCTTTGCTAACTAACGAGGTTTTAGGGTGAGGGGTCGATTCAGAGAAATGTTTGGTGTGGTCTGGTCCTCTTCAACTTTGATGGGACTTTTAATCGCAGCTGGCATTTCCTCATCGGCTTGCCTAAGGTGGCGAAAATAGCAGTCGTCTTTTGAAGCTATTGCACAGGATATCGGAAACTGTTTATTTTTGTACATTATGTCTTGCACATCGATCGCAACTCGGGGCTACCAACATTTTGTTCTCCCTCAGCAGCCGGTAATCTCTCTTCTTTCGATACCACCGTGCTTGCTATCGTTGGTTCAGCTTCATCGCTTTTACTTACTCTTGAATCTATCCTTTCGCTCTTCTTGCCGTTGGACAAAATAGGCCAGCAGCTCTGTCATCCCACCTTAATATTCAGGCCTCGGTCCTCTGTATCGTCTTTTGTTGCATACCCGGCCAAATAGAAGAGCTTTATTACCTTCAATATTCGCGCGCCAATCCAAGGTTGAATTCCCCAAGCCGTCTCATAGAAAGCAGCCTCTATTACTCTGGTTCATAGTGCAAGGATAACCTACTTCTGGCGTTTTTGCACTGACGGCAGGCCGCTGGTCTTACTCGTCATTGGGGTAAGCCTGGTTTTGTACGCCCTGTTGTTCAAAAAAACGGATTGGTTGAGTCACCAAGTTATTTAAGAGCCTGTAGTCTCTTTTCTTTCAAAACACCACTAAATTGGAATTACAGCACTTCAGAATTGCTCAAAATCGACGCGCTTTTTATTATAGTCCCAGATATTCTTCAGTCCAGATAGGTCTACGCAAAGAACGAAGTAATTGCTAATCCTGTCTGGAAACTGTCGACCAGTTTCTCAATCCTCTAACTCGGTACGTGTACACTTTCCTCAAAACCCTTCAGCGTAACTCGACCGCTTAGAAGCAACGTACTCTTAACTTTGTCATGGTCTGTGAAGTCCGAATTTGGCATTCACCGTGGACACTCAACGCCTCCCGTGACAAACATAATCTCAAGGACGTAGCTTATTCGAACCGCTCCGAGCCCTGGCCTGTGGTTATCCTTTCAAATCGCTACAGGTGCGCATCAAAATGATCCCTGCTGTGGTCGAATGGCCCCGTAAATTTTTTTCGTACAGATGATTAGGGCACGCGGTGATACCGAACCAGGTGTTTCTCCTGTCTGTACAACCATGCCGGACCAAATTCTGTCTGTACAACCATGCCGGACCATGCCGGACCAAGGTGCACTTTAAATCCCGGTATTTTCTTTTCTTTATTTGCCTTTTCCATATCTCTCTAGGCTTTCATGTGCTCCTCCTAGGTTACACTTTGGTACGTCGCGAACGCCTATTCTTTTATCAATTACAATGCGTCCGTAAGGGCTAACAGCTTTTCTGGATCCATTATCCACGAGGCTGAATTGGCCATGGCTGTGAAAGATACTAACAGTCTCGGCAAAATTTTCTGGTCAGTCAGCCAAGCTTAACGGATTGGCATTGAAAAGAAATCAATGAGATGGACGAGACCATACCGTACGACACAAAACCAATAACTGTACTCCGTGAGAAAGTGCCCTGAAGATCACAGTTTGCTGAATAGAGTTCTTGTAATTAGCGGTCGCTCACTCAGAAGTTCCTGGTCGGTTCGTAGATGTTGTGTGGGTATAACTCGATAATGTGGAATTTTTCGGAACGAGCCCGGCCATATCCGTAAGAAGCGCTGGCGATGCGGGCCCCGAGCGATGCAATGACGGGGCAGTGGAAAAAAAGCGACAGACCTGCGCCTTTATTGCTCTTCGTTCACATCAAGCGCGCAGTTACTTTATCAATAGGGATAAAAAATAATGATAATGATAATAAATGTTTTTGTTTCTCGTATATAAGCTTCAACGAGACATAATAACAAATATCACCAACATAAAGGGTGTGATCATGGTCCCCTTCCAATTTCAGTTTCCCGTCCCTGTCCAAAGCCTTAGGTGTATATATTTGCAACCAACCAACCAAACGACATATTTCAATTTTTCTGCATGTGTAATTGTATTTAAAAATTATTTTGTCGGTTTTTGCGTGTAGTGTCTGCCTGGATATTTGCATCAGTCTGAGTGTGTTGTGCAATTTGTGTAGATAAAAAACCAATTGCGTTGTACGTCGGTGCATGTTGTTCGTTACTCGGTCAGTATCACCGGTTTACGCCGGTAACGTAAGAGCTGGAGGTATCGGTATTACTAGTGCACTATTCACTGGCGAGATCAAGTTTTGTATGTGTAGTTTACAAATGGCAAGCTCTGATAAAAAAATATCTTCGTGAACTAGGCGATGAGAAAATCCGTGCGTCACCCAAGTTGTTTCTTTTGCATGCATGTGTGAAACGATGCGCGCGCATACCAAGGAGAGAGAGGAGAGCATCAACCTTTGCACGTGGCAGGGCATTTAAAGTAGAACTGAACTCCTCTCAGTAAGGCTGCGTGATTTCGATAATCTTGAGATTGTGCCAACATTTCCGTGCCATGGGTACAGGTAGTGCAATAGAGTGCAGAATTTACTAAACAAGAAGTACTGTCAAAATTAAATATGGCGGTGTCAGGAAATGTGTTTGCTTCATGAGCAGTGGTATACAGATGCGTGAACGATGGCCCTTGTTTGCGAAAGTAGTGGGTATTCGGCAGTGCAATGAGGTGCCGAAAACTGAAGGCCCCTTTATCATCCGTGAAAAAAAGACTTCTTTGGGAGACCACGAGTCACCACAAAATACAGGTAGCTGATCATTTGACTGTAGGTGTAAGCTTATATGCGAGCTTGCATGGTGGAACTTTAAAGTCTGGATCATCGCAAACCGACGTCAGGTTCGTTATTCGCAGGTTTACAGATTAGAAGTTTTTTTGTTGTTTTTCATTGCCCTTTTGCCCCCAGCAAGCACAGTTAGCAATGACGATAATAAATTTAAAACCATGTTTTATTGAATATTTGTAACAAAATAAATGAGTGCAACTAGGTAAGTTTCAACGGGTTAGTCTCGACAAGGTAAGTTCCGAAGGATGCTAAACTTACGTTTCAAAAATTTGCGTAAACACCAGCCACATTTATAGCTTGGTCGCAGCTGTTCACTGAATTGTGTAGTTTAAATGCGGGGAGGTGAGGTGGACAGCCCGTAATTAGTCGTTATATTCACTGCCTTTGCTGTCATGATCAAATTGTGTCAAGTAAAGCTGATTTTTTCGTACGGAAGTTTGTAGTACGGATTTTCCTTCGGCCATTCTTGTCGGGTGTCTTCTTTTGCTTGCAAACCTTTTTGGCATACGATATGCTACCAAATATGCCAAGTAGAGAAACAACTGCCGCGTGTCTGCTCCCGCTGGGAATGCCGTCTGAACAAAACGGATGTTTTTCCAACCTTGCCACGTAAAAACCTATCACATCTCGCCTGCCACTTGCCTCCCTCTTCATTTGCATCTCAGGTCTCCAAAAATAATACCGTATAGACTGGTAGAGATATTCTGAACACAATTCGATTTTCGCGGGTTCTACTACTCGCACGCCACTATTGTATTACTTTGTTACTTTTGTATATGGAATGCATACACGCAGTGTATCCTTTGGCGTAAGCTCTATTTGTACGGTCGAATATATTACTGCTAACGGAACATATTTCTTAAAACTAAAATACCGAGCATAAATTTATTTCCCACTAAAGAACACTGCTTACACAAGTACTGTATTGATGTTTTAAATCAAAAATACCTCCTTCCTTTGGTTGCGCAACAGTGTTGACAAGGGTGGCACCACATTTATTGGTTTCGAAATGTTTCACCAGATTTAATGGTTTGGAAACGTATTGTGAAAATGAACTTTTCCTTTAGCACAGGGTACCTCTTATCCGGGCGACACTGCCCATTGACGGACTGTCCTATGGGCTTAAGAAGGCTACCCGACTCAGGTAAACCCATATAAAAGCCGGTTTTAGACATTGCACAGATATTAGGGCGCCGCCCTGTGGCTTCTGTATCTTGACTGAGCCAAGTTGTCGGCGTAACGAAGTGAACGATGGGAGGACCGACGAGTTAAATAAAAAAGGAAAAGTTACAGCCGTTCCACTCTACGTGAAAACTGTAGGAAATGCAGAGCACTGATTCGCCATAATGGGCTGTAGCGCCGTTATCCGCTCACTGCTACCACCCGACGCATTTCAAATTTCCCGCCTTCGCAGTGCTCTCGCGCCCCCTGCCTGAAACTGCGCCAGCAGGAGTTCTGTTCTTTTTGTGCTTGTTTTCCCTCCCGCATCGCCGTCCGACGTTCACGAATGGCTGCGGCTTCTCGCTGGCGAAGTTCGGCGTCGGCGGCTCGCTTGCGGCGCTTGCGCTCAGCATCCGCAGCACGCCGCCGCGCCGCCTTCTCTTCCCGCGTAGACATTGTCGATGAAGTCGATGGTGAAACGTGAAACGTGCCGTGAACCCCCTGCCACGGCTATGACGCAACGTGGAGCGGCTATGACGCAACGTGGCGCGGCTATGACGCAACACAATCCAACACAATCCACTTTAATCCAATCCAATCCAAGCCAAGCCAAGCCAAGCCAATCCAATCCAATCCAATCCAATCCAATCCAAGCCAAGCCAATCCAATCCAATTCAATCCAATGCCAGACAGACGGGGAGCGATGCGGACTACGGACGCCAACACGGGTGACATCGTGAGTTACTGAAATGCTCTGCATTTAAAAGCGAACGATGAAAGAAAGCAAATGAGGATAGGGTCGCGAAATTTTGAGGAGAGGGCGGTTCGCCGTGCCGGCTTGAGCCAGCGCTCTCCAAAAGTGTGCGGTTGAAGAAAGGACAGTTTCAGTGCCCGCACTAGCTGCTGGACGGCGCTACGCATGGCGAAAACGTGGGGGGTGAGTGCGTTACTATTATGTACTTTCGCGTGAGACGCAGTTCGCGGTGCCTTCCTGAGACGCACTTCGCGCCGCCGACGCAGAGGCTCACTATCGCTGCCCTTGAGAGAACCTACGAGTGAAGTGCTAGCTTGGTTCACTACTGCTGCACCCAATATTGCAAACATATCATCCCTGCCAGTCGATTTTTATTATTACGTTATTAGTTATTCGTGCTAATATGTACAGTTAGTACAGCGATAAGGCAAAACGCAAAAATTATGGAATGATGTTTACCGCTGAATAAAATTAAACAAAAAAAAAGAAAACGTAGTGTTTTGTTGTATAATTTTACTGAAAATATTTTAAAAATAATGAAAAACAAACTTAATGTTGCCAATTTTTTTTTATTTTGAATTTGAATTCTTATAGCTACCTACAAAGTTTAAGTAATTCATTTAAATAGACACGTATTTCTTAGAATTCTTTTTCAAACACCAGCTGTATTATCAGATATTAAATTAATCTGGCTAGCGTGTGAGATTGGCGTAAGAAACATTACTCTTTTAAAAATGCTATGCTAGTGCAGGTGATTATCCGGCTGCGCCCACATGTCCTTTCCTGGCTTCCGAATCATAACTGTAGCATATGTCAATTCCTATAATCGGTCTCACTGCCGGTGAGAAAAAGCGCAAACATCATTTCACTTCAAAAGAATATCTCTTCTCACAAACCTTTCTGTAAAGCACACGATGGACACGGTTTTCTGGTTCTGTGGGCCGGAATTACTGTCCCCACGCGAGCGGTTCTTGCTTCTGTCTCATCGAACTTCACAACAAGGAGAGTATTGTATTACATTGTCATGGACATTTCAACAAAATATCACACATCTGCTTTGAGCATTAAATTGATGGGTGACTCTATCATTCGGTTCGAAGATGCCAGAATAGTCGTCATGCTCTCCTCCCCTTCTTTATTTTCTCACACTGTGTTATGATGTGACAAGGATTGGTTCGTGCCACTTCCGAACGCACGGAGGCGCTGGATCTCTCTCAATGCACCACCAGAAGGATAGCAGTAACTTGCTACCATTAATACTGCTTTTTATATCACTCGAGTTATTTCACTTTTGGTGTCGACGAGAGCAAAATTTTAAGTTTTCGGATATTTTTCTTGGCTTTTCTTTTACATAACAGCATGCTTCGCTGCAGAAATACCAATACATACTTGTTTCACTATACAGTGCCAGTAAGTATCTGTTTAATCACAACTGATTCCCTCTGATCATTTTATCTAGAGAGCGAGCCAATAGAGGATAAGCGTACCAAATAAAAAAATGGCCTTGTTCCCGGTATGTCCTTCACATATGCGGTTTTCTTGTGGTCGCCCGTTCCAAGAACTGAAGCAGTACATTTCTACAAGTTCGCGCGCTGCATCGTCGAAACCTTTGGGAAACTTGTGCTCTGGTGGTGCTGTTCTTTCAATTTTCCTCTTCAAAAAGGAACGCAAGGTTTCGTGTTGTTGCTCGACAATGCTGATTTATTTCAAGAAGTCACAGGTCACACGATAGAAGGCACACAAGTCACAGAAGTCACAGAAGAAGTCACACGATAAGCCTTTAGGGTTAACCGATTAAACAGTTCATTGGAATGAGTTAAAATTTAGGTGCAAATTAAGCGTTATAATTGATTCCTGTAAGTGAAACGCGCTTTCATATGCCGCGTATGTGTAGCTAATCTATATAGTCCACCTCAACAAAAAACCCAAAGATCGCTAGGGTCTTTCATGGTTTATGCAGCCTAGGGAAGAAGTGCCCTTTAAAAGTAGTTGGAGACTTCCATACCCGCTGTCCTAACGGGCGACACAAGACGACAAGCAAAAGTGTGGGGAAGAACAATCACGCTGCAACAGATGATTTTGAACTCGAGCGCCTTAGAGACCCAGCAATGGCTACTAAAATTAGTATTAGCGTCTGCAAAGACACACAACCTAACATTGCAGTGAACCAGACAGCTCGTGAAGGAGCCTCGAAGAAACATGAGACCAGAAGGGTATGCTGACGGGCCAGTTGGTACATTGTTAAACTACGAAAAAACTGCGCAAATGACGGGACGAAGAAAGGTAAGACTAAACCACAGCGCCTGTGGTTTAGTCTTACCTTTCTTCGTCCCGTCGTTTGCGCTGTTTTTGTTATTTAGACATGAGACACTGATCGCTGAGTAGTACGCACGCAAATAGACGATGGAGTCCCTCGAGGAAGAATTGGACAAGCCGAATTTGCTTTTAAAATGTATTCAGAACAGAAAGCGAACATCACCTTGCACAAGTAACCTCCCCGACTGAGTAGACACTTCAGTACGTCCCCGAGCAGAGAACAGAGCACATAGAACGCACAGCAAGCACTCCTGAGGTACATGGGCACCTTTTGTGACTCCACGAAGCTAAACAAGAACTAGTCAAGTGGTGGAGATGCGAACCGCTCAACATGAATTTGAAGCTCCAGATTGCGAAGTTGAAGCTTACGCTTCTCAGCTGGCAAACTTCAACCGGGAGCAATTCAGGGACTCTCAAGCCAGCACTCAGGGATTATTCTACGAGCGCTCATATATCCGACCAAACCTAAAACGGAAACTAACAAAGGACTGGTACGCCTCTGACACACGTTCGAATACACTGCGTCGGAAATACTTCACAAGGCAAGGGAGAAACGCTTCAGGAACCACCATCCACCTTGCTGCACTGACAAATACAATGGAACAGAGAACAGAGAAAAGGAACGGATAGCTATTAGAAAAGAGGAGGTGTATGCCGCCATATAGATTATAAATCAAAACACAGCTCCATAGGCGGATCGCACCGGAAACGACACCATACGCTACTTAGGCGATGATGCCGTCCAAGAGCTCAATGCATTCATCAATACACACTGGAAGGTGCAGACTGTTCCAACAGGGTGGAAACACGTGGCAGTCTTACTCATTTCCAACTCCGAACAGTAGCACCAGGCTGAGAATCTTCGTCCGATTTTGCTCACGTCTTGTTTCGACAAACTGTACAAGCGAATACAGACACAATGGCTTCAACACTGCAAGAAAGGGAATGATCTTTATCGCACACTCTTTTCCGATTTTGAGCAAGGCACTCTGCGCAGGACGTGCTCCTCCTACAGGAAGGAGGACGTTCTTGAAAACATAACCAATAGAGTTCAACGGATAGTGACGGCACTGGAGATCAACATAGGTTTGATAAAGTCAACCACGACGTCACTCTAACAGGCCTAAATGACCTTAACTCTGGGAAATGAATCCACAGCTGTGTGAAGGCGTTACTTTCCAACCGATCCTCCATGCTTGGCGTAAATTACGCTCGCACTAGCACATTCACAATACCCAACAAAATCACCATATAGAAAACTGTAATATCACCACTTCTGTTTAATGTATATGATTGGCCTGGCCAATCATTTGAAAGACCTGGGGACATAAGAGATGCCCTAAACGTGGAATTTCGTGGAGTGTGCGGGTACATCTTCGTTCTGGCCACCGTTACGCACCTCATCGGCATCGTCGCAATGATCGAAGGGCCGTGAACCACGTTGGGAAGCCCTCGCTCAGCCACTACCAGCAGTCGAAAGACGTTCCCCCGCCCCATGTCTCCAGCCCATGACCAGCCGATCCAAAGCCTGCACAACTTGTCGACGACTTGTCCCTCGCCCACCCCCCCCCCCCCGCCCTGTGGTCCGACGTTGTTACAAGCCCTCGCCGGTTCGTCGTTGCCTTGTGGACCAATGCTAGGGGGCGGTGTTCAACAAACCGATCCCCTTCATCCGCGGCGGCAAGCGGTTATTTCTCTGTTAACAGATGTATAGCGCAAAAAATACGAAGGACAAAGAATGCGGTTTTTTGCGCTATACATCTGTTAATAATGATCGACCAACTAGCCCAACAACGTACTTTACTAGGTTATTTCTCGTGCATTTTTCTTCCATTGATCATCTGTACCACTCTCCTAACCATGCAGCAGCATCGACCTGGATGGTCGCCCTCGACCTGGGGGTAATATCCCGGGACCTAACTGTAGGGAATACCTCAGAGCGCCATTGCAAAGGACCCGCGATGACGACGTCGAAGAAGGGGCAGGCGTACCCTGTGCTGGCTATCATATCGCCGCCATGTAAGTATTGTAAATTAATATTCGCCTTCCTCATGGTTCTTCCAATCTACTGTGCCACCAAGGGCTCCTTGGTAGCCCAGTAGAGCCACGGGCTCCTTGGGAAAAAAGGGAGCAAAGCGACCGCCAGCATTCTCCGGTTTTGCACAGTGCGGACAAAAACGAGGCCTCGAATGGTCAGCAGAAAAACCAAAATTATCCTGGTCTGGTGGCACAAGTTGAACCAAACGATTCGCAGGGATCCAATCTCCCTCTTAAAGTATACCTCGAGAGCAAAGAGTTACAAAAATAGAAAGCTGCAAATACAAGGAAAATTAATTCAATCTAACCGACGGAGCACACACACCCTAGCCCTGCTCAAAACCATGACGACGGAGGTTTCCGTAACGAAAAGGGAGTTGCAAACCGACGCCCGGGTATGAGAGAAGATATTTTTAAACTGGTGCGCAACGTGGTAGTGAACAGCTGACATGAAGTCTGACCTACCAGAGCATGAGCCATTCCAAAGAACAAGAGGCAGAGGTAGTCACATTTTCACGAAGCCAAAGAAGACGCAGTTGTCTTCAAGGAAAACAAGTTTATTGGAGCGAACTTGCACTCCCCTAACAACTCCAAGAATTCACAAGCGCCGAAAGAGCAGTCAACAAAAAGACTGGTGTCGGCGAATCAAATAGTGGAAACCTGCTCTGCGGGCTTTTATCTTTGGACGCGAGTGTTTCTCGAACAGTTCATTGACATCCAGAACATTGTAAATCAAAGAATATTCTAGTCCAGTAACGTTATGACGAAATGATCTCCTTATCAGAATTAGATAACTACATCGGCATAAAAATAAAAAATGGAACTCTCGCTTCCCATGCGACACAGATAACACAGCCGGACGCAGCCGCGTAGTAAAAAGAAAACATAAAAAAACGCAATGCATGGTTAGCGGCCTTACTCCCACTCTAGGGTCTGATGCAGAAATAAAACTACAGTCCGAACAAATAGCAACAACAAAAAGTTCGTCCTCTTACCCAGTAAGATTTGAGGCGAACCACTTGGACGACTTCGGGTAGCGTGCGTCATCGTGATGTTCCGGAATCACCATCGGGAATCACCTCGTAGGAAAGTTGGCCAGCACGTTGTAGAATCCGGTAGGGTCCCAAATAACGTCGCAGAATATTCCTCACTGAGTCCGCGTCATCTGATGGGTGTCCAAACCCACCCCCGATTCCTTGGCTGGTACTCGGAGTCTCGACGTCGCAGGTTGTACAGTCTGGCAGCATCCGCCAGCTGCAGATCGGTTGTGCGAATTCGCGTGAGCTGGCGGGCCTTCTCCGCACGCTCACGGTATCTTCGGAGGTCGGCATTTATGTCGTAATCTTTAACTTGCGGAAGCTAGGCGTCAAGCATCATAGTCGGCCGTCTTCTGTAGACAAGCTTGAACAATGTCATCTCCATAGTTTCCTGGATAGTTGTGTTGTAGGCAAACGTGACATACCTGACGACTTCGTCCCTAGTCTTATGTTCAACATCAACGTACATAGACCGCATATCTGCGATCGTCTTGTTCAGCCGTTCCGTATGTCCGTTCGTTACGGGGTGGTACCCCGTCGTTCTTCGGTGATCCGTGTTGCTGTAGCGTAAGATTTCTTGAGTAAGCTAGGCAGTGAAGGCCGTTCCGCGGTCCGTGATTAGAATTTCAGGGGCTCTATGTCGCAGGATAACTTGGTTTATAAAGAACTTCGCGACTTCTTGGGCTGTCCCCCTCGGAAGAGCGGCCGACTCTGCATAGCCACTAACGTAGTCTGTCGCTACAACAATCCACTTTTTTTCGGATCGTGCCGTAGGGAACGAGACCAGATGATCCATTCCAACACGTTGGAAGGGCCTTAATGGAACGGCGATTGGCTGCGGACGTCCGGTAGGGTCTCGTCGGCCGCGTTTTTCGTCGCTGGCAGTAACAGCAGCTCCGGAAGTAGTGGGTGACGTCTGATGTAAGGCGGCGCCTGTAGTATACCACCTTGATTAGTACCTCGCTTTGAGATTTCGGGAAGACGGGTCGTCGTGGCACGCTTCAAACATTTCGTCACGAATGTCCGCGGGGATGACAAGAAGGTCATTCGTTCTCGTTCCGGGCTGAAATTCTTGTTCACAAGGACAGTTTTTCAAGCTGTATGCTAGTAAGTTCCGTTTGAACGCTTTAGGCGTGGTGACATTGCCGCTTCGAGGTAGTCGATCATGACGCGTAAGTCAGGGTCGCCACGCTGCTGGGTGGCTAGGTCGCTCTTTTTCACGTCTCCGAAGACCACGCTGTCTTCATCGGATTCTTGTGGTGGTGGCTAGATGGGGGTGCGGGACAGGCAATCGGTGTCGGAGGTCTTCCTGCCGGATTTATAGACGAGTGTAACGTCGGGCTTTTGTAGGCGCAAGCTCCACCGCCAAAGGTGGCCAAAGGGGTCCTTTTAATTGGCGAGCCACCACAGCGTGCGGTGGTGTGTCACAACCTTGAACGGTCTATCATACACGTATGGGCGATATTTCGTAATGGCCTATATAATTCCAGGCACTCTTTCTCGAAGGCTGAGTAGTTTTTCTCCTCGTTCGACAGAAAACAGCTTGCTAAGGCGATTACTTTTTCGCAACCGTCTAGCTTTTGAACGAAGGCGGCTCCCAACCCTGAATCACTGGCGTCTGCGTTTGCTGCCGTTTCAGCGTTTTCGTCGAAATGAGCGAGCCCGAGCGGGCCATTCGAGCGAGTGGCTTTTGCAGTTGTTGTTTCAGCTCGTAGACTTGCAGCTCGTTGCAGCTCGTTGCTGTTGTTGCTGCTCGTTGCGGGCGTCTTCCCAGTTGAAAAGGATGCTATGTTTCGTCAAGCACGTTACTGGCTCTGCAATGCGTGTGGAATTTGCGACGAAGCACCGGTAGTATGCGCACAGTCCGAGAAATGTTCGCACGACCCTTTCGGTCTTGGGAAGTTCGCTATGACTGAAGTTTTTGCTGGGTCAGGCCAGACTCCCGTTGCGTTTATGATATGGCCCAAAAATGGCAGCATCTCCACTCCGTGGATGATGGCGACGGTGCGGAGTACGGGACCCCAGTTGCATCCCGAGTGGCATCCGATGGCGCCCCGACCGTCATTCCATTTTAGCTGTGACTTGCAGTTTAATTCCTAAATATTACCCTTGCGAGCATGGTTATTCCCTAACGTAACCGTTGCAAACATGGCCTTCAAATTGTCATTCTTCGTGGAGACCCTCCTGTCATGGTCAGCCACATTGCCCTTAAACCTCGTCGCACAGCCGACAAGGCCCGTTTTTGTACCCGACATCGCGGAAACCCGCGAGAACTTCTTCCCTGCCCGCCTATTCTGGACCCACCCCGCTACCTGGTCTGGCACCCACACGCCACAATGAGTGCGGCGGATTTATCTGCTCGACTAAAAAAGCCCTCCTCTCTCCGTGGCCAATTGGGGCACGCCACCGCTGCGAGTATGGCTTTCAAATTGTCATTCTTCGTGCAGGTTGGTTACATACCCCTGGGCCTTCTGTACTCCTTCTATTGATCCTTGTTTTGTTAGCAGTGTCGTGCCTCACCGAAGTGCTTGACTACTGCCGCAAAACTGTGTATGAATCCCTTTTTCAATATTGTGCAATGGCCCACCTTATCGTTCTAATTCTAGTTTGGCCGGGTGATGTTGAATTGAACCCGGGACCACCCGAAAGTTTAGAAAGTCTTGCACAAAAGGTATCCTGCCTAGAACTTTCACAATCTACCATTCGGGACGGACTTGCAGCTATCCGCTTGACTCATGCTAACATTGAAAATCTTGTCGGCAACCTCTCGTCACGTATAGATGAGCTTGGGAAAAAATTCGACACGAACCAATGCAAAAGCCCTCCTCTTTAATCCCCCTCTACCTCCGAAATGGCTTCTCTTTCTTCCGAGATAAAGCAACTCGCTGAAAAATGCGACGATGCTGAAAACCACGTACGCTGATTGAACTGATTATTCTTCGGAAATAAAGACGAAAATACAGAAACTTGGGCTGAATCTGAGGCACATTTTTTTTTTCTTTTTGCGCCACGAACCTCGAAATGAATATTACTGACGCAGGTATAGAGCGTGCGCCGCGGCTCGGTCGCTACTGCGTCGACAAAATGCGCCCAATCATCGTTACGTTTGTGCACTACAATCATAAATAGAGAATCCTCCAGGCTTTTCGAAAACTGAAGGAAACGCCCTTGTTCATACGAAAAGACTATTCAGCACGCATGCGCCTTGCCAGGGAAAAGTTATACTCTGTGGGGAAGCGAAGTAACGCAATTTTCAAAACCCGCTTTGACAAACTGTTATTGATGAGCAACAATACACCTACGATGCAATGACTGATTCCGTTGTTGAACTAAACACATAGCAGTTGCCACGTGCCCACACGTCCGCTCTCTCCCATGCAAACATTCCAAGCAAACCTTTAAAAACCATTTCAGGTTTCCATAATACAAGTGTAATGCTTAATAACGTCCGGACGTACCTCCCAAAAAAGAAACCATTGAATCTCTACTGGAAGATAACAGTACTGATCGCGCGATATTTACTGAATCGTGGCTTATTTCGGAGATTGAGGATAACGAAATACTTTCCGCAAAATATTCGTACTGTATTCACAGGCAAGATATGAAGGGGCAGCTGGGAGGCGGGTTGTGGCGCTTGTAAAGCTTAGTTGGCCTTCCTCTAGAATTGATGTAGAATATCGTCGTGAAATCCTGTGCGTACATCTAACATTTCCAACTAGTAAAACAGTACTAATCACATGTTATCGAGCCCCCGACTCTGACAATAATTTCACACAAGATCTCTACTCTCTTGTCCTAGACTTACCTTCTCGCTTTCACCGTTCGAACTTCTTTTTGTGTGGCCACTTCAATTTCCCAGACATTCATTGGGTTAACCTGGCCGCTCACCCACGCCATTCAAAAAACTTTCTTGATTTGCGCCTGATGTTTGTTTTGCACAAATGCTTACGATGCCCACTCGTGGTGCCAGCATACTCAATTTATATTTGGTCTCAACTCCCGATCTTGTAAACTCAATTCAATGCGTGGATGGTATCAGTGACCATAGGATTATATTATTGGCCTTTCCACTCCTATTTCTACCCGGAAACCTCTCATTAAGTACATCCACGATTATAACAAAGCGATTTTTTTCAAAATAAATAAAGTACTAGCGGATTTTTATGAAACGTTTTTTTATTCTGCTGCATCGAGATCAGTCGAACAAAACTGGCCGTAATTCAAAAATAAATTGTTGTCCCTTATTCACAGACATGTGCCACTAGTCTGTATTCGCGAGGATGCCGAAAGACCATGGTGTTCTAATCCTCTGAGGCAGCTGTGAAAAAAAGAAAAAAACGCCTCTTCAGAGAAGCCAAATTAACGAAATCCCCTGGTAAGTGGGAAAAGTATCACACAGGCTTGCAGGAGTACACTTCAATGTTAAAGAATACAAAAAGGAAATTTTTTGGCCATGAGCTCCTCGACATCCTGCGCGACAACCTTCAAAAAATTTGGAAGTTTTTGGCTCCTAAACATTCCGCTGCTCAAAACTTGCTCTTTACTAATCTCGATGGTTCGGCCATTTCAGTCACTGACTCCGCCCAAATCATAAATTTCTATTTCTCATCTATATTCACGCATAAACCCACCACCGATATTCCGTCCTTGCCGCCCAGAGACTTTCCGCAGATGCCACGCATTTTAGTTACAAGCGAAAGATTTGCGAAACTAATCGACAACCTTGAATTCTCGAGTTCCCCTGCCCCAGACAATATACCCGCTAAAATTCTGAAAAGCACAACAGTAATATCAAGTCTTATCCAACAATTCATTTTTAACCAATTCCTCGACACTGGTTTGATTCCAAAAGCCTGGAAACTAAGTAAAGTCACCCCCGTGCCTCAATCCGGAACCGTTCCGACCCCTCAAACTGTCGTCCTATTTCGTTAACAAACATTGCGTGCAAGTTGCTAGAACACGTAATCTGCTCCCACATCGCGATCCATCTGGACCGAAATTACTTCTTTTTTTCTAACCAGCACTGGTTCCAGCTTCGGCGGTCGTGCGAGACACATCCGTACGAATTTACTACTAAACGTCATTTTAACCTGGACTCTTCTTTTCAAAGAGATGTAATATACCTCGACTTTTCGAAAACTTTCGACTGTGTTCCCCACAAGCGTCTAATAATAAAACTTTCTTGTCTCAGCAATGACCCGGTGGCCCTATCTTGGATTAAAAGTTTTCTAACCGGCCTTGTTCAGTTTACTGTAGTCGCGAATGCTGATGTACTTTCCGGTTTACCGCAGCGTTTCGTTCTTTGATCTCTTTTGTTTATAATCTGTATTAATGGTATCCCAGACAAAATTTCCCCTACCATCCGCCTTTTTGCAGACAATTGCGTGCTTTACCGTCGCATTTTATGTTGCACTCACCCAAACCAGTGCTTTAAACTTTGGCCAAAATGTTTTGTACGGGTGAAACTGCACTAAGCAACTGCAAATAGGAATGGAACCAACTTACTGTTGTGTCCCCAGAAGAATCCAGTGCTTGCCTAATATCCATAATTGCATCCAGTATTCCAGCAATCGATTCCAGAAATGTACCCGTTTGTCCATGGGACAAGGTCGAATAAAAAGCTGGCCTACTTCAACTGCATTCCTTGCATATTTATTTATTTAAATTTTTTTAGCATGAAAACCCCAAAACAGTACAAGTAGGCAGTGCTGTCACTTTTCATGCTCTCTCTTTCTGCGTAAGAGAGTATGCAAGCGACAGGTCTAGTATTCAGCACTCTGCACATCAATCGAACCACATCTCATAGATTCCCAATCTATGCCTGGCATATTAAAATCAACTTTGATAATGATGTTTCGATTTCCGTATTTTTCTAAGTGGTCTTACAGGTCTACAAGAAAGTAGGTGGGTCACCAGGGGGCCTACATACTCCTGCAACAATAATGGCGGTAGCATCTATTACAGCTTTACAACACACTTTCTTGGCAGTTTTTAATATCAACCAAGGAAACAGACGACACATCACGTTTAACAAGGATTGCAACTCCGCCCCTTCTTGTTTGACAGCCTTTCAAATAACATTATCAGGAATTATCTGGAACTTCGGGGGACAACCATGTCTCCGATATTCGTTTGGTTGTAAGAAAGCAAAACGCGCTCCAGTTCTTCTTGCTGGTTGCATACACTTTGAGCAGTCAGGCACAGCACTCGGGGAGTCTGTTCGCATGCTCAGCTTTATTTTTCGTTGGCCACTTTTGTGAGCGTCAAGACTTCCGTAGAAACCCCATGCAACCAGCTCGTTCCAAAATAAGTTATCATGCCCCAATCGCATCTTATCACCAGGACGCTTGTACTGTATCCAGATTGCGACAACTTATTTCTTATGCGCAGCGTGGCTTGAGAATAACCGTGCGATATCTACACATCAGAACCTGTGAGCTCTGAGCAGTCGTATAACAGTTCCATTTTGTTGTTTATAATCGTACAGCCGGAGGCTAACTGCCCTATAACGGTATTTTGCGGCCTTCCTATTCGGTAGATTTTTCGTACGAACCTGACGGAAAAACCAAGTGTTGGGCCGAAACCATTACGCAAAACCTTATCCTCTAGATTCTCTCCTGTTTCTTTTGGAACCTCAGGAATGGTGAAGACGACTACATTGTTTCTGCGTGAACGATCTTTATGATCGTTCAGTCTCCGCTCCTGTCCAGCCAAAGCCTTCTGCAACTGCTCCCCGTTCCCTCCATTTTCGGTATCTTTTCTTCATTTCCCCGCACGGGCAACCTTGAGCAATCTTGGAGACGGTATTGGCGATACCGCGGACCCCGAGCCCCCATACTAACGCTGTAACAGATCATGGTAATGAGTTTTAAGGTGAAGAGTAAAAACCTCAAACGGTGGCCGTCTTAAGCCAGGTCACGCTCCGGCGGATGGGCTCCCTGTCTGTTTACCCGGCAGGTAGAGCTCCCGGACCTCTCCAGCTATCAGGATAAGGTTTCAGAAGAAAGTGCCCCTGTTCCCTGCTTCCAATACATGTTGTATGGCATCTTCTAAACCACACTCCAAACATGATCGGCACCCGAAAAGAGGCCGCACCAAAGAATCTTTTCCACCACTCCCAACAACCATCTTTTCCAAGCCCAATGACTATTTCTTTGTGATTGAGTTAGCTGACTGAGCAAGACCTGTAGCGTCTATGTCTGTATTTGTGATTTCAAAGTTCTTCCATAGCAGTCTTGGTGATACGTATCAGGCAAAAAAACCAAGACGGGAGAAATCCTTGTTGAGATCAACACAGAAAAAAAGGCTGGTAACTCCTTGCCCAAACCCGCATCCTCCATCTGGACATCAGGGTCACACCCCACCAGAGCCTGAACAGCACCTAGGGTGTAACATCTGAGCCTGACCTGCTGAGTGAAACTGATGCCAACCTGCTTGAAGGCCTGACGGAGCAGGGTGTTGCGGCGGTCAGGCGCATCCCTATCCGAAGAGATGATAAGATAAACCCAACGAAGCACATATTCTTGACAATCAAATGATCCAAACTTCCTGAACACATCAATGCAGGATTTATCGGATGTGCAGTCCGACCCTACATACCTATCCCGCGCCGCTGCTTCAAGTGCCAGCGGTTCGGACACGGTATCAATTCTTGCCGCGGAAGAACGACCTGTGCAACGTGCGCTGCACAGGACCACCTCAGTGACAACTGTATGTCCGCTACACGTACCTGTCCTAACTGCCGGGGACCGCGCACGGCATTCTCCCGGGCCTGCGAGAAATTTCAAATGGAGACAAAAATCGCCATTATCAATGTAACAAAGAAAATCACCTTCCCAGAGGCGCGGAAGAGGTTCGCCTCTTTCCCTCTGTGGAGGTACCCGACACAGCTAGCCAGGGGGCGGAGCGGCATCTGGTTTCGGCGTGGACCCAGTACCACGAGTCGAACTTGGTCCTGCCCCCACCCACCTTCGGGTTGCCTCAGGCAGCCCAACCAACCTCCGCACCGCTCGCTGAGGCAGAAGCGGCTGCGGTGGCAACCACGTCGGTTGGGGATGCTGCTGCATCCACACTTTTCTCTCCACCGGCCCAAATAATTTGCGAAGGCACGGAGGAGATGGAGACGCAGGCACCCCCGGCAGCTCCCACCCTCGCTCCACCGCCTGCGCTCCATCCTAGGCGTTCTTGAAATAATCGGCGGTTGCGGGCCAGGCAAAGCGCGTCCAAAAGGGAGCGCGGCCCAACGAGCCTGATCACGCGACACTCCGAGGACGTCCAAAGAAGAAATGGATGTCGGACCATTCTTGTCTGCGGTGCACCGCAAGGAACGTGTCCTGAAGCCAAAGCCTCCCGACAAGCCCACAAAGACAAGAGTCACATCCCCGAAAGACGACACATAAATATACACACTCCTGTAGCTCGCACACTAAATAATGGGAACAGAAAACCTAACTCAATGAAACGGCAGTGGCCTTCTGAAAAACCTTGACGATGTGTACGAGAACTGAACTCCAATCAGCCAAGTGTCCTATGTTTACAAGTAGCTAAGTTAAATTCCAAGCAAACAAATTTTTCAATAGTTACCTGGTATTTAGGAAGGACTGATGTGGTGGTGGTATATCGTCAGGGGGTGTGGCCCTCATTGGCCGAAAGTCCTTGGTGTGTCACACTATCCAATCACAGACTGTCTTTGAGCTGCCGCCATTCCTATTATAATGTTCCATAGGCTAATAACACTATGCTCCGTTTACATGCCTCCTGATTTACAGCTATTGAGCTCGGATTTCGAAGGCCTTGTAGATCAGCTACCCGCACCTTTCATTCCCTTAGGTGACCTCAACTCACATAATGCACTCTGGGGCTCTGCTCACACGGATGCCCGAGGTCGGCTTATCGAAAAATACCTAACATCTTCGGGAGCATGCCTATTCAATAAAAACAACCTACATGCCATAATATAGAACGCAACAGTATTCACACCTCGACTTGGCCATTGGCTCTGCAATACTATTTCGTTCTCTTGAGTGGGATGTTTGGAATACCCCGTATGGTAGTGCCCACTTCCAAACCACATTAACATAAAGAGGTGAAGGCCCGAACATTTTACCTTTCCATAACAGGTTCAATAAGGCTAGAGAGAACTGGAGTACATATACAGAAACTACACCACGCATCCATAAGACACCTACACACTTAAAGAAGCTGCCCAAATCCTCACGGCGCACATCCTCGCCGCCGTCGAAAACTCCATTCCCCAGGCCTCGGGTGCGCTGTGCAAACCAAGGAGGCACTGGTGGAATGAGGACTGAAGGCGGGCGCGAGAGGCCCAGAACAAGGAGTGGGGTACCCTTCGTCGGTACCCCACGTCCAGTAACCTTGTATCGTTTAAAAGGCCGAAAGCACTTGGTAAGCGATTGCGCCGGGAGGCGAAACGAGCTAGTTGGCGCTCTTTCCTAACATCAGTTAATTCATACGAACACACGCAGGGTATGGACATGAATTCGAAAACTCAAAGCACAACAAACACACCGCCTACCCCTGGTTTGCACAACAGGGGTTAAACTTGAAGAGCAGGCTAATACATATACACAACCAACACTTTCAACGCCTGTCCAGCTATGCGTATTACACGAAAACTTTCATTGAACATAAGATAGATACCAAAAGAAGCCGCTGCGCGATAACAACAGGCCAGCTACGTCTTACAACTCAGAGTTTACATTTTATGAGCAGATGGCTCCTCTGAGCACATGTAAGTTTTCAGCTCCAGGCGCAGACAACATTACATATAGTATGATACAGCACTTGCACACCAACACTCTGAAAACACTGCTACACCTATACGATAAAATATGGCTTTTGGGGCACCTACCGAAGCCTTTGAGAGAAGCCATTGTAGCGGATTTTCTTAACGAAGGGAAGGACCCGCCTTCCCCAACAAGTTATCTTCCCATCGCATTGACAAGCTGCCTGTGCAAGCTCCTCGCAGAAGATGATTACCAGAAGGCTTGTGCACTTTTTTAGAGTACAACGGTCTTCTTGATGGCTGCCAGGAAGGCTTCAGGGCGGGCAGATCTACAAACAAGCAGCTGGTTGGCTTAGAATCTTACATCAAAGATGTATTCATTCACACACAACATTGTATGACATATTTTGTGACATTCAGAAGGCTTACTATAGTGCATAACGATTTGGAATTCTTAGTGACCTTAAGTGTTTTGGTTTGCCAGGCAACATACTGAATACGCTTGCAAGCTACATGTCAGAAAGAACCTTCCGTGTGAGAGTGGGCTCTACACTTTCACGGGTTCATGCCCTGGAAAATGGAGTGCCTCAAGGGGGAGTTCAAACTTGCACACTGTTTATAGTGAACATGAAGTCACTTGGGGAGGCACTACCGCCAGGAGTCTCTTAATTTATGTAAGTAGACGATGTTCAAATGTCCTTTGAATCCTCTAATCTCTTCAAATGCGAGCGCCAAGTGCAGCTTGGTGTTAAAGAGACAGACAACCAATTTTGGTCGAGTATATATTCTCTATCCCAAACGAAAGGGCATCACCTTGAAGAGAAACGGTTGTGCTGATAACTCCCCAGAACTTTTTAATCGAAATTTTTGGATCTACGAGCCGTATGTGTCCCTCCCAAAAATGATGCTGGCAACCATGACATTGAATAGCTGGGCAACATACTTTTGTCTGTATGCGAAATCGAAAACAATATTTAAAAACTTGTCCCCAGCTAAAAATGTTTAGATCGCAGACTTTCCGGTTCCATTATGTGTTTTTATTGCAACGGTTTATTTTGCACAAATACGCCATTTGTTGGTATAGACAATAGGTAGAATCTGGCTTCACGTTCTGGAGGGGGTAAGTTCGATTCTCCCCGGGCGCGGCGAATTTTTTTTTTTTTTTTTGTTGCCGTTGGCGTATTTGGAAACTGAAATCAAATATTTTGGCAAAACAAACGCCCCTGAGTCAGGCAGAATCGTCATAGCTCATCACTGGGACTGTTTACTGAACGCTGCCGCTGATTCTGGACATGGAGGCTCAGGTAGCCACTGACAGCAACCCAGCGACGGCGGGCGGCGTGTCTTAAAAAATTTCAAAATAATGCTAAAAAATACTCATACAATTCAAACTTGTACAAATATTTGTGTTCAAAGGTTTCCCATAAGTGAATAAACGTTTCAGCAGTCAAAGTAGCTGCTAGGTTTGCAGGTCACGTGACAGGGACACATATTTAGTGTAAAGTTTCAACATTACGACCCGCCACCCTTCCGATTTCAGTAAGTTTGCTGCCAAATTAAAATTATTTCCGCAAATTTGTTAGAAATTGCTTGTGGCTTCCCGGCTATATAATACGCTGGCTTTCATATGAGCTAGAGAACATATAGTACGCGACAAAAATCGGTTGTCTGTCCCTATAACAAACTTGCTGACTGGGCCGACAAGAATGGTTTTAAGCTAAATCCAGAAAAGTGTACTTGCTTTGTCTTTTCAATGAGGCGTGGGACTCATCCTTAACCTGATATCAAACTTAAAAGTGTTTTCATTCCTCTCAAGAAGGAACGAAATTTTTTAGGCGTGGTGGTTGACGAAAAACTGACGTTAATTTCACACATGAAACATCTGAAACAAAATTGCTTTAGAACACTGAATATACGTAAGGTCCTCTCGCAATGCTCCTATGGAGCAGGCAAAGAAATACTCCGTGTTTTAACCAGTCTTGTTGGCTCACGGTTGTTCTATGGGAGTGTCGTGTATGGGACCGCCTGTAAAACCACATTGAAAATATTTGACCCAGCGCTGCACTTGGGGCGACGTCTTGCATCCGGAGCTTTCCGGACGAGCCTCATTAAAAGTCTATATGCGGAGTGCGACAAGTGGAACCTTCACCACCAGCGCAGTTTCATATTACGGGTGTATGCCATTAAAGTGACCTTCATAAAAATCACCCTTGTATTTTTATTCTTAACGACATATTAAAATCTCATTTGTACGCAGCACGTCCATCTTTACCTTCTCCATTTTCCTTGACAGTGAGAGCCAATGGGGAGAGCCTAGGAATTTCGTTTGCACGGAGCATGAAGTCCTCTATTGCTGACTTCGCCCCGCCTTGGGACAGATCAGCAATCTGTTGTGACATATCCTTTAGGTTCATTGGCAAGCAAAATGCGCCCAGGGAGATAATAACGCAACATTTTTTACAACTGAAAGACAAATACCCGTACACTGGCTTTTACACAGATGCATCCAAGTCTTCTTCTGGTGTTGCATGTGCTGCACATGGTCCCACATTTCCCAGAACAAGGACATTAAACATGAACAGTAGCATATTCACAGCAGAAGTGTATGGCATTTTATTTGCAGTACAGCACATCACACAAACCATAACAAAACACTCCATAATCTTTACAGGCTCTTTAAGGGTAGTTAGAGCTTTAGAATCCTTCAAAAGAACACAAAATTCTGTTTTCAATTGCCTAATTAGGTCAGTAATGTCTGCCATAACTCCAAACTAAAAATATTTGTATGCTGGGTTCCCGGACACAGCGGCATTCTGGGAAACGACAACGCTGACCACAATACAACTGACGCTGCTCTCCGGAGCACCGTCAATGTACCCATGGCCCCTACTGTCATGTGGTAAGACGAGCCCACACCCAAAGGGGGATTGGCCCCAGAAGCAGATGCTGGAAGAAAAGATGAAGAGAAAGGAGCATCAGAATACGGGATGGCGAGAAGGATTTTGAAGTGACCAATAATCGAAGAGGGGGAGGAGGTAGCTTTTCCAGAAAATGGGAGCCTCACACGGCAGAATGCGAGGTGAAGAGGAGGAGGACGAAGATGGAGTAGAGAGAGGGGAACGAGTTCTTCGGAAGAACGGCGGCAAGTTCGGGCCGTGCCCCACAACGCACCAGCGGCATCGCACCGTTTGGCCGCGGGCAGCTCGTGAACACATATTACCAGCAGCTTCGCTCTGCTTGCCTCCAGTTCACTGACGGCATCGCACCGCCAGCGACCCGTTGGGCCCTGCCCCACGACGCGACAGCGGCATCGCACCGTCTGGCAGCATGCAGATCGGGACCACCAATTACCAGCAGCTTCGCACTGCTGGCCGCCTGCTGAACCGCGCTGCTCAGCGAAGCCGTGGCATCGCACCACGGTCATCCGGACCACTGACGACCAGCACGGGCCATCGCGATGTGCTGCGACGTTCGGCAAAGCGGAAGCGTACCCACTGGGCCACGTCATCGGCATCGCACCTGCTTCATTGTGGTACCGGCGGTAGAATGTTTGAATTTGGAATAGACAGTCAATGTGTTATAGTGACTGTTTGACTAGATTTTGGGATAGTATGAGGTTGTGCTTGTTTTTTGTGTATACTGTGATATGCATGTGAGTTTGTTATGATCGTGTTCGTTTGAGGTGTTGGTGTCGTAAATATATTGCGTGGAAATATAATGCTTAAACCAAGCCTCATTTCTCTGCCGCTTGAGACGCGTGACGCCTACCTGGACTTGAAACCATTGGAGCAAAGAGCTGTTCGTAAATCTTGGCAGGAAGCATGAGATACACAAACATACAACAAGCTACACACTGTAAAGCCACGTTTAGGCTAATACATAACCGACAGACGAAACAGACACACGGAAGCAGCTTTAGCTAGGCTACGGGTAGGCCGCTCGTACGTAACACATTCACACTTGCTCCCTGGGTCTTTGAGGCCGCTGTGCGGCAGGCGTGGAGAGGGTCTATCCGTAGTTCACATACTAATCACATGCAAGGCATTCCCCACCACACGACGCTGACACTTTCCAGAAATGTAGAGACGACAGATCCCACTCCACCCATCGCAATTCTTAGGTGGTGAACCAATGTTTTCAGTTCAACGAGTTTTTAAGTATTTTTGAATCTCATATCGCATCCATAACCCCAACCTGGCCCTCTACACCAGCCATTTCTATTGTCTTTTTTTGTTTTTACCTCTGTTACTGATCAGTTTTAGTATTCACTTTTAATCTATGCTAGCTAACTACCTCTTTTTGGCGCTCTTTGCCCTAGCTGGCCTTGCGCCACTAAAATTCAACTATCATCATCAGTATTCTGCTTTCCTAGGCGGCAACCGACGGGGGTTCCTCGGTTTACGGGCTCCTGCGTCCCTTCAATCCCATCTGCCAATAATTGCAGGCCCCACCGCCCAACCAGAACAGCTCCAACAGAGTAATACGGGCCGTACGTAATGCCTCTAACTGCGGCACCAGCATGGGCATCGGAGCACTACTCGTGCAGAGGCATCACGGGGCCCAACATGTCATCGCTTATGCCAGCCGCACACTCAGCAAGTCAGAAAGAAACTATACTGTGACCGAGCAGGAATGTTTGGCGGTTATCTTCGCTGTGCAGAAGTTTCGCCCTTACATTTACGGACGTCCTTTTACGATTGTCACGGATCATCATTCTCTGTGTTGGTTGGTTGGACTACGTGATCCATCCCGGCGACTCGCCCGCTGGTCTCTCAGACTCCAAGAATACGACTTCGTTATATCCTACAAAAGCGGCCGCGGTCACACCGACGCTGATTGCCTTTCCCGGCTACCACTTTCAACGACTGCGTGCGACGCGGACAATTTCGACGACTACCCCGCGCCAGTATCTGAGGAATTTCCCAACGTTGAAACCTTTCGACGAGAGCAACAGAACGATCCCAAGCTGGCCCCAATCTTCGCCGGTGCTCGTGCATCCGCCCCTTCTAATCGCGTTTTTCTTCGGGACGGCCTGCTTTACAAGGCAAACTATGGAGCATCTGGTGCGCGGTTTCTTTTGGTTGTACCAGAGAGTTTGCGCTCTTGCGTACTGCGCGCTATGCACGATGATTTGATTTCTGGACACCTTGGTTACGCTAGGACATTACACCGCGCCCAAGAGCGATTTCACTGGCCCAACATGCGGCGCACGACTGAAAAAAATTTCCCGCATTTACCCGAGGGGAAGAACGTGAAAGTGCGAATGCAGGAGTTGAATTTGCGCGGTTCGGTAATGTTCGCGAAAGAGAGATCACACACACACACACACACAACTACAAAGAAAGAAAGATGCATTTATTCACAGACACCTATTTGTGTTGTCGTTGTACTTGATTGCTAGAGCGTATCTCACCTTTGAAATTTCGTGTCAGTACTCCTTTAAGCGGGTGCATTAGCCCTTCTCACGCCCGATTCCTGGCCAATCCCCCACGTGGGTATGTGCCATGCACAGACACCTATTTGTGTTGTCGTTGTACTTCATTGCTAGAGCGGATCTCAGCTTTGAAATTTCGTGTCACTACTCCTTTAAGCGGGTGCATTAGCCCTTCTCACGCCCGATTCCTGGCCAATCCCCCAAATGGGTATGTGCCATGTCAGCGGCCAGGCAGCGCGCGCCCATCTCCTTCCGTTGCCAAGGAAGACGAGGAGATTCCTGGCCAATCCCCCACGTGGATATTTGCCATGTCAGCGGCCAGGCAGTGCGCGCCCATCTCCCCCCGTTGCCAAGGAAGAAGAGGAGCGCGCGCACCCGCAGCTGTTGCTATGCGGACGGCGGCGGAATGCGGATGGCGGCGGACGCTTCAGGCTCGCTTAAGAAGTGCATTCGCACTTAAAATACGTCGCCACCTGTACAGAATGCCAGCGTCACAAGCGTCCTGCCGCCATACCTGCCGGTCTGCTTCATCCTGTGCAACCACCCACTGCTCCTTTCGAGCAGGTTGGGGTTGACCTTGTAGGCCCACTTCCACGAACGCCTGGTGGCAACCGCTGGATTATCGTCTGTGTTGACCATCTGACGCGTTATGCGGAAACCGCAGCTGTTCCAACTGCTTCAGCAACCTCTGTGTCTTTATTCATGCTGCATGCCCTTATTCTTCGACACGGCGCCCCTCGTGTGCTTATCAGTGATCGTGGCCGCCAATTTATTGCGGATGTTGTGGAGGAATTACTTCGGCTTTGTACTTCGCAGTTCCGGCATGCTACCCCGTACCATCCACAGACGCATGGATTGTTGGAACGCACGAATCGCACACTCATCAACATGATCTCGATGTACATCTCCTCCCACCATAGAAACTGGGATGAAATACTACCATTCATCACCTACGCTTACAACACCGCCAAGCACGAAACCACCGGCTACAGTCCCTTCTATCTCGTCTACGCCCGCTCCGCTAGGACGCCTATCGACACCATTCTACCATTTTTCTTGCACGACGAGGCATCCATTGCCAAAACCCTTTGCCTGGCTGAAGAATCCCGCCAATTAGCCCATCTACGTACACTGTCCTCGCAGCGCCGTTCTAAGGACCGATACGACGCTCGCCACCGCAGTATTGCATTTTGTAAAGGTTATCTGGTGTTGCTATGGACACCGTTAAGGAAACGCGGTTTGTGTACCAAGTTTTTGTCCCGTTACACTGGCCCATTTGTTGTTGTGGATCGTGTCAGCGATGTCACCTACGTCATTTCCCGTCTCACTGCAACCGGACGCCGGGCAAGCAAGACTCAGCTTGTACATGTTGCACGCCTTAAAACATACAACCCGCGCGCTGCTGAATGACTCTCCCAGGGGGTTTCGTCTGCGGAGGGGGAAATGTTACACAAAATGTCAGGACTGTTGCACTGTACGGGCAAATCCTCCCCGCCAGCTGCACGGCCTGAAGAAGGGAACGAAGCGCTTCTTTCCGGCGGAATCGATGTTGGCTGCACGCTCTCCGGTGAACCACCGCCATTACTGTGAATAAACCCCACTTCGCCTCTTACTCGCCTGCTTATCCCCGTAACAATATTATCAGTCGGATATAGCTCCTGCAGAACCGAACTACGATAGATGAAAAGCGGATAACACATCGGGCCTGATTCACCCTTGTAATACGTGGTCGATGTTATAAGCGTATTGAGAACGAAAACTTGAGCTACTTGGCTTAACGATACTGGGTACAGTTTACTAGTCAAAAGACTGAGATAAAAAAAACGTTGTGCCCACAGCCAGGCTGTACAAAAGTTTGTCTTGTGCGCGTCACGCCCATACGTCCTTCATTTGCATTCCCATGCGCGAGTCCAACCGAATAAGTCCGTTTTCATTCAATTGCATTGTGTGGGCGAATTTCTGTACAATGCCGTACTTCACTGCAAACCCAGAAGGGGAGGCTTATATGTTGCATCCGCACTGCAAACAAAGAAGCGCGCCCCAGCCAGGAACGCACTGGCTTACGGAGACCCACCCAGTTTTGCGCGTACCTGCCGAAGGTGATGCTGGGTGTATCAGGCAATGTGTCGCCTTCTGGGCGCTGTTTTATGCCTATAGAGGTGTTTCTGTAAGGAACCTGTTGTGACATTTTATGGGGATGCGTGCTGTCCTCCAAGTCAGCAGCTTCTTGGTTAAAGTCTCACCTAGACCAAACGCAATTTTTTTAGGCCAATCTATGTGTTTTTTTTATTTTTTGAGTGATCACTTTTCTGTGCTACCTGTCTTCAAGGGATACCGGATTGTTTAGTTGAGTAGTCATTCCGGATTAAAAACAACTATGGTGGCTGTGCCAAACGTTGGATATGATTTTGTTACGGAGTTTGACGCAATGAAGCCTTACAGGTCTATAAGGCACGCCGTAGTGAAGCACTCCTAATGAATCTTGGCCACCTGGGGATTTTAAACGCCTGTCGAAATATCGATAGACGGGCGTTCTCCCTATTCGCTTACATCAGAAAATACGCCGCGACGGCCAAGATTGAACCCGGGTCTTACGGTTCAGCCGCACTAGGCCTGAGCCACAGCACCCCCGCGGCGGAAAACTGCTGAGCTCTTCCGAAAGGAGCATACCCTCGTATGAAGCCTAGTCCTATAGATACATAGTAATACGATAGGTTGATTGTAATAGATAGTTCCATAGATGATAGCAGGTAGAAGTTTCTGTCATAACGGAATTCTTTTGAAAAGGAGCAAGGTAGTAATTCCGGAAGCCATGAGTACAGACACGCTGCGACCCATTCATCTAGGCCACATGGGACTCGCCAAGTGCAAGGCAAGGGCGCGAATATTTGTACTTTGGCCGCACATCAATGCCGAAATAGCAAATTTTATTCGACCATGCATGCGTTTGTATTCTATATGCATACACTCAACAAGCGAGCCTCTCATGATTAGACAGACTTCAGCCTTTCCATGGCGCAGAGTAGGCTTTGACTTGTTCCAGTACGGCGATGAGTCGTATCTGTCTATTTACGATGCCCTTTCAAATTTTGCAGAGGTGGAAGAGCTGCTCAACACTTCATTGGAGGCGGTCGTCTCCAAGCTGAATGCCATATTTTCGAACTAAGAAATCCGGGCCCAAGTCTGCAGCGATAGCGGACTTCAGTTTACCAGCCACGAGTTCGCCGGTTTCGCTGGTTCGCAGCGCAGTACAACTTTGAGTACGTAACCTCAAGTTTATGCTTCCCACGCTCGGGTGGACTGGACGAAAGGGGGGCGGGGTAGGGCGGCAGGTGATTAAACGAATAATGAAAAAAACTCCGAAAGCAGAAGCGGACTTTGGGCTCGGACTTCTAAGCTACAGGTCGGCACCTTTGGAAGACGGGCGTTCACTCGGAGAACTTCTAAAGGGAAGACGGCTGACGTCAACTCTGCCAGACCTCAGCGGCTAGCCACCGCTTCCAGTGCTAAAACATGTACAGACCAACCGTTCAATAGGCCCCCATCCACCGCTCGAAAGGGGGCAGGTGGTGCAAATTTAAAAAGGGTGCTGGGATGCAGATGTCAAGGTCGTCACACAGGTTCATCCAATGTCCTACCAAGTTGTTACGGGAGACAATAGATTTCTCCGAAGGAACAGGCAGCATGTGCTAAAGAACAATAAACCTTTAAACCAAGGCAGTTTAGTAGACAACAAAGACGACTACAGAATGCATGATGAATCCACTCAATCGAGTTTGGCTCAAGCGTCGTGCCCGACCTCCGAGCACAGCGCCAACCTGACTACTACGCAAGATGCCACAATTCCGCTACATATATCGGCTGGACAAAGACAGCCCCCACAGCGTCTTCGATATGATTCAAAGTTCAATCAAATGTCGTAAACCAATGGTGTCCCGCTTGTTTTCCTTTAATTAAGGAGGAGGATGTATCGGTGGGATAAGTAGACGCGGATGCGCGCCTTATGTATGCTAGGCACGAGCCGTGCCCTTTTTGCTTTTCCACTTCCCCAACCCACGCTATATAAGCTGCTGCTGAATATACCTACGTGCATAGCGTTCCAGAATGCTGCCTGGTCAATGACTCGACCGTCTTCGCGAGACGATATAGATGGGTGACCTGCACATGTGCCACCCACCTGGAGCAGACAAGCCCCTTCGCGCACTGTGCGTCTTGGCTGCAAGCGGCACCGACTCCCGCCACTCCCGCCAGTTCCTTCGCGTCCATGGTGCCAGGCGGATGCTCGCCACCATCATGCAGTGGCCCGGGAGACGGGGGAGTAGGTTCGGTCAGCGGATCCAAAAAGGGCCTCCGTGAAGGTAATGCACTCCCACACAAGTCAGACTTGGCTTTAAACACAAAATAAATGCTTGGTTTATCAAAAAACCACTCTCGCCCTATAACAATCACACCCATATATTTGCACAGCCAAAACAATGGATAATCAAGAATCCAGAGTAAGCAGTGGAGATTCCACAGACACAGACAGGCGGTAGTTCACATTCGATCAATGATACAAGAGAAGTTCAGAAGAACGGACAGAAGGCTAGAGCATTTAGAAAGTGCGGCAGATGTAGAACTATAGCTAGAGAACTTGAATTAGAAAAAAGCCGAAGAAAATGTTCCAGCTAAAACGGCAACAGGGACGGATGCGATTTCCATAGGGCTGGTAAACTTATCGGGCCCTAAAAGCAAAGCACAAATTTTTTGAGCAATCGAAAAAGTGATAAAAACTAAGCAGGTACCGGCCGATTGGCGTAAGAACAGCATGAAGATGATCTATATAGGTAAAGAAGACAGAGCTGATGCCAACTCGTACAGGCATATTACAGTTACCTGAATGGCATACCGGCTGGCAGTGCAAGTCATAAAAGCGGAACTCTAGGCGTGGATAGAGGAGAACGGCATCCCGGGAGAACTACAAAATGGATTCAGACGAGACAGGCGCCTAGAGGAGAATTTATTTGTCCTAACCAAATGCGTACAGTTGTCAGTGGCTCAAAAGGGACCACTATAAATAGCATTTCTCGGGTAAAAGGGAGCCTACAATAATGTAGATGCTCAAACTTCAATGGCGCATACTTGAGCAGGAGGGATTTGGCAAGGGCTTTACAAGGCTGTTGCAGGGAATTTACAATAAGAGCGAGGCGGAAATTGCCTGGGAGGATCTAAAGCGCACCGAACCGCTAGTCGCAATTAAGCGTTTAAAGCATTGTTGCCCTCTATCGCAATTGCTGTTCATGCTGTACATTGCAAGATTAGTAAGAAAGCTTGACGGCAGTAAAATAGATTTCGATCTGTGTTATAGCTGCAAAGTACCGGAAGTGCAACAACGTATCCCGGGACTGATATATCCAGATCACATAGTACTACTAAAAGATAGCAAACAGTGTCTGCAGCAGCTCACAGATATGTGCGGTGAAGGAGCTACTCAACTGGTGTTAGAGTCTAGCAATTCCAAATCGTAAGTTCTGCTTTTTAATGACGACGGCGGTAACGACTTGGTAATCTTTCAGCAAGCAGGAATACCATAGGTAACGAAATCAATCAATCAATCATTGATTTATTTCAAGCATTGGTACATAATATTTGCAAACAGTGCTTGGACCCTTAGCCAAAGGCTAGTTGTGGGTCCAAATTCGGAAATGCATAGTTATAAGCAGTCTCATTGTTATCAATCAGTGTATAAACATACTGTCAGATTACAGTAACTACCAATACAAATGTCTGGGAATATGGACAAACGAAGTTCAGCGCATTCTCTATTGTATACAAACAACTGTTTACAAATTAACAGTAACCGCATTAGTAAAACTATAGATTCACAACAATCCACTAAGTAGTCTGGATTAGGAAAGGATACTAAACATTGGAACAAACACACACATGCCGTAATTGATGCAATGGGAAAATCCCCGGACTTGTGTTACACGTTTTACATGAAATTTATAGACACTAAAAAAGAGTTTACTTCATTATACAGTGCACCTGTGGTTGCAGCATGGAAAGACCACGGTATAGGGGAGACCTACGTAACATTTTTTTATTAGATATATAAGGTGCCTGCGGGTTCAATATTCCTACACAAAAAAAATTGAAAAGTTTACAATCAGAACGGGTGTTTAGTAGGGAAACACCATATCAAAAAGCTGTTCAACGTGCTAGCGGGGACATTTGAGAAGCTTGATTGCTCGAACGCAGGATTGGAGATCAACAGAGGGTAGTGCAGAAATTTGAGGTTTGCAGCCGACATAGACTAGCTTGGTGAGATGAAAGAACAAGGTCAAAAAATGCTTGACTATCTACAATCAAAAAGCATGGAAGTAGGGCTACAAAAAGGTATTACTGAATGTAAACTGATGATACATAGACATACGGGAACACCCTTTCACGCTTAGCATACAAATGTCTAAAACAAATACAAAAATTTGACTTAGGAGAAGTTGTCAGTGTGACCAAACCACGTCAAAGATAGCCGATGCCGAACAGTTTTGGCTTGGGTACTGACGGCAAACACTCCCAAATAATGAAATCGTGATACATACATGACTTTACAGAATAATTTACAACCAAAACGTCATCCCGTTGGGAATATTCGGAGCGCAAACTTGGCCTTTACTAAACCGCTGGTAAGCAAAGGCGAAAGGGCCATGAAGCGAAGAATGACAGGAGTAACACTCAGTGACAGGACGCAGGATAGCTGGATTTGGGAACCAATTCTAGTGCATAATATGAGAGCTGAAATAAAAAAAAAAAAATGCGTTCAGCTGGACATTTATGTGCGCGAAATGGCAACCGATGGTCAACCAGGTTAAAAAGTGTTTAGCGAGAGACTGCACTAGAAGTGGAAGGCATACGAGTCGATGGAGGGACGAAAGAACGGATTTCAGCCGAGCAGGACCACAGCGCTTGGATTTCAATCGGATAAGTGTTCATCCTGCAGTGTATTTACATAGGCTTTTGATAATAATGGTTATGTCTGAACAGCCCGTCACTTTGCCTATATCTACATCACTTAAACCAGCTGTAACTTAACGCATACGAAGTAGTAGAGTGCTAGTGGGGATGTTATGGATCCAAGGCGTATTTCTTTTTGAGAAGTTTTCTAAATGTAACTACAACTTAATGACTATTTCCTTGTAATATTTATTACAGCACGCACTACTCAAAACCGAAATAAAATTTTCTGTTTAACAAATAGTTACGTTTCGTGCCCCAAATGGGAACCCAAATATTGCAGCTGTGACAAAATGTAATTCTGATCGACGGTTTAAAAATTCTTTGGAATCATTGCTTTGAGAAGTACAGAAATAGAGGGCGTATATTTACCAATCGAAAACGTCGACGCATAGAGGAAAATACAGTGTTAGCCATACAGACTAACAGTTTTTCATTCCCCGCAAGTATAATCATCAGCTTGGTACACAGGCTACACTAACTGCGGTAATGCACTTCGAGAACTCTAGTAGTACACCGCATTTTCAAATCGCTGAGAATTAGTCTACTTTAAATTTTTATGGTAGACTAAAACTACCGTCTTCGTGCAGACGCAAACACATCAACACGACCACATCTTGAAAATGTAGTTTACTCTATCCTATTAGAAAGACAACTGAACAGAAACACAAAAATTCCGCAGAGTGGTAGCGAATTTAGGAAAGTATATAAGTTCAAATTGGGAGCATTGGGATTTGGAACAAGTGGGAGTAAGTGTCAGTGGGGAATACCTCACTAACCTCAGATTTTCTGATGACGTTGCGTTGCTAAGTAACTCGAGGGATGAATTAAAAAGCATGCTTACCACACTGGACAAACCGAGTAGAACCGTGGGCCTGGAAATTATTATGCAGAAAACTAAAATAATGATCAATTACCTCGGTACAGCCCAGTGGTTTGAGATAGCTGGCCAGGAAGTAGAAGTGGTAAGCAAATATATCTACTTATGCCAAGTTGTGACCCCGGATCCCAACCATGACGCAGAGATAATTAGAAGGATAAGAGTGGGGTGGAGTGCTTTCGGCAGGCATTCTCTCATAATGAATTTCAGCCTACCATGTCCCTGAAGGAGAAAGTGTATAACAGCTGTATTTTACCGGCACTCACCTACGGGGCAGAAACTTGGAGGATTACTAAGAGGGTTCAACTTAAGTTGAGCTCGACTCAGCGAGCAATGGAACGGAAGATGATAGGTGTAACATTAAGGGACAAGAAGAGAGCAGAGTGGGTAAGGGAACAAACGCGTGTTAAGGACATATTAGTAGAAATTAAGACGAAATGAACGGGGCAGGGCATGCATTGCGTACGCAAGGTAACGATTGGTCATTAAGGGTAACAGAGTGGATCCCTAAAGAAGGGAAGCATAGCAGGGGGCGGCATAACGTTAGATGGGCAGATGAGATCAAGAAGTTTGTGAGGATAAATGGGAGAGGCCTTTTCCCTGCAGTGGGCGTAGATAGGCTGGTGATGATATGTTCACATGAAGCATAGAGAACAAGTAATGTTCGACTTTATTTAGAGGTCTGTAAACAAGCTAACTGTTAATCACACTTTATTAACGCCTATTACCCTAAAGCTATAAAACGTTATTTGCTGTAAAACTGAAATTTCCTTTAAAGGGGTCCTTTAGGGCGTCTTGTGAACGTGAAATGAACAAGCGCAGTTGTTTTGTTGGGTGGTCAACGTCATCTGTGCAAAGTACAAATTTTGTGCATTCCGCGGAGAGTGCCGACTTCCGTTTCAAGGCTTGCGGCGCCTTTCCATTTCCTACGCGTTTTTGAACACAGCCATTCAAATACATGTTCAGGGCCGTTCGGCCGCGCTCCGCGGAGTTTCAGCGCACAAGCCGCGGCCGCGCATTGAAGCTAAGCGGCGCAGGCACACATGGGCTTGGAGGAGGGGCTTCGTGCCGTCTGCTAGCCCGGAAGCGAGCCGTTCTTGCTTTGCTGGGAAGCAAGCATGCTTGTAGAGTCTTGCTCGTCGTGCTTGTAACTTGTTAACGCGCCGTGACCGCTTTGCGGGAAAGCGCACTTCTCTTACTGCGCCGCGTTGTGCAGTTTCTGCGTACAACTGAGCGCTTCCTCTTTTTAGGTACACGATCCCAGTTTATGCAGGTATTGTTGAAGGCATTTAAGGAATGTTTTGCCTGGGGTTAGATGGTCTAACGCCGAAAAACGACTCTTGCTACGAATACGCTCTAGAGAAGGGCTCCGGATAGCCACCTGAGGCTATTTACCGTGTAATGATACCGTGTAGCAAACGCGCGTTCTTCTATTTAGCCTTTTTTGAAAAGCGCCACCTGCTACTGGGATCGAAAATGGGTTTCCCGGCTCAGTATATCCCCACACCCTAAACCCTGAGCCACCGTGGCAGGCCAGGTCAATTCCTAGCGGGTTTCTCAGGACATACCACACCCCAAAAGTAAAGAGGGTCAAAGAACAAAGCTTTATTTTCTGCGCGTTCTCTCTAAAGCAGATGAACAGTTAACCGGATATTCCGTCTGGTCCGCTATTTTAACAGCGGGGCTGCTGTTACTGGCCGTATGTTCGCCGTTGCAGAAACAAATACCAAGAAAATTCTGAGCGCTCGCGGGCGCACGCCTCGCGGTGACCGCCGAGCGTCTCCGGCCAATGAATGCGCTCGAAACATCAGGCGGCCAAGTCCGAATCGACTGTACCTCCGGTCATGAACCAGCCTCTCCGGGGAACGAAGCAGCTCACGTGGCTGCACAGGAGGCCCTTCTCACAATATCCTCCTATGGACCCCCGGCGCCGCCCTTCTCGGACCACCCCTGGCCCAACTGCTGGGATATGACTCCGCTCTCGCTCCCGCAATAAGGCTCCTTACATTCCGGCAACTGAACCAACAATGCATCACGCACTCATCCCTTCAGGCCACCTCACCTTCTTCCCCACCCTGACCCCACAACAAGAAATCTTAACCAAGTTCCGGACCAACATCTGTACGGCACCAGAGATTCGGCAATGATACTATTCAAAGCACGCCCACCGATTTCCTTACTGCCACTACTCTTTCGCAGCCTACACCACCTCTTCTACATCTACACCACCTCATCTGGCACTGTCCCAAGTTTTCTCGCTTTCCTACATTCACTCCCCATCAACACGGCCCCTCAACTTACATCGACCCAACATCCCTGTGAAACGACACACTCTTCGAAATCATCATTTATGCCACAAAAAGCGGCCTAGTACGGGCAATTTTGCGTCGGGTGCGTCGGGTGTATACCGTTCTGCGATGAAAAAATCTAGAGTGTCTGTGCTGTATAAGGGTGGTGACAAGATCTCGGAGGCAAACTACAGACCAATCTGGGTGATACCTATTTTTTCAAAAGGAATTTGAAAAACAATTTTTTGCACGGCTTTTAAAATTCTTCGACAAACTAAAATTCTAACTGATGCTCAGTTTCGATTTTGTGCCGGAAGGTCTATGGAATCGGCGTTACTAACACTAAAAGAACAAGTACTGTGTAATTTCGAAAAAAAGCTGTATACCGTTGGCCTATTCATCGATTTCAGCAAAGCCTTTGATTGCCTACAACATCGTATACTAATAGATAAGCTTTCTCACTATGGGATTCCTGGTTTGGCTCTGTCCTTGCTGACGTCTTATTTAGGGGATGGGCTTCAGTGTGTATGCATTGGCAGTTACCATTCATAGTTTCTTCCGTTACAATGTGGTGTACCCCAGGGTAGTGCACTAGGGCCAATCTTATTCAACCTTTATGTTAATGACATTGTTAACATTGACACAGCCGTAAAATACATTATATACGCTGATGATAGTTCCTTGCTGTTTTCTGCAATGAGTGTTGATGACGTGATAGGAGAGGGTAACGCGGTTCTTAACAAACTACACCTGTGGTCACAATCCAACTTCATTAGAATTAATCCTTCCAAAACTAAAAATGTTATTTTCCGCGCACGGAATAAGGAAGTTAAACTACATCAGCATTTCATTTATGGTTGCCAGGAGATAGCGGTCATAGATGAACATAAAATACTTGGTGTTACATTTTCCTCAAATTTAGTCTGGGATGCACACATCGATCATCTTTGTTCTAAACTATCCGCACCCGCTGGTGCTCTGTCGCGCTGCTGATCTTTAATTCCACCGCACTCAAAACTCAGCATTTATCATGCCTTATTTGCTTCGCATCGTAATTATTGCAGTTTGATATGGATAAATACTACGAAGGAAAACATCGAAAAAATTATATTCTTGCAAAAGAAAATCATTCGCAACGTTGCTGACGTTGGTTAAATGTCCTCAACGCGTACCTTGTTTCGCTTGTATAATATTGTTAAAATTGAAAACATGTACAACTTCCGAATACTGCGAATTTTTTGTTTTTCATCCCGCACGCACAAATGTTTTCTGGCAGAAACTGCCTTTTTGACGCCCAATATCAAATGTGTTGCCACACGAAGCACAGATGAGTGGTTTGTACCGCGGTTTCGAACCAATTACAAATTTCAGATGCTCCATCATTTACTGCCGTCTATACTAAACAGTTACACTTTCATAACATTCAAAGATATGCGACAATGTTTTCTAAGCATCTAAATTGATGTTGCTCTGCTCGCGTGTATAGCTTGTTTGATATGTTTAATGTTGTGATATATTTTGTGTGTCCCTTAAACTTTTTAGTAGCAGTTTGAAGAGTGTTTATTTATATACTACGTGGTTAACTGAGTTTCTGGTACAATAGGTGTGTATTTATTCCTGTGTCGAAGTTAATTCTGTTAGTTATGATGTTGTACACCCTGTATTTCCCTCTGGTCTATTCTTGTATCGTTCGTATTTTTTTTTCCTGTACGTACTGCTCCGCCGTTGCTGTCTTGTAATGGCTTCCCGGGCCCCGTCAACTGTGTAAAACACCTTTTAGCCTAGGAAGCTTCTCAGGAAACTCTGGGAAATAAATAGAGAATAGGCCCCCTGTAAAAAAAAATTGAGCAGTGGTCTGCGCGACGTCTGAAGAGATTCCTTGAAGACGACGTCATAAGGACTGCGCTCCAGCCTTTCGATTCCCGTCTTCCCCCTGGCCTTTGACCTTCCTTTCTAACAGAGCTAACTACAACAACCCGGTCATGCGCAACGAATTTAGCAAAAATAAAACTGTCAAAAGTCCCGATGAGCAAAAAATGCCCAGCGCACGTGATAGCGTGCACTGCGGAGACAACCGCGTTTCCGGATCGTGCAGCGGATTTTAGCAAAAAAAGCTACTGCGCTGTCGTCAACCGCTACCGCGCGTCTAAGAAAAACTCCATTGCTAGTGCACTGGCGATTTATTGCTAGAGATTAAAATACATCCTGCTTGGGAGAAGTCACTACAACCGCCACATTCTCTGGAAGCTGTTACGAATAATAAGATACATGGCTACGAGTGTGCGAATCCTTCCCGAAACAACTTGCAGATCCTGCCACAACTGACTCTAGTCGATGACGAAGAAATGGTCGTGTGATACCATGCTGAGAATTACTTTCCATCCACCACTCGTCGCGAAGAAGACGAGGACCTCTTTGATGCACATGAAGACAATTCTGGCATCGCAACTATGCAAATAAGCAATGGTATTTAAACTTAACGGTGTCCGGCAATGCTCACCTACAACAGCTTCGCCATTCAAGTCTTCCCTAAATTTTTTTGATCGGAGTGTCATATGCTAAGTCTAGCTAGCAGATTGCTCGTTGCGACTTCGAATGGGATTGACGAACTTGTGAAAATCGACAACAAATATCGTAAATAGGAAAGGAAATGAGAGCACGTTCAGTCCAAAATGCAGGTGCTTGGTTATATGCAAGCCATCGTTTGCATTATTAAGCACATTGAAAACGTATTGAGCATATCAGTGATTTTTCAGTTCGTTGCGTTTGCCTAGTCAGTGTGTGTGAGTATTGTAAAGAAAAGAATGCAGAAGTTGTGCACCTCAAGAACGGAGAAGCGGTTCCACAATTGTGTAGCAACAAAATGTGGCAAAAAAGGGAACAGCAGCTGCTTCCCAATAACTAGCCACGTAGGCAGCTCAAGCAACGCCATATCAAGTATAATGTAGCAGACTAGAGCGGCACCAGTCCACGAAGGATGGAGAGTAGGACGATTATGCTAGGTGCGTGACCCACTGGCTGGGAGAGTGGTTGAACCATCTCAACGATGCGCGATATTGATATATGGGAAAAAAGCCAACACACATCGATACCAAAGTCACCAGAAGGACACCCAGTCGCTGTGAAAAAAAATTCCTCGGAGGCAAAATGCACAGACACCAATGTGATGTGTAATACCAGTGCATATTAAATAAATCCCGGTGGCCAGAATCATATGTAGCCCTCTTCTACTCCGTATCTGATTAAAATAAAGCAATCAAGTTCTGAAATGTTTGCAACAATGCATGCATTTAACTAGGACCACGGACCTGAAAAGAGGAAGCGCTCAGTAGTAGTACGCAAAAACTACTCGAAGCGGCGCAGTGAGGAAAGTGCGCTTTCCCGCAACACGGTCGTGGTGAGCTAAGACGCTACAAGCGTGCCGACAGTTGGCGTGCTTCCCAGCAAAACAAACACGGTGCGCTTCCGCACTAGCAGATGACAGGAAGCCCCGCATCCAAGACCCTACTCACCTGCGCCGCTTAGCTTCGATGCGCCCCCGCTGCTTCTTCACTGGAGCTCCGCGGAGCGCGGCCACACTGCGCAGCGTTCACAACTAAAGTGAATGATCCTGTACATCACCGAGTCTCCTGTGTTGTGTATGTAGCAGAAATGTTGCTATTGGACAGCTTTTTTGCGCCGTTCTGTGGAACAGAAGCGTCGTCTGCTCATCGTAGGCTGGTTGTGGCGGCACATTTTTTTTTAATTAGAGCTTTATGCAGCACGCTTACATGCTCTCACGTTCGCTATTTTTACCTTTTTACTGCAATACCAAACTTTTCGTTCCAAGATACAGGAGCAGATTTTCAAAACACGCATGCAACCTGCGACCGTACGCAGCTGTTGCCCCGTACCTTCATTGGACTGCCATTCATGGCGCATGATAAGCGGACCGAGCAGGGTCATTTTTTATACACGTTCCCTGCCACGTTCAAATTTCGTCTGACCATGCCGCTGGCAGCAGTTTCCGCAACAATGCAAAACAAGGCTCTGCACGGGCTGGCCAGTTTGTGACAGGGCGCTTTTCGAATAAACAGTGCACGAGCCGCGTGAAAGAGAATTTGGCACGTACAATCATATCCCTGTAGCTGATAAAGCATTTCCACCTAGTGCATTCGTCGTCGTGACGTTTCCACCACTTTAAACGGTCTTACCGACGTAACGCCAATTCCAGCTACCTCATTTTGCAGTGAACAGTACCCATAACTGGAAATGTTGGGAGACTTCATCTCCGAGGGGCAAAGCATCATGGAAGAGAACGCTCGCACCTCATCAACAGCGAGCGGTATGGTGAGCAGAGGAAGGAAAGAGGCGCGGCGAGAATGTGGGGTTTTTCATTTACAATTTCTCAGCGTATACTTGTCACGTGGCCAGAAACCCTGCAGGGGATATTAACAATATTACTAATTTGTTTGGTTATATGTACTTTAGGCATCAGAGGTGCACATCCAGATTATTCCCCGTGAACACGGCATCATCATCATCCATTGTGGTCATCAAGGGGTATGCTCCTCGATCCCTCATAGCCAGCCGCCCACCATCATTATCATCTGCGCATAACCATCATAATGGGGCCACGGTCCCTCGGAACGTTCGGACTCAGAAATCTAGATAGATAGATAGATACAACTTTATTTGAGCCATTGAAGTCACCGTTGAGGCGGCCTCCGACGGGGTGGTTCCTTATTCACAGGGCCCATAAACGGCCAGCACCTCCAGGCCCCGGGCCACTAGGGCAGCGTGGGTCGTTGCGGCGCGGCTGGACCGTAGAATCTCCCATCGCTCTTTGGGGAAAGGAGGTAGGGGGGTGTTGATTGGGGATGGGATTTGTGGGATGGGGGCTTTGAGTGACGTAGACTCTGCAATCACGTGTCGCAAGCTGGCTTTTTCTTGGCGACAAAAAAGAAACTCTGTTTCCAGGAACAACACGTCTCTCTCAGTACATCCATGTATCGGCCGAGCATATTTCAGGACCTTTTTGAATTGTAGTGCACCAGTATTTTTGGAGCCGTTGTTTTGTGGTAAAGCATAAAAACCAGTGTACATAAGATATATAAACCCGACGCGTTCTTTTATTTCCTGTTTCTGTATTTTATTTACCATGTCGCCGCGAGGTGTTCTGTTTGTTTTCTTGATAAAAAAATGGGCATAAACACTGCCTAATCATTTGCCTTCGGCTACCCTTAAAAAGGAAAAGAAAGTCTTGGTAGGGCAATATATGCAATAAGGTCAATGCCTATATTATCCTTCTTTGTGCAGGACTTAACAAGTTGCGCCAGGAGCAACATGAAAGGTTATCAATGAGCAGGTCTGGTTTGGAAAAAAAACGAACTCAAGGATTGTAGGGGTACAGGGAATTGAACGCACCCCGGTTGTCCCTCATTGCACTAGTCCTATACACTCGAGAATATGGCACAACTTCAATTTCTTGTGCACCTTGCAAAGACTAAACTACTTGAGGAATTCAAATACCATTTTTTCACATGTACTACAGTTTTTCGCATGCTATGTCTTTTGGCAATGATATTAACCTATGGGCTTCAATAGCGCACACGAATGTTTGTGGTTTTTTATATTTTTCTATGGTCGGTGCTAGCACTTTTTGCTAAATGCGTTTTCCATTGGTGTGTGGCACCGGATCCTAGCCCCCGGCCGCGCCTCCCAAGAAAGACACCGTGTCCAAGAAAGCCACACCTTTCAGAGACCCGAGCCCGTGTTCACTCGTCCGATTTCCCCCGAATCCCAGGTACGCACTGCCACAACGACTTGTCTTCCTCTTCATGCACGCATCCATCATGTGGGATGGACCCCTACCTCTTGTGACCACTACCCTCCCCCCTCCGAAGAAAAATCCCACGCGCAGTCCTCCAGCCAACCGAAAGTGTACCAAGGCTATCTCGAAGGCGTCGGCATCGGAGCCCCCAAATAATGCCACAGTCCACGAAACAGCTGTCAACAGCAAGCTTGAAACTCAGGGACATTCTCAGGGATAGCAGCCACAGGATCCGACGAGCCGAGGTGCAGGGGTAGACACCACTGGATCACTGGCGCCTCTGGAGGAATCCCACCAACCGATGAGGCTGTGTCCAACAGCACAAGACTGAGGAGATAGGGCCTCCCGGCCAGAGGGACGCTGCGGCGGAGGGGAGCCGAGAGCACAACCGAAACGTCCGGTTCAAGGCCCACAGCACACACGCCAAGGCAGCACAGTGGAGAGGAGATAGCAGGGACGGCCCGGAGCAAGCGCCATGGAGCCGGGAAGGAGGCCCCAAGGCCAGGAAGTCAGTAGCTCAGGATGCCACCGGGTCACGCACAACGGCCATGTCAATGTGGCACTAGGGAAAGTCCTCCAAACGGTGCTGCGGTGAATGCGGGCGCAGCCGAAGCGAATGCCGAAATGGATGCTGGACCCGAAATAAGGAAAAATTAACACCTGGAAACAAACAGAATTTAAGCTGGCAAAAAAATCAAGAAGCGCAGCACGTGACATTGGTCAAGCATCAAATTCAGGGCTATGAAAAGGCAAACGAAAACAAAGAAATACCTACGAAGGGTACTGTAGATACATCCAATAGAAAGTAATATTACGAGTGCGCAGATGCAATTGAGAAAGAACTGGCATTTCGGCAAAAACGCAGATCAATCCACCCCGTACTGTTTAAGGTCTCCTATATAAACCGGGCCTGCATGTACACCTGTCCTGTTGCGTTAAAGGTGCGTTATAGAAGACAGCTTCTCGCTTACAGTAAAAGGGCCCTCCCATTTAGGTGCTAGCGACGCGCCAAACTTGCGTGAAGCGTCACTTAGCGGATGAGTGCGCTGGAGAACCATGTTGCCAACCACAAACTGAACATCTCTACGTCCCCGGTTGTACTGCTCCGCCTGATGGAGACGACCAACGTCAAGCTGCTCCCGGGCAGCCTGTATAGCATCACGCAGGCGCTGGTGGACGCACACTGCATGAGGCGACAGACCAGAACCCGCCTCCGTTTCTGGAAGTGCCCTGTCGAGAGGAAATGGCCTCTCCCGACCGTAATTCAAATACCCCGCGTGGACCCAGTTGAACGATTCACTGATGTACGAGTTGCCCACCCCATCTCAGACAGCTTAGCGTCCCAATTCTTATGTTGGTCCGTGTGGGCAATCAACATTGCCTTGAGATTGAGATTCACGTTCTCAGTGATGTTTGCCTGAGGGTGGTGCGTGGTCGTACGCTTGTGTTTCAGGCCAAAGGCTAGACAGTTATCCTCAAACAATTTGCTCATGAAATATGTAGCGTTATGCTGATGACTTGGGCCGAAAAGCCAAACCGCGCCAACACTTCCATGACACATCTCCATTCGTTCTCGGTATTGACGGTACGTGTCAGCAACAGCTCTACCGTACATCGTACATCGCCAAGGACGATGTCCATTATAACGTACATCGTCAAGGACGATGTCCGTTATAACCTACATCGTGAAGGACGATGTCCATAAATCTTTTAAACGAGCTCGGGGAGTTGTTAAACCAAAACGGCATTCGCAAGAACTCGAAAAGCCCCTGTAGCATGTGAAGGCTGTTTTAGGAATATTATCCCTGTGCATTTCAATTTGCAAAAATCTGCGTGAGCAATCCAGTGTGGTAAACACGCCTGTTCCACAAAGCAAGGAAATGATGAATTCTACGCAGGAAAAATATAAGCGTCTCTCACAGTTACGTCGTGTAGACGACGGTAGCCCACGCAGAGACTCACACTGCCATCTTTATTGGGGGTCCAACATGACCGCAGATGCGTGGGCGCTCTGCGACGGCCGCACAACCCCCGTGTTCCGCATCTCCTCGAGGGCGACGTCCAGTTTCGCCTTATTCTGGATACCGGATGGCCCATTACAGCAGCAATGAGGGGTGTCTGCCATGTCAATGCGATGTTGAAGGACGGTTGTCCGCCCAGGGGCCTCCGTGAACATTTCAGTAAACGGCGCCAGCATAGGCGAGCTGCTCCCTCTCATAGGCACTGCAAAGGCACTCCTCAAGCAACTGCCTGATTAGCTCAGGCAACACCGATTTTGTTGCGACACCGGCTGACCTTGGCGTAGTACAGATATGCTTTGACGCCACAAAATGTATCATCTCTGCGTCATTGCCCAATCTGTAACCACCTCCCTCCAAGTCAAGCAGTAGGCCCCCACGAATATTGAAATCTCTGCCCAAAATCACGGGCACCGCGAATCCAGGGCAGTACTTAAAGCGATGCTGACATTTTCAGAGTGAGTAAAAAAATGCGCAAGTGCACAGCACCACGCACTTGCACAACAGCACTATTGTCCCCTTGCAAACGGGTGCTGCATTTGCGCAATTTGACACCAAGTGGACGGCAAAATTCAAAGATGGTATCACCAATAAGCGACAAACTGCCGCCAGTGGCAACCAATGCATAAACATCCCTTCCAAGCACGTGAACAGAAACGTGTGGTGCTATGTCCAGTGCGCGCACTTCAGCACGGCAAGCGGTGGGTAAAAAACACCACTCCACATCAACGGCCAATTCTGCCGTCATTGGCGATTGGTTAGTCCCCATGATTGACTCAGGCTGCGTTCCCTCATCTCGATGGCTATTTGTATTTCGGTGGCCAGCCATCAAACGGAAACACTCACGACGGATGTGTCCTGGCTGTCCACACTGGTAACAGCCACCAGCTTTACATCCATTAGGCGCGTAGCCTCGCGACGCTCCCGTCTGGACAACTTGAGGAGAAGGACCTGTGGAGTTCAGGGGATTTCATTCCCGACCCCAAAGGGTTGGGTCGGGTAGCGGGGAGCCTGCAAGTAAAGAGGGCCTGTTTTCCAAGCGCAGGAACCTCGGCCCAAACCGCCGCGGGGGTTCCCGCAATGGGTGGCACAATCCAGTGGTCTTCTGTGCTCCAACTGCATGTCGCAAAGGGCAGAAGGATTTAGTGCATGGGGGGAATATGTGCCCGCCGCTGCCGTACGCGGCTGCGGACTGCGCTCTGGCAAAATGTCAAGGGTGTCTCTTTGTGCACAAGATGGCTCAATCGCCTCCTCTACTGGCGGAGGGGTACTTAAATTAGCTCCGATATGAGAGGTTCCTCGATTGCCCGAGCTGATCAGGCCATCTCATTCAGGCTCGAGTATTCATGAGAGCGTAAGTAAGGTCGGAAGCGCGCCTGGCATCGTCGTAAGACGTGCCTCACTACTTCTGCATCAGACGCACCCCGGATAGCTGATTTCTAGAGCTCCTGCATAGCTTGAATATATTCGAGCAAGCCCTCGCGCGGGTGCTGCGAACGTGCCTCCAACTCACGGTGGATGCGGTAGTCATATTCGGGAGGCAGGAACTCCTCCCAAAAGCGCGCCACGAAATCCGCCCAGAACGCGAACGGAGCCTACAAGTGCTACCAACGACCGGCGCATCCCTCCAGAGCAATCGGAGGATGCGAGCCAGGACAACCTCGTCCGAGGAACCCGACGATGGCTTGTATACGCTGAGGTCACACAGGAAGCACGCTACTGTCTTGCAATCTTCGTAGCCCGTGAACCATGGCAGCGGAATACTCGGCTGGAACGATGGCCCGTGCTTGGAATCACCGCGGTCTAGCCAAAGACCTGTCAGCCGGTTTGTGAGGTTCTCATAGAGGTCCATTATCGGGCAGAGCACGCCAACAAGCCTAGTGGCGTCCGCATCATCCGACGGCTCGCGCGGAGAAACCAAGGGGCTGCGACGGGCAGCGGCTCCATGGCCAGACATGTCCCTGGGATGAAATCCTATCTTGCCGCGAAGCAAAGACGAGCAGAAAAAATGGTTATAAACAACACAGGCCACTAAAAAGGCGCCTCAAAAATACGAGAAGAGCTTCCGAATAACCCCGAGAGTTACTAAAAACGCCACTGTATTTCGCCGCGCGAAACGCCAACCATGGAACACCAAAACAAGGAAGAAGACCACAATACCCTTCCCAGGAACCACGGCCAGCCCCACGTTGTGCCCCTAATGTCGCACCGGGGTCGCTCCGAAGAAAGACACTGTGTCCCAGAAAAAACCCACACATTTAGTGAGATCCGAGCCCGTCTTCATACGTCCTATTTCCCCCGAATCCCAGGCATACACTGCCACAAGGCCTTGTCTTCCTCTTTGTGGGGTTCTCCTCTACCATCCTGTGGGATTTACCTGTACCTCTTGAGATCACCACAGCTGGAATCCATTGAATGTGCTAATAGCCGCATGTGTTCAAATTTTCCATAAAGAGAACTGGCCGTTTCAATGAACGTTCATTCATGTGGACAGAAAGTTTGGTGATAGTCAGATTCGTAGAAGTATGAATGCGAGCTATAAAACACACAAATGTTTGGACGCAAAATGTGAAATGGTGGTGGTTGGCCTCTACCTAGTAGTACTCTTTGACGATTACCAGGGGCTCATTTGTGCTACTGGTTGGCGCTGATAAAACCTGGTTTCGTTTGCTTCACCTAACTACATGGAATACATTAAATTACGGATTGTTGTTTCTTAATATAGCTGCAAACACGCTAGTTTGTAGCACCTCTTGCGTTCGCTTTGTTTTAAATTACATTGTTTTGGCATTGTCGAAAACATGGTCCTGCTGAGCAAGCGCAGTGATAACTTTGTAAATTTATTGACATTTGTGACCCCTTATTATGAACACGTTATTGTGACATGGGCCTTGTAGAAAAAGAAGTAGAGGAATAAAAGTAAGGAAGAAGAAGGAACTTCTCGGAACGGTGCGGAGATTTTGGATGCTATGTCGAAAATGCCAGCTGCGGCCCCTGGTCCGGATTATATTACTACTGAAATGTTAAAACTACTATACGATCAGGCACCGGATGACTTGCTGAGTATGATGAATTATTCGCTCAGGAATTCATGCATACCCGTTGGGTGGCGGATAGCTAAAATACTTCTTATACCGAAGAATGTTGGTCAGGGCTTCGCTATTGATAACATCAGGCCTATCTCTGTGACTTATAACGTAGTAAAACTAATTGAGCAGATTTCGTTTCCCCGAATTATGGAATTTTTGTCTAAGTATAGTATCCTCAGCCCAAGTTAAATTGGATTTCGCCCAGGTTGTTCTATTTGGAGCGCCCACATCGACTTTGAAAGTCGTATTAAGCTTGCCCGTCGATATAAACAGGCTGCGTCTCTAGTGACTTTGGATATAGCAAAAGCATACGACAGCGTTGAGTACCCGGTGTTATTGTCTCGCTTACAAAAATTAAATTTCCCGAGATACATTATAGCATGGCTGTGTGAATTCCTAAAGGACAGGTAATTCTCGTGTGTGAGGGGTAACATTTGTTCCTCTCGGCACTCGCAGAAAAGAGGTGTCCCACAGGGAGCTGTCCTTTCGCCGGTTCTTTTTAACATCCTGTTAAGCTCGGTTCCTTTGGTTTCGGGTGTCCAGACTTATGTTTGTGCCGACGATATCGCGTTTTTCGCGTCTGCTTCTGACATACACGAACTGTATGTATTAATGCAGTCGTACCTGAATACTTTAGATTCCTGGTTAGACAGCATCTCTCTCACTATAAAGGCCATAAATAGCTGGCTCTGTGCTAGCTTTTCAGTCCACTTTTTTTTTAATATCACTCTCTGTTACCGTCAGCACATCACACCCCAGGTTGATTCCTTAAAATACCTTGGTGTAGAATACACCAGCCAACTTGACTGGAGTCTACATATAGAGCGTATAGCTACTAAAGGAGCACGTGCTGTTGGCATATTGAGGTGCCTCAATCATAGAAAGTGGGGAATGCGCCGTGAATCTCTTCTGATGATATACCATATGTATGTGCGGCCTATTTTAGAGTTCGGGTGTGTTCTATTCTCGGGTGCTGCTACGTATAAGCTCCACCGCCTAGTTCTTCTGGAACGCCAGGCTCTGCGCTGCTGTTTAGGGCTACCTAAACATGCAGCTGCAGCGTTACTTTATTTGGAAGCCCGAGTTCCCCCTCTGATTCACCGATTTCGAATACTTACTGTGGAGACTTTCTTGAGAGCCTATGGCGCGGGGGTTAGCAGGGCACAATTTATCTTTGTAGCTGAGCCAGCTGTGTTTCTGGCGGCCCAGTGGCCCAGGTCCTATCGACCGCAAGTTAGTCTAGCACAAAGCTTGGTGTCTCCATTAGGGGTTGCGCTCAATAACATACTTCCATCTCTTGATAGGGGTCATACGATAACGCTCAACTTCCGGAACATCTTTCCCTAAAATGCTAAAATGCTACCTCCCAGACTGCTCAATGGTATTCTAGAAGATCATTTGGCCTCAATTCAGCAAGGTACTATCATTTATACAGACGCTTCTCAACGAGACGAAAAATCTGGAATAGGTATAGTTTCCCCTTTCCTAAATTGGTACTTTTCGGTTCGTCTGGTGGATTTTACCCAATATTCTATGCGGAATTCTTGGCAATTGTGTTGGCACTACGAAAGCTTGACATATCGGTATCGTCTCCACTCATACTTACAGATTCCCTATCCGTAGGCTTAGCCCAGGCGGGTAAAGCTGGCTCAAAAATGTGTCTAAACACGGATGCCGTCATGATGCCACGCTTTAGTTGCCAGATCAGTAGTTGAAGATATGGCCAACAATTTTTCTTAAAAATGAGGCACAAATTTAGGGCCCTAAGCTAAAATTAGGCAACTTTTATGGCAATAACTGAGTTTTGTATGCTTTTTATTAGTTTTTTTGAAGTATTTATGCTTGACGAACAAAAATAAATGAAATTATAAGCAAAACGAAGACGTCGGGATGAGGCGCAAAATTCAGTTTCTGTAAATTGTGAGGAGCGTCAGTCATGTGGGGCTAATTTACAAAGGTTCACTCTAACACGCCTTAGTGTCTGCTGTGTCACTTCGTTGCTTGCGAAGACAAGCTTGCGAAGACTGCCGACGATACGGAATAAAGCCGCCGCCGCCTCTCTTCAAGGACACCTTCTCTACATGTCCGTTGTGGCTGCTGCCGATTTGAACTCGCCGTAAGCCGGTCATATAATGTTACGCGAGACACTGCTGGGCAGATCTTTTGGCCGTATATGATTCGTAAATTAAAAACAAACAAATGTACGAACTATTTTACCATGCCTAGCGTATAACTAGGCTCTTGTTTACGGGTGCTGTTATACTTTCACTGAACGGTCTCTTACTCGAGTCAGAGATAGAACACCCACCAACTCATAATAATAACGGTAACTTTATTTGTATAATAAGGTGGTTTTCTAGAGGAGGACAAGGCGAAGCTGAAAAGTAATCCCGAATATAGGTGCAGAAATCTCCTGAATGGGTGTGTGCGATTGGTGCACGCTCCTTCGATCGCTGAAACACGCAATCTGAAATTTTCGAGAATATATTTGATGCTTTGCATGACACATTTCTTAAATTCGGGGGATAGCGACGTTGTTTAATTGCGTATACTTGCACCTCTGCTCTCATATATACCTGCACAGAGGAGGTGGGGCAGGAGTAAACTTCGTTCATGTGAGATGGGCGCCGGTGTGGTGGGGCGTTAAGAAAAATTATTCTGTCCTACCCTGGGTGCCTTCGCCAATGAACGGAAACGGCCACTTCTGTTCACGCCCAATTATCAGGACCACCCCGCCTGCAGGCGGGTTTGCCTGAAATGCCTGCGGGCTCGGCCGGAAATCTGTCTGTCAACAGAAACCGCCTAGGAAGCATGTTGAGGTAACACACAGATGCGCTTTCTGGGGTTCGCGATGGGACCGTCATGTATTTTTAGCAAGGCGAAGTCGACCAAGAATATACGTCTCCCTTGAAAAGTAAATTAATTTGAGTGCACCTATAAATTGTTATTGCCGCTCATTAGTACAATATTATTGGTTAATTTTGAAACAGCTGCCAAACATAACTATAGTAAATATAGTAGGTGAATAAGACTGCCTAGCATGAGGCTATCAATCGCTAATATAGAGTATTCACACACTTAATGTGCATTGCACATGGCAGTCATTAAGAAAGCCGACGATAAATTGAACTCTCAATTTTATTATTGGCGACAGTTACATCTGCACGTATCGGTTCATCCAGGGCCATCTGGAGACGTTAGTCAGCTGTATACACTAGACAAAAGGAAGGAATGCGATATGCGAATGCGATAGGTGATAGAACGAAGGAGTTCGATATGTGTAGCACAGCCTTTTCATTTATGCCAACATCAAACCGGTGGCCACAAAGGTGTCACACCAGACCTTGTAGAATTTCCACGCTTCCATTCCAGCGTGCTCACAGCAACAAGGGTGATGATGAAGTTGCATTACCGAAGATGGGTCCCAGTAATGCTGTAGCTGATTATGCAAGTTCTGGCTAATGCTCGTTCAGATGGTGGTCATCAGCATTCTTATTTTCTTCAAAAATAATGGGCTATTGCAATGTCATCAGCCTGTGTATCATAAGCTGATTGATTGATTGATTTTAGGGCTTTACGCGCCGACGCAACGCAGGCGATGAGGCGCGCCGTAGTGGAGGGCTCCGGATTAATTTTGACTACCTGGGGATCTTTAACGTGCGCCGAGTGTATCATAAGCAAAAATAAACGCAGAAAAAGCAAGAGGGTCATATGTACAAGCAATTCTCATCCAACAAAATTTATTTCACCACCAGTAATAGCACCAGACCTCTAGGGAAGTTTGTGATGGTAAGAGCAAGGCTAAGATGACCTAATGTGCGACTTCAAAGAAAGGAAGAAACTGTAGAAGAAAGCTAGGGAGGTTAACCAAGGAAAGAAGAAGAAGAACTGTACAGCTGGCTGTGCTACATGTGGAAATGGGAACAGGAAACATGAAAGGAAAGGAAAGGACTGACATAAAATAAAGGATAAAAAATACGGCAGAAAAAAAAACATGGCGTGGAAATGGCCAGTACAAAAACAGCACCATTGGCGAAAAAAAGTTAGGCATAACACAAGCAGGCAAAATTACAAAATGGGCAAACGAAGGATATAGTTCCACAAACCCAGAATGGAAATGCGCGTTCTACATGATATCTTCTAGTCTCTGGTCTGCGTTTGTTGAGATTTTGTTTAAGCTGCTATTAAATAGAATTATTGCGACCTAATGTAACCTGACAACATTAATCATGTACCTTCTGTGACGTCCCCAAGCATACAATCAATGACAAATCTTCTAAGCCTACCTAGAAAAATAGAAAATTTCTTGAGCGAGTTTCTTGATGCACATAACTTAGTAACATTAGGCTTGGGTATTTCACGGTCATTGAATCTAGGCTAATGCAAGGGCCACTACCTAAAAGCATTTCAACTGAAGAAAAAAGTTGACACACGTGCTGCATCGCCCTCGTATACAGGCACAGGAACAGGCAAAGAAAGCGTGTTTGTTTAGCATAAAGTGAAGTCACAAATACGATTTCCATTTACATGCATTTCTTGGAAGCGTTGTCCAGTTCCAACTTCCATTCGCTAGAAAAGCAAGTAGTTGTAAAGAGCCCCTCAATAGATTGCGAAAACAATCAGCTGACGCATACAGGGGGGAGGAGGCGTGTGAAACATGTTAAAATAGCGCTGTCCAGACGGGACAACAAAGAAAAGACTACACAGGACTAGCGCTGCATATCAACTGAACTCTTTTAGCACACACAAAATGATATATACAGAAACAGCGCATACGCGAATACACAGGAAGCCACCAGGAAAAAAATCGGGGGAAAAAAGCAATCAGGGGGAAGTGATTTCTTTTCATGAATAAGGAAAATAAATGGACTGGGGATATTATTAAGCTATCATGGGAGCTCACCTGCATTTAACACAGTCCGGAAGCGGGAATACTTGGGGAAATAGGATAGGAGAGAGAAAAGTAAAGATTAGAACAGTGAGGAAAGAGTAGATAAGAGTAGTTCCACTGTGGTCGATTCCGTCGCACACAACACACCAAGAACACTGTTGGCTGGCGTTAATGCTGCGTCCGGGAGACGAGAAGCCTCGAAGGGAACGGTGAAGCGCGGAGGCGAGCATGGTGCGACGAAGAGCGAAGTCTGCGGCAGTCCCGACCGCTTTGGAGACGGGTACTGGGGGGGGGGGGAGCTGGCACTCGACCGCCCACACCAGCAGAGCGAAAGCCGGGCGACGTCCAACGGCCCGCGCTTGCAACGGGCCGCCGAAATGCAGCCCCTCCGAAGCACAGGAGCACGGAAAAACACGTCCGCTCAACTCCGAAGCGACGACCGAACTCCCCTGACGCACCCGCAAAATCTACCTCTCCGAGCGTACGAAGTACCCGCTAATCTACGCGCTACCCTTCTCAGTTGCGGGTAATGCAAAACTTCATTTAACGCGGCAGCATGGCACAAAAGTTCGCTACCTACCACAGGAAAAAACTTCACACAGCGTTTCTGCACAGCATAGTTTTCACGGCGCATTCGCAGCAACGGTGGCTGCCATGATGGAATGCGTTGGTTACTAGGTGAATACCCACTACTGCCGCCAACTGTAGTGGGCTAAAAGACAGCGGGCAACGCTGTGAGGGTGGCATCATGTCTGCGCCCGGGTGTAGCACGGTTTCAATGCACGGGCTGGCCCGGCAGCTTTTCCTCTAGAGTCAGTAGTATTACCTCTATGGCTTAGCCCTTTCTTCTCCGAAAGATTGACCTCTTCTACGGACGTTTCGATCACTTCTGCCACCTCATATTACTGAAGTTGACCATCTTTGGGTCCCTGGGAATGCGGGAATCACTTTTAATGAAACCGCAGATTCTCTGGCAAGGGTAGCACTCTCCGGGCCTGTTGTCGATGTCATTGAGACCACGCCTCTATTAGCCGCCGCAAAGTTCCGTAGATTGTTGAAACTGCAAAGGCAGCACGAATCTGTCCTATTGTCGTTGCGAGATTTTTGTCATCTAAAATTCTCCTGGAAACCGAATTTGTGCCCCTCACGCGACCTGGAGGTGATAATAACAAGCCTTCGATGTCGTGTGCCACAGTTGAATAGTTACCTCCACAGGCCTCGTCTGGCGCAGTCTGTCATGTGCAGTTACTGTAATGAAGAAGAGTCTGTCGACCATTTCATTTTGTCCTGTCGACGATTTGCAAACCTCAGATGCCAGCTCCTTCAGGTGCCGTTTCATCGCCTGGGGTTGGCATTATCAGTGCCGGCTCTTTTATCATTTGGGGCTTCAGAAACTGGATATGGCGGCCGGGATGTTTGTTCTCCTCTTCTGCGCTTCATAGAAAATTCCAAAAGATTCACAACTTAATTTGTATCTTGTTGTGGAACTTCACCAGAACCCTCCAAACGTACCCATTGCAGTTTTTGTATTATTATTATTATTATTATTATTATTATTCTCCTCCCCCTCCTTCTTCGTCTTCTTCTTCTTCTTCTTCTTCTTTCTTTCTTTCTTTATTTATTTTGTTTCAATATTGACTAATTTACAATCTCCATTCCTCAAACACAAGAAGAAAAAAGCTTCCAAAATTTTCTAACTTTTCGTCGAATCATCCACCTAGGCAGAAATCTCATTCGAATTAGCGACTGATGTTTGGCCGATCCCCTGATTGGGTATGCACCAATATAGTGAAGGAACAACAACAACCACAAACAAACACAACAACGAACGGTTGCCTCCTGCCTCTCTGCTTCTCTTCGGAAGCCCCTTTCTTAACATTTGGTGCCGAAAACCCCGTGCGGCAAAGATTGACTTCAACGCACGACCTCAAGGGCCCGTCTCTCATCTGCTCCGCCCCTTTGCGCTCCGAGTGGGGGAGGAATAGTTTAACGAAGTGGTCCTGGAACGTCGCGGCTGGGGGAACGATTAGGTGCAGCCTACCCCGTAATGAAGCGCCTAAAGAGCAAGATTTCTCCGCGAAGAGCCAAGAATACGAGGCTTATAAAGGAAGCTCGCTCGTTGCTCGACGCTGGATGTCAAGACATCGCCAAGCTCACGGGCTTGCAAGATCGACTCGTGGCCAACCACGCCGAGCTCTCGAAGATCAGCGAGGAGCTCGAGGCCTTCCTTACGGCGGAGGAACAAGACATCGAGTATCAAGAGGCCGAGGAATATAATGATAGGACGCTGAACACGTACGCGGAAATTCGATGCAAGATCGACTTTCTTGAACGAGCCGCTCAGAACGCCCCGCATTCGCCGGCTGTTAACGAACTGGTCCTGTTCAGACAGGAAAGTGCGGCCACGACCTCGGGACCTAGGCTTGCACCGCTGGACGTACCTGTCTTCCGAGTTGAGCTTCAGCTTTGGACTGGTTTCTGGGTACAGTTCGAGCAAACCATCCACAACAACAGCTCTCTGGCGGCCACGTCGAAGTTTTATTATCTGCGCCGTTACGTGATGGGGGAAGCGGCTGCAGCAATCGCAGGCTTACCGACCACAGACGCCTGTTATGCAGATGCTATAGAAATCCTCAAGAAGGAGTTCCGCAGTAAGCGAAGGATTCAGCAGCAGCATCTTTCAGCACTTAGGAATCTGCCGCCTGTAAAATCGTCTGCTGACATACGGGGGCTCAGGCAGCTCTACGATGCGGTGCAGGTGCATAGCCGCTGCTTGAAATATCTGAAGGTGCCCACTTGCAGCTTCTCTGCCATGTTCGTAGATATATTGCAGCACGCGCTCCCACACGATATTGTGCTGAATTTTACTAAAGAGAAGCGGCATCGAGAGCTGACCTCCTCCCCAGAGGACGGCCCTCCTCTAGCCAATTGATCGGGAGAGCTCAACCCTTCCCCAACAGACGAGGCGCTCCCAGCCCGCTCATTGGGAGCGACAGCTGAAGCGGACGATGAGTTGAAAGAGCTGCTCACCTTTGTGAGGATGGAGCTAGAGAGCCGCGAGCAGTGCTGCGAGTTGCCCCAACGACACGTTGCTGGCAACCGACCAGAGAAGCAGCGAAGTTGCCCATTCACGGCGTCGGCATTACACGTCCCTGACCGCAAAGACCGAAAGGAAGAGTGCTTCTTTTGCAATTCCCAGAAGCACAGCACGCGTTCATGCACCGCCGACATCTCGCTGGCTACTAAGAAAGAGCATCTCGCGAAGGACAGAAGATGTTTCAGGTGCACGACCAAGGGTCACCAAGCGAGAAACTGCAGGGCCAGATTGAGCTGCCCGTCGTGCCACGGGAGGCATGAAACCAGCATGTGCGACCCTTCGTTCAAAGGCAATAATGCAACCGAGGGTGCACCGGGAACAACGGTCTGCGTATCGGCCCCGTTTCAAGCGTCTGGAGAGAGCAGCAACGAACAGTCCAACGATCGTTCTAAAGACAATCGGGTGTACCTTCAGACGTTCCGACTGTGGTTGAGCCACGACGGGAGGAGCCGACTCGTTCGAGGTATACTCGACGGCGGAAGCCAGAGCTCGTCCATCACCGAAGACCTCGCAACCAAGCTGCGTTTAAAGGTTGTGAACGAGACGACGGTCGCATACAACACGTTCGGCAGTGCTTCTACCCCGTGTGCGCGGAAGCGAAAAGTCGTTCAAGTCCCCCTTCGCAGCCAACACGCTACAGATGTCCACTTCATTGAAGCAATAGTGGTACCTGTCATCTACCAAGGTGTATCAGCACCATCGGCTGATATCTCTTTTGTAGAAGATCTGCGGAGGCAGGGCAAGGTTTTTGCTGACCAGGAGATGTTCATAGGAGTAGATTCAGAGCCCGGCCTCGGTCTGCTCATTGGATCCGGCTACATTTGGCGTTTGCTAACGGGAGAAGTTATTCGGAGCCCGGATATCGAAGGCCTGGCGGCGATAAACACTATTTTTGGGTGGACGCTACAAGGTCCGTCTCGACAGAAGGCATTCCTAGATGGGGGAACTCACCTCTTGGTCTGCGTTCTGAGGGTGAGCGGCGTCACGGAGGACGAATCCGCGTCAGGGTTCTTGCAGGCTTTCTGGCAACTGGAATCAATGGGCATAGCGAACTCGAGCGAACAATCTACTGACTGCCTGGTACAGTTGAAACAAAGAATTCAGAAGAACAACGGAAGGTGCACTGTTGCACTCCCTTGAGAAAGAAGGCCGAAAGAATTCCTTGACGGACACTCGTAACATCGCACTGAACCGGCTGCAGAGATTAGTAAAGCGACTTTCCAACCGAGAAGAGCTGCTACAGAGCTACGACACAGTGATCAGGCAGTATTTGTTGCTCAACCATGCTGAAGTCGTACCGAAAGTAGTTCCTAATGATCTGGTGGTTTACTACATGCCGCATCGCGAGGTCGTGCGCGAGGAGTCACTGACAACCAAGCTGCGAGTTGTTTTTGACGCGTCCTCGCATTAACAAGGAGTACCATCCCTCAACGACTGCCGCGACCAAGGAACGAACCTCAACCCAGAGTTACTTCAGGTTCTGCTGCGGTTCCGGTGGTATCCCATAGCTATAAACTGGGACATCGAAAAGGCATTCCTTAAAATCGAAGTGCAAGAAACGGATCGGGTCCCTCTCAGATTTCTCTGGTTTGACAACATTCCTACCAGTTCCGCGGAAACGATGGTCGAAAGGAGACTGACGAGAGTGCCATTCGGGTCAACCTCTAGTCTTTTTCTGCTCATGACCACTATCCACCATCACCTGGATACGGTGTGCGAGGACGACCATGAAGCTTCATGCGGTGGAAGCGCAGGGGTGTCCACTGCGACTTCACTGGCTGCCACCGCACGTGAACATCACGGGCAACAAGGTTGCAGACGCCTTGGCCAAAGGTGTTGCTCGCCAGGCAGGGGTTCCAGCCTCCCGGGATGTGGTGTCATTTCACGCTGCAAGGATTATCCTGGCACGAGTGGTAAAGGCCATGCATCCAGATGCCCGAGTAGTCAGGGGCCAGGCCCCACGGGTCTTGCCCGGACGCATAAGCAGAGACGCCCGGTCGCTCCTTCTTTGCCTGCGGCTCAATTTCTGCAACGTGGGAGCGCGCTTGCACCACCAAGGCCGCCGAGCATCCCCCACCTGCGCCGACTGCTCAGAGCCCGAGACGCTGGAGCACTTGCTGTGCTCTTGCCCGCAGCACGACACCGCAAGGGCACAACTCCGGGCCGAACTCCAGTGACTCGGTGCCCCAAGCCACAAGCTAGAAGACTTCCTGGTCCCCACGGGACCGGACCCCATCCGTCGGGAGGTCTTTCAGCACCTAGTCAACTTCCTAGTTACAACAGGACTAGCGCTGCGTTTGTAGCCATCGAGTCATGAACTAAACGAACGCGATATAGACTATCTCCCACTCTCCTACCGCTCTTCTCTTCCCCGTTCTCTCTTCCTATCCTTTGAAGCCCCTATCCCCTTCCCTGGACGGGGTCGTATGAGGGTGAACTCCTCTTTTAGTTCAACCATATCCCCAGGCCTTTTCTCTTCCCTCCTTTGTTAATAAATCACCACCACCACCACTTGGCCGTAAAACTGAAGAAGTCGTTTTACGTGGGTGACTTACTCATAGGAGCGGACACATACAACGAAGGATTCGACGTTTAGGAGACATCGAAATCTCTAATGAATAAAGCTGCTATGAATCTTCGTAAATGGAAAACTAATGACAAGCATCTTCAGAAGGTTTTTGACTAGAAAGAGGAAAACGTTGACGGAGCACCAACTTCTGGGACCGTGCTGGGAATGCTATGGAATACAGAGCATGATTGTTTTGACTTATCGCCCAAAGCAGTAATACAGTATTTGGCTTCGGTCACGTCTAACTCGAAGCGTTCTTTGCTGAAAAGGGCGGCCAGGATCTTCGATTCACTTGGAGTTCTCGCGCCATTTACTGTCACAGCTAAGATCCTGTTTCAAGAATTGGGGATTAGGCAGGTGTCATGGGATGCTGAGCTACCCAATGATGTAGCCATGTTGTGGAAAGCGTGGTTCGCCGATTTACTGCAGTTGGCTTTGATCAGGATCCCACGGTGCGTGAGTCATGGACTTGACACAGTAGTGAAAGCTGCTGACATTCACGTTTTCGTAGACGCCAGATTGAAATCATATGGAGCGTGCGCATACCTCAAGGCTTCAGACACCAATAATTATGTTGTCACTTTTATTATTATGGCCAAATCTCGAGTGGCACCGATGAAAGCCTTGACTCTTCCGAAACTGGAACTGATGGGCGCAGTGGTAGGACAAGAGTGGTCAATTACCTGCGAACATCGTGGGATACGTTTTGCTGAGAGTTGTCATGTTGACGGATTGTGCAACCGTACTCAACTGGATCAGAGGGCATCTGAACAAACAAAACTAGTTTGTCCGGAACCGAATACTTGAAATCACAACTGTAACCAAACCAGAGGAATGGATATATTGCCCAGGTGAAGATAACCCTGCAGATTTGTTGACGAGAGGTGTGTCTGCGACTACTCTACGTGAGAGTCGAATATGGTGGAGAGGCCAAGAGTGGCTGCCGAAATCGCGTTCTGACTGGCCTACTGACCCAAGCAGATTGAAAGACGCCTGCGGGGAGCAGATGGTGCACCCACAGCCGACTGATGAGGACTCTAAATTTGCAGGGGTGCTTCTTCAGACACAGGGAAATTCAGAGCCCATTTTATGCCTCGAGAGATTTAGCAGTCGGAAAAAGTTGCTGCGTATCACAGCACAGGTCTTCAGGTTCATGGAACGTTGTCCACATACGCAAAGGTCGTTTCCTGCGTCGATCACCGACGAGGAGATGGCCAGGTCCGAGATTTTCTGGATACAGCCTACCCAAAATCAAGTTTTCGGCCGAGAGATCGGGCAACTTCGACGTGGCCAGTGTGTCGACAAACAATCTGTCCTGCATAACCTCCACCCATTCTTCGACGACAACCGAGTTCTTCACTTAAGTGGTCGTCTTCAGGGAATGAGAGCTGCTGCGAGGAAACGCATCCGGTCATACTACCTAAGCGGCATGCCTTCACAAGGTTAATGGTTGTTGAAGCCCACTGTCGTGTACATCATGGTGGCGTAGCGAGCACTATCGCCCATTTACGTCAACGTTTCTGGGTCATTCATGCTCGGCAGGAGGCGAAGAAGGTGATTCGTGCTAGCTTCCTCTGTAAACGATTCAGCAGCATACCTGTTAACGTGCAACATGCTCCGCTGCCCGAGGACAGACTACTGGAATCCAAACCATTTGAGGTAACTGGACTCGACTTCGCCGGTCCACTTTACGCGAAAAACACCCGGGCACAACTACTTCAAAGACTTATGTCTTGCTGTTCACGTGCTGTACAACAGCAGCTGTGCACGGGGAGTTAACAACCGGACTCTCTTCGGACGCCTTTGTTCTCGCTTTTCGTCGGTTCCTGGCGCGCCGAGAGGTACCGTGCACTTTGTACTCCGACAACGCGCTCGCATTCAGAAGAACTTCAAGAGATATCAAAGAGGCACGGAGGATAATGGGCACCTCTCCATTATCCTCATTTCTCGCCACCAACCAGATTAAGTGGAAATTCATAGTCCCAGCAGCGCCGTGGTGGGGAGGTTGGTGGGAAAGGCTGATTCGCTCCGTAAAGTCAGCCTTGTGGGAGGTGCGTGGAAAGGCGAGCCTGAGCGCAGAGGAGCTGACCACGCTTCTTACAGAAGTAGAAGCTATCATCAATTCAAGGCCTCTTACTTATACGTACACCAGTGCGGAGGAGCCCTCCCCTATATGCCCTGCGCACTTTCTCATTGGAACTTCCTTGCTGAGCACACCTGGCCCAGGCAATGGGGACGACTCCTACATCAACCAAGTGACACTTGAAAACACAATTAGCAAGCTTCGCTACCGGCAGAAGCTTTTGGACCACTTGTTGACTCGCTGGAGAATAGAGTATATCCTTGAGCTGAGGTCATTTCATCATCATCCAAGTGCGTCCAACCGAAGTTTACAAGTTGGGAAAGTGGTCTTGGTGGAGGCAACTGGCACCCCCAGGAGCATTTGGTTGCTTGGCCATGTTACAGAAGTTCTTCCTGGACGAGACGGGCTCACTCGGGCCTGTAGCTTGAAGACGCAGGATGAGAAGATAATTAGAGACCGGTGCAGACACTTCATTTCCTATAAATGGGACGTCCATCTTCTGTTGGGTGGAGAATGAAGAAAAAGAAGTAGAAGAATAAAAGAAAGGAAGAAGGAACTGCTCGGAACGGTTGCCTCCTGCCTCTCTGCTTCTCTTCGCCCGCCCCTTTCTTAAGAGACCTATGGTGCTTGTGCAATGCGTAGTCTATGTAATGGACCGAGAATTTTGTGTGGCCTTCATATATGATATACACCCCACTATACATTTTCGTTTCCACCACTGACACACCCCGTCGCATACAGAGTTGAAGTTGTTCAAATAGTTGTTCAAAATTGCGACGTCTTACAATAATGCAGAATGAAGTATACTTTTGTCAAAGGGATGGACTACCGATTTTTGTCGCGTATATGTTCTCTAGCTCATATGAAAGCCAGCGCTTTATACAGCCCGGTAACCATAAGCAATTTTTAAACAAATGTGCGGAAATAATTTTAGCTTGTCAGCACGCTTTCCAACATCGGAAGGGTGGCAGTTCGTAGTGTCGAAACTTGACACTACAACATGCGTCCCTCTCACGTGACCTAGAAACAGAACAGCTACTGTAACAGCTGAAACGTTCATTCCCTTACTGAAAAACTTTTAACACAAGTATTTGTATAAGAATAAATTGGATATATATTTTTAAACATTACTTTAAAATTATTAAAACACGCCGCCCGCCAACGCCGCCTGCCGCCGATTGGTTGCTCTCAGTGTGGCTAACTTAGCCTCCATGCCCTAAATCAACGGCAGCTTTCAGTAAACAGCCCAGTGAAGGAGCTTTGACGATCCTGCCTGACTCAGGGGCATTTGTTATGCCAAAATATTGTATTTTAGTTTCCAAATACGCCAACGGCACCTTAAAAAAAGGACGCGCCCGGGGAGAATCGAACTTCCGAACTCCACAACGTGAAGAATGCGTCAAGTCAAATTCTATCTATCGTTCACCGCAACAGATGGAGCCTTCGAGCATAATAAACTGGTGAACTAAAAAATACCCACACAAAGGAAGAAGAAAGCCTGCGATTCACTGTTTTTTTGAGCTCGGAGCAAGTTTATAAATATCGCTTTTCATTTCGCATACAGACAAAGGTATGTTGCCGGGCTACTGTATGTCATGGTTGCCAGTATTATTTTTGGGAAAGACGCATACGGCTCGTAGATCTAAAAAATTCGATTTGAAAAGTTCTAGAGCGTTATCAGCAAAACCGCTTATCTTTAAGGCACTTTACGTGATGCCCTTTTATTTGAGATAGAAAATATATAATCAACAAAAATATGTTGCCTGTCCTTTAAAGTATCCTCTCATGACAAATTACATTCTTTCTGCATTCTCGAAAAGATGGTCGTGCTGAGCAAGCGCAGTGATAACTTTCGTAAATTTATTGACATTTGTGAACTGTAATCATGAACAAGTTATTGTGACATGAACCTAAGGTGTTTGTGCAATGCCTTGCCTAGGAAATGGACCAAGACTTTTTGTGGCCTTCATATATGCTTTACATCTTACTATACATTTTTTTTTCACCGCTGGCACATCTCGTCGAATACAGGGTTGAATTTGTTCGAATATTTGTTCAAAATTATTACGTTTTGCTCCTATGCTAGATGAAGTATGCCTTTGTTAAAGTATTCCCACACGGGAACAAAAAGCTAGCCTCTTTGATACTTGGTGGAATAGCAGCACCACCTCTGCAAATGAGACACCGGGCAGCCAGGTATGGGTTGTATTCACTTGATGGGCACCCAAGCGGCAGCTACGTGTGTGTGAGGCCCCTTCTGTGCCTGCGCATCCCCGTTGCTAAGGCGACGTCGTATGCACGGGCTGTTCGCTTTGCGGGCGGCTGGGACTCCAGGGTGTCCTGCGTAACGTGGCTTTCGCGAAGGCAGTTGCTGCTCCGTTCATCGGTGTGACAACCTCGTGTGCCAATGCAACCCCAACTTCGTTGTGATTGAGCGCAAGTTGGTGGTTGCTCCTTGGCTGAAATGTGGGCGCCATAGTGGCGCTGTTGTGTGTTAGTGTCGGTGCAGACTGCATCAGCAGCAGTACTGTGCCCCACCGAGATCGAAAGCTTATTTCCTCGACGCCAAGTACTGTTCCCTCAGTATTCTATAGCCTCGCTCTTGCATGACACGAATGAAGTCGGCGGCATTAATCAGCTGATTGCCAGCGGCGGTGTTTTGGTATCGGCCACAGATTGCTGTGCTTTTGGCGCGCACTTCTGATTAGGCCACTGGCCGATAGCAATCGCTAGTCTCCCAGATAATGCACGCACTTCTACGCAACCATTTTTTTTCGATCGGCGCGTGCGCGAGGGTTACAATGTCTTCAGAAGCATGATTTCTTTCGTAGTGAACGGATCGGCCGTGGGCTGGTACGGGCGCACCTCTGTCGATAGTCGTTTTTCCAGGGAACTGCGCTTCGTGGGAATTTTCTGCGAAGTGCGCGCTTCCTGCCTCAACCGCGGCTTTCTCTATATGGATGATGCAGAGTCCTCAAGAGCGGGAGGAGAATCTGCACTAAAAGTCACTGACATTACTTATATCCCTTGACAGCCACTTATGACAATCGTGTTATTACGGCGCACACGATGAACGCCGGGGCCAGATTTCTTCGCATGCGAGATGCGGATGCAAGCATTGACACGATGGGCGCTGATAGGGCGATGTTGCAAGTTGCAAAGAAGAAAAATCGCCTGATCAAGTTTTATGTAAGTGTCATCGCTAACAGCTTATTTCATGTTTCGTTAATATTAGTTGCTTAAAAGAAGGACACGCAAGACTGGTGCTTGATCTAAAGAGAATTCATTATAACCCACATGTCAAGGCGCAGCGACTAGTGATAACAGCGCTGCCCTAAGTACAGATGATTATGCAATCAGTTTTTATGTAACGTGGTCATTCTACACACTGCGCAAACATGTTTGGCGTTGGCAACAGGCTACTGCAAATGAAGTCACACAAAGTCCACCAGAGTTCAAAGAAAGAGTTCATAAACTATACTGAACTCAGTAGGGCACTAGGGAAACGCTGAGGATGTTGCTCCTGACCACTATAAAGCGCGTAGACCAACGCACAAGGAAGGCTTGTTCACCTAGAGCTGCCAACTCATGCTCCAAATGACTCATCAGAATCGACTGGAAACGCTACAGCAGGGGGTACGATGCCAGATGCGGCCGGGCTCGAATACATGCAGCACGACGATTTCTCCACAAAATGAAAGCACCAGAGCACATCACAAAATTCACTAACACATCATTTGAACGAGTGTTCATTCCAAGTGTGAGTCCGAACATCCTGCTTCATACAGTCTAAAACGTTGCCGCTACACGATAGTGAAACAAGGCATGTTCTAACGTTTTAGTGTGGGGCAGTGTGGACACCGTGCGGAACGCCGAATCTCGCCAGACGGTCACACGTCGGGAGAACTTCCCAGCCACGTAACCAACCGAAATCCCGAACACCAGCCGGAACTGCCGCCGAAGTCAACTGATGCCAACGGACACCACGTGACGTTCCTAGCTGTTGGTTGTCTAATTGGGTTATTGCCAATTGGATTATAGCCCTAAAACTTAGGCTTGGCAAGGAAGAGTGGAGATTTCGCCATTTTTTATAACATACGCGCAAAATGGTGGCGGCTGTTCAGCAGAAGTACCGGTGATGTGCACGTCATAAAATAATGATCAGGAAGTTCATAGAAAGTACTGTAGCAGCGCCTTCCCTGCATACTCCTCTGAGTCTACTACGTCGATCACTGCACGTACCACCAGCACGCTCGCTGCACATGGTTTTCGAACAGGGCAGACTAAAACCGCCCATTGACTGGGGCAGCCTCAGCAGCGCTCGTGACACTGTTTCTGTTTTGCCCGCCCAAAAGAACGATCCAAACTTCGTGGCGAACTGTCGGGTGAAATGGCGCGGCGGTTTTCCTACGCGTGCTACGTAAAAAAGCGCCGCCGAGACGGACGACTTAATTATGTAGCTTCACTCTCCGAGGGAAAGCCTGAACTTCCCTGCAACTGCAAGACGCTGCTCCGCAGTCTCAAGGAGGCGCCTCCACGTACTACGCACCACCTCACCCTAGGAATGGAAATCCAAGCCAAGTATTCGAACACCCGTCAGCCATTCTAAGTCGCCCGCCAAGCCAGACACATATGCGCCGAAACGCACCGCCATACTTTTTCCCCTGTTCAGTCTAGCTCCGCACAGCTCACCGTACTCCTGATATAGCGGCATAAACGCTTGGTAGCTGCCCTCGTCCCGAATGAACAGGGACACGTCGTCCGCATACGCGGACTCTTTGAGTTGGCCTAAGGGTGGCAATGGAAAGCCGCGGATTGCAGTGCTTGCATTAACACAGCGGAGCAGTTGGCCCAGACAAATGACAAAAAGCAAAGGCGACAAGGGGCAGCCCTGCCTTATCCCACGGTTAACAGAGAACGGACTGCTTAAAATCCCGTTGACAAGGATTCGAACGCTCACGTCCCAGTACAACAGCTCGAGGATAGCTACAAACTCTGCCGGGAAGCCATAATGGCGCAAAACGCCCAACAAGTATCGGTGTTCCACTCAGCAGAAAGCTTTGGCTAGATCGAGAAAGAAGAAGCACCCAGAAGCGCTAATCTGTCGCGTAACTGAACAAATCGCGCGTCAATGACAGGGACGAGAAAATTGAGCGAAGTGGTACGTTGCACGTTTGCGCTTGGCTTATAACATCGGGCAAAACGGTACTTGTGCGTCTAACCAAAATGGATGCTACGATCTTGTAGTCCGCGTTGAGGAGTGTCATCAGTCGATACGCCTGGGGCTGCGTAGGATCCCGGCCTGGCTTCTCGATCAAAATTACGCGACCTTCACGAAAGGATTGTGGCCTCACTCCATGGAGAAAAAAGCCGTTCACCATGTCAAGGAGCGCACCCTGAATGGCCGGGAAAACCTCTTGTAAACCCTGCAGGAATCCCGTCAGGCCCAGGCCCCGACGCACCATTCGATTTTTTAACACACTCGCCGAGCTCTTCAGCATCCACGGGAGCACACAGCGAATCAACAAGGTGATCTGGCACACACGGCAGCACCCTAAAAAACGCCCTAAGCTTATCTTCAAAATCCTCTGCATCCCAAGACGCGTTCTCGGTCGCGAATAGGTTTGCGAAGTGTCCCATGAAGACATCGGCTATATCTTCAGACCTCGCGCTAACCGACCCGTCAGCGAGTGTAGCCTCTGGAACAGTAGCTAGCCCACCCTCGTCCAGCGAGCCCGCTCTAATATGCCTTAGTACAGAGGGGTCCGATACGGGCCTGCCCAAGGTCTGCGCACGGCTCGCCGCATGCAATAATTGCTGTAAGAGGGACTCGTAGCGTACCTTAAGCCGGTTAACATAGTTTCGCATCGCGAAGGTTAACGTGCCCCACGTCTGGACGATGCGAATCCTCAACAACGTGTCGTTAAGCACGGCCGTGATGCGCGCCTTGCGTGCACGACCATCCTTTACTAGAAGCACGCGCCAGTGATCTTTCAACTCATCCAAAGGCAGAGAACTGATCTCGCACAGAGCAGTCAACGAAGCATTAAGGAGAGAGAGAGACTCTTTATTACAGAGAAAGCAGAGAGGTTTGCCAGCATGAATTCGCTGACATGCTACTCTGCGGGGAAAGGGGGAGAAGGAAACAAAGGAAGAAGGTGGTAGAAGAAGAGTAGGAGACAAAAGATAAGAAAAAAAAGAATAAAAATTAAAAATGAGTAGAGTCCTGTTTAAGTGCGCTGAGTAAAAAACTTGACTGCACACGCTAGGGAGATGGCTACAGTGTTGTAGCGACGCAAATGTCCTCGAGGTACTCAAATAATGCAGACAGGGCTTTGCGCTGGGAGGATGGTGAGTGGAATGGTCCAAGCATCAAGCTTAGTGTTATTGGTCCAGTTTGGAGACATTCAATTCTTTGCTGTAAACGGGCCCTTGATTCAGCATAAGCAGAGCACTCTGGTACTATATGTTCGGTGGTTTCGGTCGAGCCACAGTTATCATAGTATGGTGTGATGCAGGTTGTTTTTTCAGACGGGAGGTGTTAATCTGACCAGGCCGAGAAGAAGCGAGGCTGTTGGCTGCGGACAAGGACAACGTGTATTTACGGGACAAATAACTGACAAAAAGATAAATCAACATTAACCTAATAAGACAAGACAGTGAATGTCTTACGAAACAAAGTTCGCGCCCCAAAATAGTTCGCGCTCACGTGTTGGTCTCTGTCGGTGAGCTGTCCCGGTGCGCAGGGCTCGGTGCGCTGCTACGGTGTTCCTTTGAGGTCGGTGCTCCGGCCGATAGAAGACACGTCGGCTTCGGTTGAAAGTTTCTGGTAGTTAACGGGGAAGGTGCGGCTCGAAGCGGAGTTCCCCCGAACGTTAGCGCCCGGAAGGTCGCTCCCGGAACCTCGTTCTTCCTGCTCGTTCGTGCCACCACCGTCTTCTTCTTCACTCTCAAATGATGACACGGCGCTGTTGCCCGTGCGCTGCCAGTCCACAAGGCCAGGAGGGAAATGTGGCTCGGCTCTGAGTCTCCTGGGCGTTCGCGTCCAGCAGAGAACTCGCCGAGAGCCGCGTTCCTCCTGCCTTCAACTTGCTACCTCCGTTCCGCCTGCTGTTCCTCTTCTTTCTCCTCCTTCCCGGCGTGCTCTTTTTTCTCTCGAAGCGCCCCCAGCAGGATCGCTTCGTTGTCTTCACTTCTCCGTCCGGCTCCTGGCTCTTAAACGCGCCTCCTCACAATTGCCCCCATCAGAAGAAGTGTTTTCGGGGGAAATCACTTCCAGTGAGAAGGTTTCCGGCAGTCACACTAAAGTGTCCAGTCATTCCACACGCACTGCACCACCCATCACTAAGATCACCAACACAGGTTCAATTAACGAGCACATACCAGCAGTCTATAAAATGATCAACCTAACAAGCACACAAACACAAACTTTAAATACAGCTGCTTAAGAATGCAAAAAAACCTGCTGACACTTTAAACCGCGCCTTCCACAAAAGTATCACCTAAGAATTAACAGAACCAAGATTGTGCTAAGCAAACCAACTAACATACTTTTTAACTATATCACACAACAAAGTTACCACTGTGCGAAAATATTCCACACTCCAGACGAATGGCGTTAGTTCAAGTGGGGTCAAGTAGCCCGCACACATTTGACAGAGTACAACGGTACAACCATTGAACATATTACACCACAATCTCCCACTTTTCTTTCCTAAAATAAATTAATTTGAGATCTGTCCTTTTCTTCCGATTTCTAGCGAAGTTGATGCCGTGAGTTCATACCGGTTCGTTGATCGTCGGCTTCATTTTCACTTTTTTGCGGCGCTTCCATTCAGCACCTTTCCCGGCGTTCTCCGCTTGGCTCTGAACAACGGCTATGTTCGCATCGCTCATACGCCTGATGCACGAAAGCGGGTCAATTTGTTTCGCTCGAAACCAATGCTTCATGATTTTGCAAGATACCTTGCCCTTGCGAGCGATTCTTCGGGCCAATTTCTGAGCTCGCAAGCGGCGGGACACATGAGGTAGTTCTCCAGCCTGCGCTTTTTGCGGCGGATAAGTATTGGTTCTATCCATCGTTAACCGTCTTCTGCACGTCTGTTTTTTTCGGTGCATTACTTCCTCGAGTTGTTCATTTGGCCTGTATCCACATTCAGGTCGACTCTCACATCTGTCAACAACACTAGGCTTTGACCGTTTGGCCTCCCCCTTACTCGCAGGTTGTTTTCTACGGGTTGCATGCTTTCGCTCAAAATCGCCAGTTAAAGATTGGCCTCCCTGGTCAGGAAAAAGATTTTTGTCCGGGAACATGAACTCCTGCAGGCCATCTCTACCCGATTCTATTACTCGCTCTTCGTGGTCGACATTGAATTGCTCCGTCTGAGAGCGCGTTCTAAACAGCTCAGACAGCTTGGCACACGACTGCACAACGCTGACCTCACTCGGTCCATTAGCAGTAGGCGTGCCAGCACGCGGCTTGTCTGCCTGTGTGCTAAGCTCAGCACGTGAAACTCTTCGTGTGTCGAACTCGTGTTTCACCGGCGCGGCCGGCCGTTCAAACTCCTTTTCTTCGTCTTCTTTGCGCGTGGCCTCGTCGCAGGCTGCGACCCGCGTTACTTTTCCCTCACGAGCCTGGAGGTCAATGCCCTCTCGTCTGCATCCGTTTTCTCCGTGACGACTGTTTGTGCCTAATATTTCGAGGTCTAACTCAGCAATCGAGATCTGCGATTCATTCTTCACAAGCTTAATCTTGCGGTCTAGATCGGCCAGTTCAAGTTGAAGCCGTCGCACTTCTGCGTCTCTCGCGTGTGCCCTTCTTTCACGAGCAGCGTTTGCCTCTCTGTCCAACCATTTCCTCAGCTCAGCACCCGCCAGTCCTAGCCCTTTGCCGATCTTGGGCAAATTTTCTAATTCCATGTCGGCTGCCAAATACTCTCCTCTCCGCCAGAGTTACAACCTCCTCAACTCTCTGTAAAATATTCAGAGAGTCCTGTCGCGGACGCCATTTTTGTGATGCAGGTTGTTTTTTCAGACGGGAGGTGTTAATCTGACCAGGCGGAGAAGAAGCGAGGCTGTTGGCTGCGGACAAGGACAACGTGTTTTTACGGGACAAATAACTGACAAAAAAGATAAATCAACATTAACCTAATAAGACAAGACAGTGAATGTCCTACAAAACAAAGTTCGCGCCCCAAAATAGTTCGCGCTCACGTGTTGGTCTCTGTCGGTGAGCTGTCCCGGTGCGCAGGGCTCGGTGCGCTGCTACGGTGTTCCTTTGAGGTCGGTGCTCCGGCCGATAGAAGACACGTCGGCTTCGGTTGAAAGTTTCTCGTAGTCAACGGGGAAGGTGCGGCTCGAAGCGGAGTTCCCCCGAACGTTAGCGCCCGGCAGGTCGCTCCCCGAACCTCGTTCTTCCTGCTCGTTCGTGCCACCATCGTCTTCTTCTTCACTCTCAAATGATGACACGGCGCTGTTGCCCGTGCGCTGCCAGTCCACAAGGCCAGGAGGGAAATGTGGCTCGGCTCTGAGTCTCCTGGGCGTTCGCGTCCAGCAGAGAACTCGCCGAGAGCCGCGTTCCTCCTGCCTTCAACTTGCTACCTCCGTTCCGCCTGCTGTTCCTCTTCTTTCTCCTCCTTCCCGGCGTGCTCTTTTTTCTCTCGAAGCGCCCCCAGCAGGATCGCTTCGTTCTCTTCACTTCTCCGTCCGGCTCCTGGCTCTTAAACGCGCCTCCTCACATATGGGTTGGCCTATACGATGAAGGAACGAATTTGTAAACGCTGCATTAAGGCGCAGTCGATGGTACAGTCTCCAGTCGGCGAGGTAGTCGTTCCGGCAGCGTGATTCTCATGTAGGGGTCTATGCAATATAGAAAGGCCGGATGAAACTCCGGAAGGGACCATAAGCGGCTTCTCTCAGCCAAAACTACTGCCTTAGTCATGGCTGAGGCATCATTTTTCGTGAAAAAAAATCGTTCTTGGTGTTCTCAATTGTAGGCCCCTGCGGGCAGCCTCATCCGCTTTCTGGTTACCCAATATGCCACAGTGGCCTGGGAGCCACTGTAGTGTCACACGATGTCCAGAGACAAATGCGAGATGGTGGAGATACTTCACTTCTCGCTGGGCATGTTCATGAAGGCTGAAACAGCTAGCGCGTTGCAGGGTCTGAAGAGCTGCCTTCGAATCGCAAAAAATCGTCCACTGTGTCGACGGCTGGCGAATAATGTATCGGATGGCTTCTTTTATCCCATGAAGCTCAGACGACGTGGACGAAGTCGGCCGCTCAAGGCGGTAAGACAGGGCTTTCCCAGCTGATGGAATAAAAACTCCTGATGAACTGCACTCAGATGTTGCCGACCCATCAGTAAAAATGTGAATCGTTGCAGTGTAAAATTTGTTAATGTGTGCGAGCGTCATCTGGAGTAGGCTGATTTGAGGCATTTGCTTTTTTGAATCAATTCCAGGTATAAATGTATTTATCTGAAGGTGCGACAGAGTCCAGGGCGGCAATCCCAGGGGCATTGTCTGCTGTGCTTGAGTTGGAATTTGAGCTCTAATAGCTCTGATTGCTTGCCCAAAGCTGGAATTGCTTCGATCTGCGATATGAGCCAACGAACGCGTTCTTGTATGTAACCTGTGCCTCAAATGAATTCGTAGTGCTTCTTGAAGTCGTAACACGTCTAAGGGCAGGCAGCCGGCTTCAGCAATTGTTCCAGAACGCGACGATCCTTTAGGAAGGCCGAACACTTCCTGAGACAGTTATTCCTCGCCGCTTCAAGCTGTCTTTTGCTTGTAGGGGACAGCTGCTGCAGGACAGGGAGGCTGTAGCGCAACACGCCGTCAACATACGCCTTGAAGAGAAGCACCATGGAGTGACAATCGCTGCCCCAGCGTGTGCCAGCAAGATGTCCAATAATTTGGGATGCCACGGAAATTCGCATACGTAGCCTCTTTACTTCCGGGGCCCAGGAGAGGTTTCTGTCGATTGTAACACCAAGATACCTTTGGGTACGGACGTATTTCAAGGGCCGGCCACCGAGAAATAAAGGATATCTATCCATGCTCTTACGGGTGAAGGCCATAGCGCTGCTTTTTTCTGGGGAGAGATTAAGTCCTTTAGGCTGTAGGTGTTCTGATATTTTTGCAAGTGACGTCTGGAGCTTCTGTTGCGTAACTAGACGTGATCTCGAAGCACTCCAAATGCAGATATCGTCCGCGTACAGAGTTATCTTGACCCTACGGGGGAGAAAACGCTTCAGGTGAATGAGCACGATATTGAATAGTAAAGAACTTAATACAGCTCCTTGAGGTACCCCTCTTCTTACTTCATAACACGGTGTAGGCCATTCTTCTGTGCACATGAAAAGTTTTCTTCCTTCAAGATAGCTTGAAATCTATGCGTATAATCTTCCGCCTAAGCCAAGTCAAAGAAGGGATGCTAGAATTGCATCGTGATATACGGAGTCGAAGGCTGATTTAATATCTAAAAACACCGCAATTGGTATGTGTCCGGAATTTAGTTCTCCCAAAGACGAAACGAGGGTAATAATGCTGTCAATAGGGAATCGGTTCTGACGAAATCCATTCATTTGAGGTGGGTACAGTTTTTAAGTTTCCATGTACCAAGTCATCTTTTTGAAGATCATCTTTTCTATTAATTTCCCAACACTGCTAAGTAAGGCTATCGGTCGAAACGAGTCGTAACGTGTTGGTGATTTTCCAGGCTTTAAGATAGAAATAATTTTCGCTAATTTCCAATCAGACGGGACGGCTGCTGAACTATCCCTGTCGGTTAGCACACGCTCGTCCATTCGCCACATCTGGTGTCGGGGCGCACAGTTTCCAAGGTTAAGGTTCGCTAACACGGGCCAGTGATGAGGCACGCGACGAGCCCCCCTTGGAAAGGAGAGGATGGCACAGCATTCCACGTAGCAACTCAGCTCGGGTGGAACATAAAACTTATCTAGCCGACTGCCAGATTGTCCCCTTTCCCAAATAGCGACAAACCTGTCGCCGTGGAGCTGCACCCACGCATCGGCGAGGTAGAATTGACCGATCAGGTTCTTAAACTTCCGGGCACCACTATACGGTCGACCATGCCCACGTCCCCGTACATCACGCTGACGGTCCGTTACACAATTAAAATCACCCACCAGAAATGTTGGGTAAGATTCGAGCAGGAATGCGTCGAGGGATGCGAAAAAGAGGAATATTCAGAGTGCGCGGGTGCATACTCAACAACAGCTCTGACGCGACGAGCAAGCATGAAAAAAACGACTGCAAGCACGCGCCCTCCGGTACCATAGGTAGAATGAGCCTTGCGGCGCAAGCTCTCGCGCAGAAATACAACGCCTACGCCCGAAGCCATCCTGTACGACAAGGTGAAAAAAGCTTGCACACAAAAGCGCTCACGAAAAAAAGAACGTCGCGTGGAGTATGAAAATTGCACTCCTGCAAATAAAGAAGGTCAACGTGTTGTCACCCGAGCATAGTGCATCACTTCCCTCTGCTTGTCCAAGTCCCAGAAGCCCTCGACATTCAAAGTAAGAAAACGCACCAGCATAAAGTGAAAAGTGCACAAACAACATTAACCCTCCCATCCTGAATACTCACTATCGTCGGACGGCACGTCGACTTCGACGCACAGTTTCTTATCGTCGGCATCATCGGCGTCTGCTGGCGATGACGGCAACGCCTGCTTGGACGCATCTAGGCGATCCGGTGGAGAGGGTCGGGGAGGAAGCAAGTTGTGCACCTGGTTCATCGGGTTGGTGAGACGAGGGTCGGTCACAACGAGGGAGGTGCCAGCAGTGCGAGGCTCGTCAGTGCCTCCCGCATCACCTCAGTCCGCCGAAGAAGGCTGACTTTGCTTGGTGCACGCTTCGAGCCGCTCTAGGAGAGATGGGTTACTGAGCAGATCGACGACCTGGCTGACAGGATTGGCGAGACGGGAGTCCTTAACCTTTGGCGTAGGTCCATCACTGGAACTGGACGTACTGTGGCCAGCTACAGGCGACTTAGAGGCGTGTTAATGACGGCCCACCGCCGCCGTGCCGCTCATGCCGGGCTTGCTTCGTTCCTTCCTGCGGCTGCTCGAGCCGCTCGAGGAACCAGGGAGAGTGATGGTTTTCTCCACTGCACGTCCTAGCTCGCGCTGAGCATGCTCCGTGGGGTCACTGCTCTCGGAAGAGCTGAGGCTCGTGAAGAGGGAGGTAACGGTCCTTGACGATGACGTGGCTTCTGCCGCATGTTCAAGCTCTTCCTCCGAAGGCGACAGGCAGCTCTACAGTTCCATCTCCTGGCTGTCGGTCGCGGTGACGCCCAAAACAGCACCTCCGCTGGACACTTCAGCAGGCTGGCCAACTGAGGCCCGGAGTAGCTCGGGAAAGTCACTTGTACTCTCACGAGCCTGCTGACCGGGGGGCGTGCGAGGCGTCTCAGAGAAATTGCTCGCAGCATCCGCATAGGAGCAGGGCCGCCGGCAGTCGGCGGTGGCATGGTTGCCTTGCAGCGGCGACACTGGGCATTTCAGTCAACGTCGTCGTGGCCGTACTCCGAGCAGCGGCCGCACCTGCGGGTCTTGCAGGCGTTAGCTTGGTGATCGGTCTGGGCGCAGCGGGCACATACCCTTCGCACAACTTTGTATTCAAACCGGGCCTTGAACCCTCGAATCTTCATGAAGTTAGCGACGGCCTTCGCCATCTCCATCTTTACGAGTCGCATGCCGGTCTTGATATGCTGAAGGCTCCTCCACGACGGCTGGCTGACGTTGAGGACCTTCCCATACGGTCTCAGTGCTGCCGCAAGCTCTGCTTTACTCACAACGGGTTTCAGGCGGTACACTGTCATGTAGACGACCGGCGGGCCCATGCAGGCCACAGGACACGAAACGCCATTCATGACAATGGCTCCTTTTTCGGCAAGCTTGCGAGCAGCAGCAGCCGTAGCCGCCACCGCGCAGAACTTAAAACCACCCTGATGCATCAGGGTGCCCAGGCCATAACGGCCTACGATTCCCTCTAGGGCATTCACCAGGTCATGCACGGTGATGTCCTTCGGGGCCTCGAAGTAGAAGACATGGGCCTTTGGCGGGGGCTGAACAGCCTCTCCAGACGCCATGATGACGTGTCCTTAGTGCCGAGGTAATGGTCAGTAGGTTGAGGACATCCAGGAGGAAGGGGCTACCCTAACGTAAAACGCAGGGCCACCCCTCTGCAATGACTGCGAAACCAACGAATTGTTCACTGAAAACCCACGACGTGGGTGCGGTCTTCCCTAGTCGACACAGCTCAATGAAACGACGATTGAAGAGCCACGTCAGCTTCCCTAGAGAAGAGACACTAGGAACAGGTGTTTTGGCTGTCCCCATATCAGCGCAACTCCGACACCAGGCCTATATATTGATCTTGGCCAAGAGACCCAGAAGCGATATCCGAAAAATTTTTTATTTTTCTCCTGCAACAAAAGCAGGTACTAAATACTCGTGGTTACGCTTTTCCACGTTCACATACTCGGTCCGTTCGTTACATTCCAGGACGGCATCTCTCCTTGCTGTTAACAACACATACGAAATAAGAAAAGAACTAACACGGCATGAACACGAATATAAACGACGTACACTTCTTGGTACATAAATTGTGCACTGAGAGGACAGCCTGTGTCCTGGGAAGGGGGGACTACTTCCCCACCCCAGGCACCAGCTCCCTTTACACAAGACGTTTCATTTACTTGGGGTCTTGCTTGCTACATACGCAACTACAAAACATTCAAATGCAAAAACAAATACAAAAGAAACCGAGCATTAGTCTGTTGACTGCACCATATGCACTTATTTGTTCCACCTTCCCATTTGGGGACAGAAAACTTATTGAATACTCAGAAGATGACCTATGTTTACGAAATGCAATTGGAAATACCTTTGGCAGTAGCAACACAATCACGTGGTTTACATCCGCACCACATGGCTTACGCCTGTAAAAACACAAGTACGCGGCTTACATTTGCGAGCCCGCGCACTTTGTAGTAGAGCGAGACGCCAAGTGCACAGGTGCGGGAGGAAAGTCTGCCCGCCCGAGACGCTTGCGCCTTTTAAAGCCTCCCCTTACGTTCCCGTAAACTTGACCCGTACGTTATTGTAGTGCAACTCAAGTTCACTCACTTTTATGAGCCTCCCGTTATATTCCCATAAAATGTAGCCCATGTATTGGAATGCGGCTCAGGCGCACCCACTTTTATAAGCCTCCCCTTGTGTTCCCGTAAAGTGTAATCCGTGTATTGGAGTCTGACTCAGGTGCACTCGCCCGTTTTGAACCAATGAAAGGACAAGACCATTTTCTCAAGAATTCCTCTTCCCCTAAGAAGAAGAGCTCTGCTTCCAGGTTTTCTGTTAGTTTTGGGTGCATCTGTATCAGTATATTCCACTGGTTACGTCGGGGGCGCGATTGCATGACAGCAGTATACCTGTTTATCCACAGTACATAAAGACCAATCGTTATGATAAGCACAGCTAGAGGGTTTCTTGGGCACCGTCTGCCCTCCAGGAAGTTCTGAATGCGGAGTTGCCTATATGCCCTGCTCACTATGAACCAGAATGTTTTGGCCGCTATGCATTGGATCATTGCGTGTTCATTTGACTCCCTCTGATTACAGTGCACACACTTGTCTGTTGTTGTTGTACCCCATCTCCTTAAGACCGTTCACGTCTGCAACACTGACCACCCATACTTCCTTGTTACGTCCTGGGCTTCACCCGCTACATTTGCATTGATCAGCGTGCGCCAGGGAAAGTTCTTTTGTTTCTCATCTATGTTTTCAGGGCTCGTCTCATGTAGTTTCTGAGCCAGTTCTATGTTCCTCATATCTTCTATTTCCCTTTGTGAATTATGTGCAGTTAGTTTCTTATATGCCACTATTACTTTGGTGTAAAAGGGGCGTGGCTGAGTTGCCGTGGGCCCATCCGGAGTGTGCTGGAGAAACAACCTAGCTTGCGCTCCCAAGAAATATACACTGAGCTGCCTTGCTGGATGCCCCGTCTGCAGATCAAGGACACTAAGAACACTTTTCAAAGCGTATGTCACGGCATCATTGGTTAGAGAGCGGATGTTCCACCACCCGAATCGTCTGGGCAGGCCCAGTTTCCCGGTTTTGACCAGGGCTGTTTTCTCCGACCAGAACCGGCGCAATACTTCAGATGTACTTTTAACCGCTATGTATCGAGGAAGGGCAGCTGTCCCTGCTATGTACCATACATTCCCTGTAAAAACGTTTAGTGCCGGATACCTTCTAACCGCGTAGAGAAAGTCGTAAGCTAAGGCTTCGTTTAGATGATAATATTGCTGTTTCAGTGCTTAGTACCACGTTTTCAGTGATGCTCACAGGCAGACTACCCGACTCCAAGGTTATGTCTCATGTTATGGAAATGAATGCTAATGTCTAAATTTTTTCCCTAAGATAACAGAACAAAAAGAGGTTTCATGCTTTTTTCGTAAAATTTTTATCTTTCAGCGACTTCTGTTACAGCACCTAATTACATTTATCAATACACCACCCATTTCATACAAAACGGTTTAACGAAGGTTTATTTCTAGTATCACCAATCTTCATCTTTTCTACAAAATTAAAAGTATAAAAAATTATAGCTATTGTAAGGAACATAATTGGCTATGCTGGTGATTTTGTGGAAATTCAAGGGATACTTCCCCTTTCTTAGTGGGAGATTCTGTTGGTGTGTCATTGCAGGTTTGTTAAATATTATGGTCGCGCCCATGTCCACGTTTCCAGCTAATTCGACAGCATTCTGGCAGGCTTCTTGTGGTGGCTCTCCATAGCTACAAGCCTCGTGCTCGTTCAAGCTCGTACCTCACCTCTCAAGGAATTTCGCTTGCACTTACGAGAGCTGCCCACATACGTCCCTCGTCGCACTCTCTCACTTTCAGTGAAAACCTCTTATGAATCACCGCTAGCACTGCTATTTCTCTCCCCCGGTGCGTGATACCGGTTCTAGCTCCCCGCTTGCCCTTGCTTCTTAGCCCTTAATTGGAGTCATACTCCGACCCCGTTCCGCACTGCTCTTTCCATTTCCTGTTCTGGCCATCCATGCGTCTCGCTCTCCTGTTCTCGATCCCATCGACCACTTGTAAACATGTTATTTTGAGATAAATAAATTCCATATTACATGAAAATGCGCCTTGTTGCGCCGGCGTTACGTAAAGGTGGTGTAAAACTGGCGCACTGTAGAAACAAAGAACAGTAATAATGTACAGCACGTTTGTGGGGTTCACGCTCGTATTGGGAAGGCGATCAAAGCCAATGTAGTCCACACCATCGCCGAGTCTTTTTAAAGCGAAGCTTCGCGTTCTCACTCTTGGCGCCTATAAGGCGAAAACACCTTGAAGGAAAGCCAATGCTCTCTGACAATGATGATGAATCATAGAGGGTCAAGTGAAAGAAAAAATGGCTCCAATCCATGCTGTAAAGGTGGTCAGAAAGCAAAGCTGTACACGACACCCACAGGGCCCATGCGATGTCACTTGAATTGTACAAACAGTGAAACAAGAGATTCTTCCAGCCGTAACCCCGAATTCCAGTGTGGTGGGGGGTACGCAGCATTGTCGGCCACTCCAGGCTAGAGCGGCGGAAGCCGCTCCTGTAGCCCAGCCGCACGTCCGCAGAAGGGAAACGGTGAGGAGCGTCTTCCCAATGGTGCGGAGGAGGGCGGCACGCGCGACTACTGCGTCATCTCTCTCACTGCCTCTCCATCCCTCTTGTTCCGTGTTTCCCCTCCAAAATGCACCCTGCCACTCCCTAGCCGCTGAATCAAAACCATCGTCTGTCTCCCCATCATGACGTGTGGGCGTAGCATAGTCGTTAAAACGGCGAGCTCTCAACGTTTCGGTTCGGGCCCAGGTTTTATCCCCGGTGGTGTTAGTACTTTTTATTTAGCGTGGTTGGAAGTTTCTTGTGAAGCACGCCACGATGAAACCGCTGGCTCGTGGAGGCAGAAAGTTTTGCTTTAAGACAAACAGTTCAGTGCCAGAACTCCAACCCGGGTTTCTCGGGTTATGAAGCCGGCATCTATACGATTGTTTCATTTTGACATAATCGAAACTCAGTCCATAATCAGACAATAACCGAATCATCTGTCACGAGAAATCTTTCCGTTATTCCATCCTAGTCGTTAGGCGGAGGGACGCATGAAATTCTCTTAACTGCATGGACAATATGTAACGACAGAACAACTCCATTACCTAACGTAGCATGCGCCTCGCTTTGGGTTTGGGCATCAATAATGTCCACCTCGAAAACTTTACGGGGCTTCGAGTGTGCATGAGTGTTAGAAATATATATTGAGACCTGGAAGAGTAGTACAGGCGTGCTGATTACACAAATTGTAAAGCAAAAGGAGGCTGAAGGAGAAAACCAAAAACGACAGAACGGATGCCCCACTGTGAGTACACGCCTAAACTCCGAAAGAGAGCCCAAAAAACGAGATATTCTCGTAAAGAGTATGAAACATGATGACAGTAATTACGTCAACCATTAGCACCACTTCCCACCTACCAGAATAACTTTGCAATACTCAAATACGACAGTATAAAAATATATTTATGTCAAAACTGCACATATCGAGCTGACTAATCGAAAGGTGAAGCCATAAACTCATATTTACAGATACAACCCAGACATAGGGGAAAGAATAAGAGCGTGTTAAAACGGAGACACAACTCCGCGAATGAAATCGTACTTCAAAAAATTATACATGTGAAGTTGAGAATTACAAAAATCATGTTTTCTTTCTTTCTGCTGATGTGTTGCTAGAAAGAGCGACTGGAAAGTTCCTCAGCCCTAGCAACAGTAAGAATAAAACGGCGCATTAGGAAACGAATATTAGTTTTTTGTTCCTAGGCACGTGAAGGAGGTACACTTGTCTTGGGTCCCTGGCTATACGGATATCAGGGGCAACGAGCTAGCGGACCATTTAGCTAATCTCGGTATCACAGCAGATATTTCATTCCGAATACCTAATCGGGCTCTATTTGCACTTTCAACATTAGGACGATATTGGCATTTAGATGCTACACGTTCAGACTCACTGTTATAATTTGAAGAGTACCAACATTTAAAGTTCGTGTGGAATGTACATTTTTGTTCTCGGCAATGCGAGGTGACCTTCCCTGAGATTATATGCCAGATTACTAGTCTTAATTTATATCTGTTCAGGTGAGGACTTTCACCTACGGAACTATGTGCGCGGTGCCAGGTCCCTGAAACAAGGGAACAATTTTTTCTCGAATGCCGCCGTTTCTCAACAGCTAGAGAACAGCTTTTGAAAGACCCATTAGAGCGTTTGGGGTGGACTTTTTCGATTCCACTATATTATCTTTTGGTGCATCAAATAGGGGGTTTCCGAGAAGGCTGTTGTAACATTTTTTACCACGCCGGGTACAACATAAACAGAGTAGAAAGTTCAGTTGTTGGCAAACGCGAACAGTAGTTTCAGGGTCGAAACACCACGAATGTGGGTAGAAGTACTACAGTCTTACATAGTTACAGATACACACAGGGTGAAGTGAAAACTGCAGATAAGTATATATCCTATTTAGTCTGGTTAGAAGGGTAATATTATAACATACTCTAGGATGGATATTTTTGATTCCCGTAAGTTGCCCATTCCTTTAAAGTAGTCCGAAACTGTCCAACTACCGAAAAGTTTATTCCAATTACTAAAAGCAGTCGGGGCAATCTCAAAATTTTGTTTGTGTGGTATTGCTGCGAGCGATGAAAATTCACCTATTCCAAGATTATTTCTTCCCCTATTGGAACCTTTAAAACGTTGCTATTTTTCGAATATTCCCAAATATATTTGGCACTAATTCCCCGTACTATCGCAAGCTTGTCATCGTCCTGAAGGAGCGAGAGTTTAAGACGCTGAACGACCTGGCCGAGGCTACAGGTCGTTTTCTAGAGGCGCAAAACCCCTCGAACCATGGGAAGACTTCCGAGGACCTGTGCGATACGACAAAAACCGGGGCCGACTCACAGAAAAAAGTGCCTCCCAAGTGCTTTTTATGCAATCGGCCAGGTCACCAACCTCGAGATTATCGCGACACGCCTAAGGATCCAGCCAAATGCACTACTTCTGGTCGCCTCGGTCACGAAACCGGAAGTCAGTCAGCCACTAGTGTGCCTGTAACGTCAGCTGCAACAGCATTGAACTCGAAATCTTAATGTCAATGGGGGCTCAGCTGGGACTCTCTATCAATATAAGCATTCAAAATTTTGTTTCGACTTCAGGTCGTTTGAGTTGTCGAAGGGAGCTAATTAATGGGTAATTCGGGTTTTGTTCATAATTAGGTTTCCTTTTACAGCCGCTTTCCCGAAATAATTTGTATTTTGAAGTCTCCGCATATTTCAACAACCGATTTACCCCTGGGCGATCTCCCCTTGTGGGCACGTGCTAAAATATTTGAGAACATCATCATCATCCAGTTTCGTTAAGAAGGGACAATGTTCTTAAAGGAGGCGTTTCTTCGTTGCAAGCAGTCAGCTGTTAATTTTCCGTTGACACACAGGTAGAGTGAACAAATGATATGTCCTAATTTAAAGAGAAAGCTGATTTGTTTCACAAAATTTCGACGCAAACATTCTAGTTAGGGGGTATCAGGAAGAGAAAATTTCTCCCACCTCCCCTCGCGGGAACCCCTGAGTAGATGCGACGCATAGGGGGTTCCGTTGTTGTTTCCGTTAGGTTGACTCTCCCATCGCGTGAAACGTGCCGTGCACAACCTGCCAAGGTTATGACGCAACGTGACGCGGCTATGACGCAACAAAATCCAACGCAATCCACTTTAATCCAATCCAATCCAAATCCTATCCAATCCAAGCCAAGCCAATCCAATCGAATCCGATCCATTGCCCCTCGCGAGAGAGTGTTCGCTATCGGAGAGGAGAGGGGGTGAGCGGCGGAGAGCGCAGCTCGTGCGGCGAGGAGATTGGGGGAGGGGTGTGGACGGACAACAACGCCGTATGGAGGGACAAGGCGAGTGAATGAGATGCAGTCGCATATAAAAACACATACGGATGTTGCACACAATAAATATGAAAAAACAGCGAAAATAAAACTTTCACTTCACATCACTTCACTTCATTTATTTCAAAACTTGAAACTTCACCTAAATAAACAAATGCCCCTAGTGTTTCTCGTTCAACTAATAGGGAGGACCAAGATGGGCAATGAAACAAAGAAAAGTTTTAGGTCCATTGTGTAGCGCATAGGCGGCCTTTTTGGCAGTACGACATCACGCGATAAAATATACACTGGGGACTCAAGCAGCGGGAATTTTCTGTTTTATGGTACCCGCATTTATCTGCAACGAATGTTCGCGGCCGTTTTAATTACCGAGAAATGTAACTTCGTGTGCACTGCGGTAAATGTATCCGGTGTTGTACATCTCTAGACGGTACGCTGGAACCTCTGGCCAGTGGAGCAGAACCTTTGAAAGATAATGTTGTAAGGAAGCTAGGTGGTGCCTTGAAATGTGACATAGACGTCTGTGATGAAGTGCCGGTGGACGAGGAAGAAGAGGAGATCGAGCGTGCAGCGGCAACGAGTGCGTGCAGAAAATCTAATCGGGCCGGCGATCAGTAGACGCCTGTGACGCACTGCGCTGGAGAGCGCGGCCCTGTGATCGTGTTTCGGGGAGCACCTGAATCGCAACCACTGCTGGTTCCGTGAGCCGTCCCCCACTGATCACGACAACCCGTGGGCTACCCGTGCCTGAGCTGGTGACGCGCGGGGCGGGAGAGCGCGGGTCCGGATTCACCTGGAGGTTGAACCCTCCGACCACACCCGCTGCTACGCCATCGAGCCGAGACTCATCGCCAAGGTCTACAGTGCAGCCCGACGTCCCGTTCCTGGATGAGCAGTTGCCTAGAGCCGGCCATCGAGCCAGCCGCGCCGTGACGTCCCCGTCGACCCCGCACGTGTCGGCACTTGAACACCCCGAGGGGCTGCGACAAAACCCCGTAGGACGTTTTCTTTTTTTATTGCGGATAGTTTCCCGTTAGCCTCTTGCCTTTTGTAACGCTTATATCTTTAGCCTCGCGTCTGTGCTTCCCTGCCCTGTGTTCTGCTTTTTCTAACGTCATGCATAAAGCAACGTTTACTCACGCACGCAATGGCCACTGACTCGTGACTTTCACGCCCATCCTAGGCCCATTCATTACAAAAAGTGGCGATCCTGCCAAGATTCTTAACATCCGCTGAAAGGAGTCAGTCAGCCACGAGTGTTCCTGTAACGTCAGCTGCAACAACATTGAACTCGAAATCTTAATGTCAATGGGGGCTCAGCTGGGACTCTCTCTCAACGCCCTAAGAGCTTAGGGCGTTGATACAGAGCGAACGTGCTGAGCAACGCGCCACTAGAGCCGCCGAGAGGGAGGCCAGCCGAGAAACCACTGAAAGAGAGAAAGAAGCCGCTGAAAGAGCGAAAGAAGCCGCGCAAAGAGCTAAAGAAGCTGCAGAAAAGGAGAAGGAGCTGCTATTGCTCCAAGAGGGTGGTGGTACCACCCAACCAAATGTCGCCGCGGGAGGAGAAGTTGTTGCAACTCCGCCTGCGATTAGCCCGCAGACACTTCTTCCTCTTTTCGACGAGAAGCGCAATGACCTGCGCGCGTACCCGCAAAGGTTTGAGCCCGTGGCAACCGGACAGCAGTGGCCTCAGGACAAATGATCCTTAGCTGTAAGCATGTGCTTGAGCGGAGAGGCTCTGACCATCATAGGCCGTATGACCACCGAAGAGACCCTAGATTACGTCAAGGTCAAATGGGCGTTGCTTCAGCGGTTTCGGTTCCCAGCCCAAAATTACCAAGAAAAGTTCAGGAAGGCGAGAGCTGAGGATGGCGAAACCGGGAAGCAACTAGCGCCAAGGCTTACGGGTTATTTTGTCCGCTGGATCGAGATGGCGAATGTGCAAAAAACAGTCGAGGCTCTTCGCGATCAATGATCGGCGAACAATTCATCAGCTGCTGCCATCGCAAGCTTATCATCGTCCTGAAGTAGCGAGAGTGTAAGACGCTGAACGACCTGGCCGAGGCTACAGATCGTTTTCTAGAGGCGCAAAACCCCTCGAACCTTGGGAAGACTTCCGAGGACCTGCGCGATACGACAGAAACCGAGGCCGACTTACAGCAAAAAGTGCCTCATAAGTGCTTTTTATGCAATCGGCCAGGCCACCAAGCTCGAGATTGTCGCGACACACCTAAGGATCCAGCCAAATGCAATACTTGTGGTCGCCTCGGTCACGAAACCGGAAACTGCCTGAACCGTCGCAATGGACAAGAGCAGGTTGCTGCTGGTGCTGCCGCTGAACCTCGGGAAACTCCACAGCAGTACGTCGAGCTTGACGAAGACAAGTTTGATGACAATCCCGGTGTCAAGTATTCTTATGGCATCGTGAAACAACATGGTTGCCCCGCACGGGGCACCTTGACTAATCTTGGTGACGGTACTGGCGATACCGTGGACCCCGAGCCCCCCACAATAAGCTGTGACCTACCGTGGTGTTGTGTTTTTAAGGTGGAGGGTTAGAAACCACGAACGGTGGCCGTCGGGGTCCAGGTAAAGCTCCGGCCGAAGGGCTCCCTGCCTGTCTACCAGGCAGGGAGCTCCGGGACCTCTTTGACTACCAGGGCAAGGTCAAAGAAGAAAGTACCCCCGTCTCCCTGCTTTCCAATGTACCATATGGCATTTTCAAACCCCCCCCAGACGTCATCGACCCCCGAAAAGGGCCGCACCCAAGTTTCCTTTCCACCCCTACCAACTATCAACGTTCCCAATCATGACAACTATCTCCTTTTTTGGTCCTTGAATCAATAGACAAATCCAAACCCGTCTCCTCCCAATCTGTATTCCTCGTCTCCAAGTTCCTTGAAGGAATCATTGGGAAATCTTTCGAGGCAAAAAAACTACGAACAGGCGAAGTGTTGGTTGAAGTCAAGACGCAGCAGCAAGCCACAAATCTCCTGACCCAAACCCGCTTGGCAGATCTGGACATCACTGTCACAGCCCACCGCAGCCTCAACAGCTCGCAGAGGGTGATATCTCAGACAGATCTGCTAAGTGAAACAGAGACCGACCTTCTGGAAGGCCTGAAGGATCAGGGCGTAACAGCTGTCAGGAGAATCACCATCCGTCGCGACAATGTAGAAATACCAACAAAGCACGTAATCTTAACATTCAGCAGTTCAAAACTTCCTGAACACATCAATGCTGGTTTCATTAGGTGTGGTGTACGTCCGTACATACCTAACCCGCGCCGCTGCTACAAGTGCCAGCGGTTCGGGCACGCTACGACTTCTTGCCGCGGCAAACAGACCTGCGCAAAATGCGCCACACACGACCACCCCACTGAAAACTGTGACTCGACCACCTTCACCTGCGCAAACTGTCAGGGGCCGCATGCGGCATGGTCCCGCAGCTGTGAGAAGTTTCAACAGGAGAAGATAATCCACGTGAAAGTAACCGAGAACATCTCCTTCCCTGAGGCGCGAAAGAGGTTCGCCTCTTTTCTCCCTGAGGCGCGAAAGAGGTTCGCCTCTTTTCCTCCGGGGAGGTACGCCGACGCAGCTCGCCGGGGGGCGGAGCGGCGTCTTGTTTCGGCGGGGACCCAGTACCGCGAGTCGTACTTGGTCCCGCCCCCCGCCCCCCTCTGGGTTGCCTCAGGTAGCCCAACCCGCCTCCGCACCGCTCGCTGGGCCAGCAGCGGCTGTGGTGGCATCCACGTCCGTTGGGGATGCTGCACCCTCTTTTTCGTCCTCTGCACCTACTCAAAGCTCACGCGAGGGCCCGGAGGAGATGGAGACGGAGGAAACGGCAGCAGTTCCCACCTCCGCCGCACCACCTGTGCCACCCGGGGCGCTCCTGACGCCCTCGGCGGTCGCGGCCAAAACGAAGGGCACCGCAAAGGGTGCCAAGTCCGGGGGGTCCGGTACGCCGGGTACCCCTTCCAAATCAGATGATGAGGTGGATGTGGGACCCTTCCTGTCTGCTTTGCAGCGGAAGGAGCCGGTCCATCCATCTAAACCTCCAGAGGAGGTAAAGAAAACCTGTCCAAGAGTCCAAGCCCCGAAAGACCCTACATAAATAGTCACACTCCAGTAGCTCTAATACATCATAATGGGAAGAGAAAATATCATTCAATGGAACTGCAGAGGCATTCTAAATAATCTTGACGACGTGTATGAGATTCTGCATGCCAATCAGCCAAGTTTAATGTGTGTCCAGGAAACACATCTGAATTCCAAACACACAAATTTCTTGAATAGTTACCTGGTATACAGGAAAGACAGGGATGGCTGCACACACTCTTCTGGCGGTGTGGCCATAATCGCCCACAAATCCTTAGCATGCCACCCTGTCACCTTGAACACCGTTCTTGAGGCAGTAGCCGTCCGCACAATTATTTTTAATAGGTTGATAACGGTATGCTCCATTTACATTCCTCCTGATTATGCACTTTCGAGCTCTGTCTTCGAGGCGCTGGTCGACCAGCTGCCCGAACCGTACATTCTAACAGGCGACCTTAATGCACACAACCCTCTTTGGGGCTTCTCCAGAACAGATTCCCGGGGTCGCCTGATAGAGAAATTCCTTACATCTTCAGGAGCATGCCTTTTCAACAAAAAACAGCCTACATACCATAACTTAGGACACAATACATACTCGCATCTTGACTTGGCGATTGGTTCCGCAGTTCTCTTTCCATGTCTTGAGTGGGGTGTGGGCACAGACCCATATGGTAGTGACCATTTCCTCACTTCATTAACGTATATAGGTACAGGCCCGAGCAGTCAATCTTCCCATAAAAGGTTTAACGAAGCAAGAGCTAACTGGAATACATTTACAGAGACATCCCAACTACGCCACACATCCATAGGACACCTACACGTTGAAGAAGCTACCCAACTGCTCACGGCGCACATCCTCGACGCCACCGATAAGTCCATTCCCCACGCCTCTGGTGCCCTGCGCAACCAGCGGAGGCCGTGGTGGAATGAGGACTGTAGGCGGGCGCGAGAGGCCCAGAACAAGGCGTGGGGTGTCCTTCGTCGGTACCCCACGTCGGGTAACCTCATTTTGTTCAAACGGGCCAAGGCGTTAGGAAAACGCGTGCGCCGTGAGGCAAAACGAGAGAGTTGGCGTTCCTTCATAATATCCATAAACTCCTACACAGACACACGGAAAGTATGGACGAGAATACGCCAACTGAAAGGACAACAAACACACAGCCTGCCTCTGGTCAGCACAACAGGGGACACACTCGAAGACCAGGCTGACACACTCGCACAACACTTCCAACACGTGTCCAGTTCAGCACACTACACAAACACTTTCATGAAACATAAACAAACGGCCGAAAAGAAGCCTATACTAGATAACAATAGGTCAACATCTTCTTATAACTCAGAGTTTTCACTGCATGAGCTATGGGCTGCTTTGAGCACGTGTAAACCCTCAGCTCCAGGCCCAGACAACATCACATATACAATGATACAATACCTGCACACAGACACTCTTCTAACACTCTTACACCTGTATAACAAGATATGGCTTTCGGGGCACATTCCAAACTCTTGAAAGGAGGCTATAGTTGTAGCTTTCCTGAAGGAGGGACAGGACCCGTTGTCCCCCCCAAGTTACCGTCCTATTGCCCTGACGAGCTGCCTGTGCAAGCTTCTCGAGAAGATGATTAATCGCAGGCTCGTGTACTTCCTTGAGTACAACAATCTTCTCTACCGCTGCCAGGCCGGCTTCAGGGCGGGGCGATCCACGAACGATCAACTCGTATCTCTTGAATCGTATATAAAGGATGCCTTCGTTCATAAACAGTATTGTGTAACTGTGTTTTTCGACCTCGAGAAGGCCTACGACACCGTTTGGCGGTACGGGATCCTCAGTGACCTAAAGTCATTCGGTGTCTCAGGTAACATGTTAAACACTCTTGTCAGTTACCTGTCAGAAAGAACGTTTCGAGTGAGAGCCGGTGGTGCACTCTCAAGGGTTCACGTGCAAGAAAATGGCTTGCCACAAGGTGGTGTGTTAAGCTGCACTCTCTTCATAGTAAAAATGAACTCTCTTGGTAAGGCACTGCCACCCACAATCTCTTATTCTATGTATGTAGATGACGTCCAGATATCCTATAAATCATGTAATATGTCAATCTGCGAACGCCAAGCCCAGCTTGGTGTCAAGAAACTTGCCGGCTGGGCAGACAAGAATGGTTTTAAATTGAATCCTGCAAAAAGTTCCTGCGTTGTGTTCTCCAGGAAGCGTGGGGTCCATCCGGACCCAGACATTCATCTTAATGACGTGTTGCTTCCTGTGAATGAGGAGCACAAGTTCTTAGGTGTGGTGTTTGATCACAAACTCACATTTATTCCCCACATCAAGGAACTTAAAAATAAATGTCTCAAAACAATGAATATACTTAAGGTTCTCTCCCACCAATCCTATGGGTCCGACAAAGAACTCTTGCTTCGCTTGTATACTGCTTTGGTTGGGTCTCGTTTGGACTATGGCAGTGTGGTGTATGGGTCGGCGACTAAGACAGCCTTGCGAATTCTTGACCCAGTGCTACACTTGGGCCTTCGTCTTTCGTCGGGTGCTTTTCGCACTACCCTGCTGAGAGCCTTTATGTTGAGTGTAATAAGTGGAGCCTTGAGAACCAACAAACATACATGGACTTGCTTTATGCTTTTAAAATTTCATCGCTGAATAATCATCCTTTTTATCCTGTCTTTAACGATACATCAACATCTCTGCTCTTTGTAAAGCGCCCATCCGTTCCTCTGCCCTTTTTACTTAGAGTGAAAGAGCGAGCCTCGGATCTCAGTGCTTCGTTTTTAGATGTGTACAGGTCATCCTTTTCAAACAGTTTACCGCCTTGGCAAGTTCGCCCTGCGTCGTGCGACCTTTCTTTTATTACACTTGACAAAAATCGGGTACCACGAGCTGCAATACTGCAACACTTTCTGTCTTTGCAGTTTAAATACACATGTGCAGAATTTTATAGTGATGCTTCTAAAACCTCCACTATGGTGTCGTGCGCTGCTCATGGTCCAAATTTCAATGCAGCCAGAACCATGAGCGTGCACACAACAATTTTTTCAGCAGAAGCGTATGGAATTTTACTGATTGTACGACACATTCTTGAAACTCAAATTCCCAATTCCATCATCTATACAGATTCTTTGAGTGTTGTTCGTGCACTGTCATCACACAAGCCCCCCAAAAACCACATAGTTAATCTTGTATTCAACACTATCATGTCCGTGTATGCACAAAAGCATGAGCTGGTCCTCTGCTGGGTCTCAGGTCACGCAGGGATCGCTGGGAACGAGTTGGCAGACGAGAGGGCCACTGCTGCTGCACTCAGGAGCACTGTGGACATTACAACGATACCCTACACGGACCTCAAGCCTCACATAAGACAACACATGCGCAGAACATGGCAAACACACTGGGACGAACAGACATACAACAAACTACATGTAATAAAGCCACACTTGGGACGGTAGACAGCTGACTCACGCAACAGACACACGGAAGTCGCCTTGGGTAGGCTGCGGATAGGGCACACCCATGCGACGCACTCGTATCTGCTGACCGGATCTTGTAGACCCCAGTGCAGCAGGTGCGGAGAGGCCCTATCCGTAGTGCACATACTAATCACATGGAAGGCACTTCACACAACACGACACAAACACTTCAGAGAACTCTACAGACAACATATTCCCCTACATCCATCGTTCTTTCTTGGTGATGATGCTATTGTTTCCGTGAAACGTGTGTTTGAGTATTTGTCAGAGGTCAAGTTTTTAAACCTCATTTCCTATCACGCATCATGATCTGGCCCTATACATCAGCCATGCTCATTGTCGTTTCGTGATTTCACTTTTGGTTTTACTGACTTCACTTAGTGTTTAAGGTTGCACCCCTCATATATGACTATTGTTTTGGCGCTCTTTGCCCCAGTTGGCCTTGCGCCATAAACATCCAACCATCATCATCAAGCAACATGGTTGCTTAGCCAAAGGAATGCCACTAGAGGAAGGGCGATTATTCGGACAGCCAGTCGCCGTTTTGAGGGACACTGGTAGCAATACCGTTAACTAAAACCACTTAACGGGAAGAACTACCCAAGTGCCGGTTTTGGACAGAACAGTTAAGAAGTTTCCCGAAGCCAAAGTCTGCGTCCTCACCCCGTTCTTTGTTAGCGAGGTTATCGACGCTTGCGTGGATCAACTGATCTATGATCTCGTGCTCTGAAACATTCCAGGTTTGCGGAAACCTCACATGCCAGATCCCGACTGGCAACTCAAACGCAAAGATGGCCCAAATGGAGCACTGGCTGCAACCGTCACCCAGCTACCCACCGATTTTCCAGTTTCTGCTGTCGCCAAGACAAGCAATGCCGAAGTTGAGTTTTTAACTGTGCCTCGAATCAGTTGCACTGATATCCCCAGAGAAGAGTTAATTCAAGAACAAAAACCAGACACGACCCTCCGATGCTGTTTCCGGAAGTTGGAAAAGAATTTTACGTCTGAAAAAGGACACATGTACTCGTTTATAAAATCACACAACATATTGTACCGTCTGTACCAGCTTGCCACAGGCACAATGTATAAACAAGTGGTCGTTCCAAAGAAACTGCGGGAATCGACCCTTCGAGTAGCCCTTCAGAGCACCATGGCGGGCACCAAGGTGTCCGAAGGACGACTCTCTGCGCTTTGCAAAACTATTTCTGGCCAGCCCTGCGGCGAGACGTACGAAGTTTTGTCAGGAATTGCGACACTTGTCGTCATAATTCTCTAAAAGAAAGACGAAAGTTTGGGCACCCGCAGCAGCGCTGCCAACATGCTGTTCCCAAGACAAGGACGTTCGAAACTCAGAAGCGTTTGGTAATAACGCAAAGAAACTATCGTGGATGTGCAAAGGGGCACTTAGCAAATTGACGATCCCACGACCAAGATGTGAACCCGTGTAAAACAAGGCATTTACTCAGTCGCCACCGTTTCATAAAAGCTTGCCCTGGTACCTGTCGACGAGCCTAAAAGGCTTAGATGGGGTCCAAAAACCAAACTTCTGCTGAGAAGTCAAGCGACAAGGCAAGATGGCATCACCAGAACTTAATGATTCATCGCCTCAAGGGCAGCGACCGGACACCAAAAGACACCGTCGGCACGGTGATGAAAATATCGTCACACCAGAGTCATCGTTAGCCAGTCAGAGGGTCGCCAGCAGGAAACCTCTGGCGAATACAAGGGAACCGACAATCCAGAGGCTGACTACACGAGTGGAGTTTAATCCTCGGCTGTCGCCCTCTCTTTTGTACATAGTTTGTGGTCCACAGTTGTTTGTAACGCGTAATTGGGGTCCTACCTTTGTTTTAGTGTATTTTTCTATACACTTCGTGCATGTGCTGTGCGGTGAAGTGTGCCGATAGGACTGACTGTGCTCTTGTGGACTGTGCGCAAAAGCGTGTTCGTCGGTACAACGAACTTCTCCCAACTCCACCATGCCTTTTTAACTCTTAGAATAGTTGTTGCTCCTTTAAAACATTCTTAGACCCGGGGTCATTCTGATGAAGTGCCGGTGGACGAGGAAGAAGAGGAGACCGAGCGTGCAGCGGCAACGAGTGCATGCAGAAAATCAAATCGGGCCGGTGATCAGTGGACGCCTGTGACGCGCTGGGCTTCAGAGTGCGGCTCTGTGATCATGTTCGGGTGAGAACCTGGGTCTCAACCGCTGCTGGGTCCGTGAGCTGTCGGCCGCTTATCATGAAAACCCGTGGGCTATCCGTGCCTTGAGCTGGTGACGCGCTCGGCGAGAGAGCGCGGGTCCGGATTCACCTGGAGGTTGAACCCTCCGCCCACACCCGCTGCTACGCCATCGAGCTGGGACTCATCGCCAAGGTCGACAGTGCAGCCCGACGTCCCGTTCCTGGATGAGCAGTTGCCTAGAGCCGGTCATTGAGCCAACCGCGCCGTGACGTCCCCATCGACCCCACACGTGTCGGCACTTCAAAACCCCGAAGGGCTGCGACAAAACCCCGTAGGACGTTTTCTTTTCTTTATTGCGGACATTTTCCCGTTAGCCTCTTGCCTTTTGTATATATATCTTTAGATATATATCTTATATCTTTAGCCTCGCGTCTGTGCTTCCCTGCCCTGTCTTCTGCTTTTTCTAGCGTCATGTATAAAGCAACGTTTAATTGCGCACGCACTGGCCACTGGCTCGTCACTTTCACGCCAATCCTGGGCCCATTCATTATAACGTCTTCGGTAAGATAGAACAAATGTACTCGCCGCAGATGTGGCGTGATACCTAGTGAAAAAAATTACTTCGCACACTACATATTTTCAATTCCCTACGCGCAACTTCACCTACCTTCTCTTTTCTTAGAGCACAACGGTGGCACCCAATTCGTGGAAACGGCACTTGATGTCAAGTTTTGTTTTATAGGTGGTGCTGGTATGTGCCTTCCCTGCACGCATGTTCGTGATTGGTGAAGTATTGCTTGCGCTGCAAGATTTCCAGATAATCCTTTGAGTTCTTGCCAAGTGTTCAGCTCGTCAGCAGCTAGAGACTAGGCCAGCATGTAGCGCAAATTTAACTTGATGTCGTGAAGCTCGGAAGATTTAAATGTAATTCTTGACCACAGCGCAACAATTGTAAGAATATGAAGGTGAGAAGACTGGGAAGAAAGCGCTGTTCGTTAGTTTAGTTCAACTCTGTCGCCCTTCTTTGGCTTCCACGCATGTATTTCTGGCGATTTGGTTAATCCAGCATAATTCACTCGCCACATTTTTGACAGTTATAGGTTTTTTTTGTGCTCCAGGTGATAGTAGAATCTCTGGCGAGTGCAAGGAATACCAATTTTACGTTTTCGACAGCGTATTGTGGGAAAATGTGAGTTAGTATGTATTGCAGCAAATAATTGTGATACTGCTTGTTCATGTTAATTGCGTTTATGGTGCATCTAACGGGTGGAAGAGAAAAATCGGCGTGAACAGAGATACAAGATTTCGTTGGTAAAACAGATTTTGAAGATAAATGAAGCGGGGGTCACTGAATGAATATATGCTACAACTGAGAACGGAATACAGAATGAATAGACGCTTGGTGATTCTAGCCGAAAATAGAACACTGCGCGATCTACCAAACCAAAGAGACATAGTACCAAAGATTCATGATCACTCACTCTGTGAAATTTCAACATAAGAATGTTTCGCCAGTTCGGTTAAAAATAACACCAGTGATGCTCCATCACGTACATAAAAAAATGTTCAAGAAATCATATCATCCAGCCTCAGCGGCACGTCTCCAATACATGGCATACTGAAACATGTCGCTAAAATAAAAGGAAATGCATCGCTGTGCATACTTGAGACTGGTTTATTGTGCACCGCTGTTGGATGGGCATTCTCGTTGTTGGGCATTCTCGGGCATTCTCGGCGTTGTTGGATGGGCATTCTCAATATCTCAGTAATCATCGTGCCGCGCTTCTGCCATGTTGTCGGCTGTAAAATGCACAAGATAAGCCTCCTAGGACGGCTTGTAGTCGTAGCATTCACTAGCCGAGACCTACGAAGTGCATGAACGCCCTCCGCGTACCCGCAGACACCCAAATGTCATGCGCTTTTCCCCCATATTTGGAGCTTGCCTCCCTCATGCCTGTATCGTAAAAAGCGTGTTCGCACCAGGCCAAGGGTCTGTTCATTCTGGCCTGTGCCCACTGCCTGCAAGCAGTCGGTGCTTATGGCAACAGCACGCCAACGAGAACTCGCTAGCGCGCCAGTGCCAGCCTGCGCGCGTTTTGTGAACTAGTTCGTGTAACCATGAAAGTTGCGGACCAAAAAAAGGTGAACCTCAATATATAAAACATCGGCGGAAAACAAAAAAGTTAACCTTACAAAAAAAAAAAGCACGTACCCGCGGGGATTGAACTCGTGACTTGCCAAACATTTGCGGTGACACACCCAGCGCCCCAGACCACTGAGCCACGGAGCGGGACGCGGAGGCTTTGCTAATACAGGGTATATATTGTACAACCGGTTTACACTTTTATTTAGTTTTGGCATTTCAAGCAGCTTAGGTGACTATTTGTTGTACTGCGATCGTGCAGTAAGCGTCGCCCGAGTTTCTACAGTAGCTCACGTCTAGCAATTGCATTTCATAGATGGAAAAGCGTTCGCAGATGCGTAGTCGTGCTGCTGACCGCTGTGCTTGTTCGCCCAGCACAAAAAAGTGCTTCCCCCGCCCTAGTTTTACGCTGTACGGTAAAAATATCAGTTGATTTTATTTCCTTAGTACCTATATTGACTTCGCTGACTCTTCTCCCGCCTTCAAGAGGCCTTATATTTTCCTACTGGCGTACCAGTCAGCGAAGCGTCGCATGTGCGCTTGTGCAGCGCTTGTGTGAAGCGACCTTGACTTGGAGCTAGATACAGTGTACAAACAAACCAAGTAAAGAAAGGCACATTCTTCCATTCACAAACGTGACCTGGCTTCGTTTCAACTAAGCGAACGAATTGCGACCATGCAATTTTTTTTAACCTCCTTGATTGCGGCGACCGGCCGGCGGCCGGCGGACGACACGCTGGGCCGACTGACTCTGTCGGCCGGGGAGCCGTGCAGTAGCGCAGCCCTGGCGCAGCCAATTGCCAGCTCATCCCCTCCTGACGTCACACGAAAACGCCACAGAAAATGGGCGAGCGTAAAAAGAGGAGGACAGCATTTTCGAATTAGTTTTTCTACTAAATAAAATCGCGTAAACGCGCCTAGAGTGGTCGAAACATGGCCTGGGGACTCCGGACTACAATTTGCGCTAGTAATCCCGCAATGTTTACATATCACGTCAGTGTCCCTTTAAGTGGAGTTCTAATTAGCGGGCGTTCGCTAGAAGGAATGGACAGCGCGCCTCACTGCGCGGATGAACACAACGAAAGCACCTCTGTGCTGGTAATCGCCAGTTAGGCGCTACTAAACGTTTTTTGGGCAAGTCCCATGGATCACAGGCCCAAACCAGCGACCACGGCACAAAGAAAACCACCAACGGCGTCCACCCTAGCAGCGAAATAAGCTATCGCAGACGCGTAGCGAGCGCGCAACGCTGTTGTTTTTCTATTTCACTGTGTTGCACCTCTTGTAAAGTTGGTTTCTTTTGGATGTGCAACACATTGTAATCACTCTCGGCCGACATTCGAATTAACCGTTATGGATACCCTGAAATTCGAATTATCCGGAGTTTTCACCCATTGTAATACCAGAGTCCTTCAATGCTTTTCTGGTCACGAAACTCCGCCCGAAGGTTGATATAGGGACAAAATCTCTCGCTAGCGGGCGCCACCCGTCGTAGGGGGGGCACAAGCCGCCGCCAGTGCTGGGCTTGTATGCGCACTGCTGCCGACGTTTCGACGCGATTATGTGCGCGGCTGTTCTTCCTGTTACCTTTTCTTAAACGTCTCTGAACGCATCAATGCCACCAGGTAAAAAAGTCGAAACGGGATCCAGTGTTGACGACGAATGAGAGCTGTTTACTTTGGAACGCACGCGTTGTTTACTTGGGAGGGCGGGCCCACCTTATAAACAGCAGCGCATTTAAAGTATTCTCATACCACGCGATAACGCATTGTGTTAATAATTGTCTAATAGCCCAATTACATGCATACTTGCGATGCCTCGAAGCGGTACTTGCGAGCTATAGCTCGCAAGCGTTGAAAGACGATGCTCATGCTCCCGAATCGAGCAGCTACTGCTAGATCTGCTCGACAACGTGTTTATATTAGCGCCTGGCCAAAGGGCGATTATGTTTATGCGGTAGGTGAGCTTTCTATTCTGGTAGTGCCGCAAATAGGGGGAGGAAGGTGAACGGAATGAAACACGACTGGGTAGTACAGGAGCAATCACATTGGTTTATATCCGGCTCGCCTCTCGCGCGCTGCTACCCAAGTATTCAAATGAAGTGAATGGTCGAGCCAGAAGTTTTATTCCAGACCTTTCAATTCAGTTTACACCCAAATGCGCAGTTGTTGTCGACACACGTTTGTTAGCGCCGATCGCATTTTTTGACACGGGGACTTTCGATTCTGAGCGCTTTCGCGACCGCTGTAAACACGAGTTTCACGTGCCTAACATTTGATTCATCACTTTTTTTCACGCAGTTTACACGGGACACCCGCCGCTTGACATTTCCTGATGTTTACTGTTTAGAGCATTATTAATTACCGGCCGACAACCCATGATTTCTCCGGGAAGGGAAGTACAGCAGCCTAATCTGGAAGTTACTTTCGATGCCAGTGCTATCTGCTCGGCCGCCTTTGCCTCTACCAGAGTCTGGCACTACCTAGGCACCACATCATACATTTGTTTTTATTTTTTGGATGCTGGAGGGGGAAGGGCGGTAATGATCTAAAGCATGCAATAAATCTTACATTTGGCGCTAAAGATACGCCGCTTAGTACTCAGGTGTGTACTTATGAAGATTCACATCAGGTGCATGTAATGAGGAGAAAGTTGGAACACATGATTTATTTACACAAAATACACCGAGAACAACACTTTGGAGAAGAAAAGCACTAGAAACTATTACAGCTGTTTCCAGTAATGTTACACAATCTGTTACTCTACTGTACAATGTGTATTTCATTTCATTAACAGCTGCACTCTGCCCTAGCTCACTGCCTTGTAAGGAGGGATAGGACCCAGTCAAGCCGATATAGCATCAGGTTTCTGTCCCCTCTCCTGCACTTTTTGCTATGTAAGAAATGCAAAATAAACTGAGTTTGAATATACACTATTGACACTATATACACATCAATATGAAAAGTACAAAAATATTACAGTCTAATGTATACAAGATATACATTACTATTTACAAATGGGCAGGCGTCCTCACACATACACAGCCATTAAGACTGTGGCTTCCGCCCACCGCTTGCAGGGCATGAACCGCGCACAGTTGCCCGTGAGGCTTTGTTTTTCTCTCGCGTGAAGAAATGTACCCTACATCTCAAAAAAAGTGTACAACCTCAGCTGTTGTCCCTAAAAAGTGCAACACACAACCTACACTTGCTGACGCTGTGCGGCTGTCGAGCAAAATTTCCTCAACAATCCTCGCGTACACGTCGCCGCATGCGATTTTTTGCACCGTGTACGTCTCTACATGCTCTTCAACAATTTTCAGGAGAGCAAGAAGACGGCTGCTAGGTACTTTTAAATAGCCCCTCGATTTTGATTGGATCAAGGCAGATGGCTGACGTGTTGTGCTCAACATCGTTTCAACGCAGCCTAAGCAATCCAAAGTAGAAAACTTCTTGGCCACATAGCCGCCGAGGTACTCCAAAATGGAGTCTTTGGTCGACAGGCGGCCAATGTCCTCCACGCAGTCTGTTGTTGGCTCCAGCAGGACATCGTCCAGCCGAACAGCTAGTGTGACGCTGATGCAGAAACTTTGGTGGAAGGAATACCGCGAGCTGTCACCACACAACGCTTTCGGGCTGCCGCCGCTGCCAGTGCGTTCCGCCGGGCGCAGCGGGGCGATGGCCCCCCTAAGACAGCTTGCGCCGCGTAGCGGCCGTTCTTGGCACCATATCAAGCTCTCCCATAGAGTGACGGGGAAGTTTCGTGACCAGAACGGTATTAAGGGACCCTGGTAATACACAGGGCTGTGCCGGGAAAAGGGCGTGAGTTCGAAGTACCTGTAAGTTCGACTAACCGGAGCTCTAATTAACAAGCTTTTACTGTATGATGCGGGCTTTTACTGTATTAACGAGCTTTTACTGTATGATGAGGTTCTGAGGCGGGCACCAAGTCGTAATTAAAAGGTGCTGCATACGAACTCTCCTGATTGGAAAGACAGCGTTCCTTGTGGGCTTATTTTATATAAAATAAATGAAAGAAGCTTATCCCACTAGCGGTGACGCGTTGTGAAGCCAACTTCAGGAACCAAAAATGGCGTATTATGCAATTGTTGTGCAAGGCTGGAGGAACGACAGGGCTGGGGGTTCACCAAGATTCTCTCCACGCTGACAGCGTATCCGAGGAGAAAGGGCGGAGCCGAAACCTCAGCAGTGCAAAGCTGTTTTGAACGACATTGTAAACCAAAAACCATTAAATTATGTGCAGTGTTCATTCAGTAGGAATTGTTGTCATTCCTTTCTTCGTCGTTTTTCTTGTAGCTCCCCCTCGCCTCGATACACCACGACATCTTTGTCAGCTGGTACATTGGCCGTCTTCACGGAAGGGAGCGGAGTGGCTGTGAAGGGTTGGAACTCTACACATTACAATGCTCGTAATGAAGTTCCGCAGTAAAAGCGTTATTATATTAACATAAATATAATGCAACACACATAAAAACTGTCTGTAATAGAGTCACAGAATTGGTTGGAGTTTCGCAAGGAAATCGAGAGACATCTCGCTGTCTTATGGAACCATCTGCTTATCTGACGCTTACCGTTCTGCTAAACAATCCTCCCGCGACCATTACTACGGGTCGAAGAACCCTAGACAGCACCCTCGCAGCGTTGTCCTCTGGCTCACTATAGCTAGGCTCATCGTTCAGCCTTCTCTCTGCACTTCCCCTCTCAAGACTTCACGCATACCCCGTACCAAAGCGGCGCATGCAACTAAAGTGCTGCATGTACCTTCTTCCACCCACCCAGGGGTCTTCTGTTTCCTTTGCGGCCGCGAAGACAGAGCTTCCTTCTTTCCAAGAGCTCGCTTCGTCACCCTTCAAAGAGCCCTGATCCTCACCTCTTTGTCGCACTGCTCTTCCTCTATCCCGGCGCTGGGGTTCCTTTCGAGCGCTCCCTTATATTACCTTCCTTGAAGAATTTATTTCCATTTCATTTGGTTTACGACAGCGGTTCATAATAACGACATGGTCAATTGTTGAACCACCAACAGCAGTGCCCTCCGGGCGGTGACGGAGCATAGAAAAAAAGGAACACTATTCTTGCAAAACGGTTATAGCACAAAATGTTAAGCTACTTACCTATGGTTTTATCACCGCACATAAATGTGTTTTGGTTATCTGCTCACTGGTGGAAGAAACTCGTCATCAAAGGTTAAGGCCGAGTTCTGTTAGCCTTGCGGTGGAGGCTTCCCTATTCCAGCTGCCTACACTGTGACATTGCATTCAGGACGAGAGGTTGCCAGCTGGCCTGCATTGAGATGACGCCGCCTAAAATATTCCAGAGCTGCAAGAAAAATGTAACATGAAGCATGTTTATGGTGAAGAGATGGATTTCAGATCCGTCCACAAACACCGCTCTCGTACGGGTATTTGCCATGGTGCACATGACAATTTTTGCAGCTTGATTAAAGCGGTAGTGAAGAGCCACTGTCAACCGTGTTTTTACGTATAATATATAATAAAACCTGAACCACCAAAAAAAAAAAACACGCGTGTGGTAATCCCCCACAAATGAGCATCTGAGTTAACTCTGCATTTTTTCTTGGAATTTGCATAGAATTTGCATACCTAAAGAACTTACGTTCGTCGATAAGATGTTCCCCCTACGGACGGGTGGCCGCAAAAGAGAGAACTTCCACTACGGGGGACACCGAAAAAAAAACTATATTTACCAGCCCGATTGCCAAGCCACACTTATAATTTCTACCCTTGTGGTATTTCAACAGCCACTTTGCACGTCTTCGTGTCTGTGTGGTTCTAACCGGTCCGAATAGAAGGCGGCGAGCAAAGTTTTCCGAGTGCATTTACCTTCGTTGCTGCCAAACACCGCATTTTAGTCTTGCAAAGACATGTCGATCAGTTGTGGTTGAATCTGGATTTGCGCCTGCCAAAGGTACAACGCGCAGAGCATCCAGGTCGGCAGTTTCACACACCCTCCACACATCCGCGCGAAAGTAACCCGTGGAATGGGTACAGGCGGGGACCTAATATTCCGGACCACGCGAGCGCGTCGAAAAAGCCACCGATGCGCACTCTGGAGGCCTGGCACCAGTTGTCGAGACCGGCGCGGCACGCATGCGCGTCCTTTTTTACTCGCAGGCACGCTGGTTTTCGCGCTTCCTGCAGCGGTGCTGCGATGGTCAGTAAAGCCCCGTCCAATGACGGCTTTGTACCATTACTTTCATCCAGATGGAACATTTGCGGCCTAATACAACAATTGCGCCGGCTTTCGTGCAAGGGCACCTCGCGTCCGGACTTGCGAACGGCGTCGTGAAATTAAGCGGGTGTGAAATACAATCGCCGGGTGCTGATCTATCGAAAACAGAGTACCAGCGAGATGAGTTGTGAATCTTTATTCATTTTGTTAAGTTAAAAAATGTTCCCCGTTTGTTTTTTTTTCTGTCTACTTTAAACTTAAAAATTCTCTTATAAATTGTCTGTTCACTATGCATGTCATCATTTGTTACCAATCGCAGAAAGCCCTAAGATTACTTGCTACTTCGAGAAGTCATTCTTCAAAGGGAAATTTGCGGCCTTACTAATAGTTAAAGGGATGCTGTTAGCCGAGCAAGTCATGCCTACAGGAATTAAGAAGCCCGGTTTGCATGACCTGCACGGCTTTGTTTGCGAGGCACCGTTATTATTTTAAGCACATGCGCAACTGCAATGCGCGTTTGTTGTTGCTCGCTTGTCAGTTGCCCGGTATGTTCAAATAACGTTCACGCTGCTTACCTTCTTTCGGCGACAAAAAGCCTTCGCCAGTAGGAAAAGCAGGGGGTGCGTTGCTCTAAGAAGAAAAGCGTAGCAGGCGATGCTCGTACAGCTGATAGCTCAAGGCTGGTGGGAGTTCTCTCGGCTTTGTTGCCCCTGGACACCATGCTAAGGCGCTGACACGCCAATCGGTCGCTTGTCTCAAGATATTATCAAAAATTTGGGAATGTCTACATACAAAATAAAGAAGAAGAATAAAGGCCCGTGAATCATCTCTCTGGAATTTCGTTGTCGATGGCACGGCACCCCCCGATTGGGCTTCATGCTCGCTTCATTCGGCGACGCCATTCGGAAGCCGCAGGTCACATGCTGTATACACGATAAACCACAAAACAAAAACACACCAAACAAAAGATTCCGAGCACGCATTTCCCAGGAGGCATGAAGCATTTACGCGAAGCCGGCTCAATTGTCACATTAGGCCGCAAATGTGTCATCGTGATGAAGAGACTGCTACAAAGGTGTCGCTCTTCGGTGTTTCAGTGACCATCGCAGTACCGCTGTAGGAAGCGTCAAAATCAGCATGCCTGCGAGAAAGAAAGGGCGCTCATGCACGTAGCGCCGGCCGCGACAACAGGCGCCAGGCCTACAGAGTGCGCATAGGTGGCTTTTGCCACGCGCTCACGAGGTCCGGAATATTAAGTCGCCGCCTGTACATCCACTATTACGGGAGAGGGCAGAGATAGTCGTAGTTTTTATCAAAATAAATGCACTCTTTTTCTGCAGGCTCAACCAACAATTTTATTATAGAAAATACTTCTGCTTATATTCTGTCATTTGGTAACAGTGATTTAATGTCCATCTGGTGTACGTATATTGCCTCTGCGGCAACACACAGGGTTTCTCGACAAGTGAGGCTCTCTTACTTACCGTGGTATTACAATGGTGACGATAACAACACGAAACCAGTACTACTAGTGTTAGGGTAGCAGGTGAAAAAATTGAAAATCTGAATTAACGTTGGTAACTTTTTTCGCATGTGACCCACGACTGTGTACCCCACCGGAATCAGGAGCTTTCATAATTAGGACATATGGCTGGCGTCATGCGTTTTCGCAAGGCATGCGATGATGTTCTTTACAAAAGGTTATGACCATCGCGAGCTTACCAAAGGGGAAAGGTGACATGGTAAACATACTATGGCAAGGAATACTAAGCCACCTCGTCACTTTCGTGCGGTATTAGAAGACCACCCGTTACAAAAACTAGTATTGCAGTTGAAATTCAGGAAACGGTTCTGTAAGCGATTGCTAATGAGACATTGGTATCCCATTTTCCGTTTGACCCTGCCAGTATCAACGTGACTCCGTACCCACTTCCCTTCAACATACTATCTCCTCCTTCGTACAAAAATTTCTATTAATGTGTGTCAGCGTTCTGAATTATGTGCAGTCTCAATGCAATAAGTAAAATATGAGTATACCTCCACCAGGTTTCTGATTCATTTTTTTTATAGACCACCATTCTACCGCTGCCCGCTATCTTGTTATTGTGTGCTTTCTATTTTGTTCATTCGCTCCCGTAAGTTGCCCATTCCTTTAAAGTAGTGCGAAATCGTCTATCTAACGAATAGTGTATTCCAATTACTAAAAGCAGGTGAGGCGTTCTCAAAATTCTATTTGTGTGGTATTGGTGCGAGCGATACAAATTCACCTATTCGAACCTTCATTCTTCACCTATTCGATCCTTTAAAAACTTGCTATTTTTCGAAAATTCCTAAACACATTTGGCACTAATTCCCGGTAATACTTTCACAGATAAAAGTGAGACAAAAATCAGCAAAGGAGACTTTGCACTTCTAAGTCGCGTTGAAACGTCATTCCTCGGGAGAGTTGTGTTGCCCAACTGGTTGTTGCCCGTGACGGGGTAATTCATTACAAGTGGACCAGACTCCAATAATCAGTGTTTGTCGTTGCCAGGGCGTGAACCCATGGTGTCTGCGGTCATATAAAACGGCCCCCGCAATAGTACAAAACAGAGTTTGGTAAGGTTGGACACTGAATTTAAGCAAACCGGTCATACTGCAACTAAAAATGCCGAAATATTTTCTACTTTATGTTTTAAAAAACATGTCAAAGCCCCCTACAACTGTTCGCACGACCACACATTCTTGTTGCATGTACTGCACAAACCTATGCGTGAATCATGGTTTTGTAGTAGCCATGTTTTATTGCATTGAGGAAATGACAATTGAAAAGTAACCTTCCTAAAATAACAATTGTTTACTTACAAGCAGCAAAGGGCCGACTTCAGATATACGTTATACAGCGGTAGGGCACAAACTCTAAGAAAACATGATCAGACCTTAAATTTAGGAATACGTAAATAGCATCGTCAAATTACATAATAAAATAAATCAACCAAATAATCCTTTTTTTTTTGTTCCGAGGAACACCTGGTGCCGTTTGGGCTGATAAACGGAAACAAAAACACACAAAAGATGGTATACACATCTAGCAAAAAAAAAACTATGAGGGTAATAATAGTGGTAATAGGCGAAGAAAAATACACAATATGACATAAACACACACAGACACACACACTTACAAGCACCCACTCATACACACAAGTAATGCCTCCAAGTGAGGCATATCTATCTGAAGTAAGACGAGACAATTAAAAAGTAAATAAAAAGAAAAGAACGAAAGAACGTTGGTTTCGCGAATTTAGTGGCTGCTCCATTCATCATTGTGACAGCCTCGTGTGCCAATGCAACCCCAACTTCGTTGTGATTGAGCGCAAGTTGGTGGTGGCTCCTTGGCTGAAATGTGGGCGCTGTAGTAGCGCTGTTGCGTTGCAGTGTCTGTGCGGAGTGCATCAGCAGTAGTACACTGCCCCGCCGAGATCGGAAGCTTATTTCCTCGACGCCAAGTACAGTTTCCTCAGTGTCCTACAGCCTAGCTCTTTCAAGACACGAGTTAAGTCGGCGCACTAATCAGCTGATTGCCAGCGGCAGTGTTTTGGTATCGGCCACAGATTGCTGAGCTTTTGGCGCCCACTTTCCGATTAGGCCACTGGCCGATAGCAGTCACTAGTCTCCCAGATAATGCACGCACTTCTACGCAACCATTTTATTTCGATCGGCGTGTGCGCGAGGGTTACAATTTCTTCAGAAGCATGATTCCTTTCGTAGTGAACGGATCGGCCGTGGGCTGGTACGGCCGCACCTGTGTCGATACTCGTTTTTTTAGGGAACTGCGCTGCATCGTGGGCATTTTCTGCGAAGTGCGCGCTTCCTGTCTCAACCGCGGCTTTCTCTATATGGATGATGTGGAGTCCTCAAGAGGGGGAGGAGAATCTGTACGAAATATCACTGACATTACTTATATCCCTTGACAGCCACTTATGACAATCGGGTGGTTACGGCGCACACGATGAACGCCGGGGCCGGATTTATTCGCATGCGAGATGCGGATGCAAGCATTGACACGATGGGCGCTGATATGGCGATGTTGCAAGTTGCAAAGAAGAAAAATCGCCTGATCAACTTTTATGTAAGTGTCATCGCTAACAGCTTATTTCACGTTTCATTAATAGTAGTTGCTTAAAAGAAGGACACGCAAGACTGGTGCTTGATCTAAAGAGAATCAATTATAACCCACATGTCAAGGCGCAGCGACTAGTGATAACAGCGCTGCCCTAAATACAGAAGATTATCCAATCAGTTTTTATGCAACGTGGTCATTCCACACATTGCGCAAAAATGTTTGGCGTGGGCAACAGGCTACTGCAAATGAAGTCACACAAAGTCCACCAGACTTCAAAGAAAGAGTTCATAAAATATACTGAACTTAGTACGGCACTAAAGAAACGCTCAGGATGTTGCTCCTGACCACTATAAAGCGCGTAGAC
>NW_027526233.1:92963009-93027542 GCF_048455015.1 Haemaphysalis longicornis
CCTGTGCCAACAAAGTGTAATGAGCTGTAATGTTAAGGGGGGACGTGGCTTTCAAAATCAACTTTTTTATTTCTTTGTGGATTTTGATGAAAATTGGCACAGCAACTGGAAATGCTTGTGTGATAACACTATAAAAATTTCAAAGTAATATTTTGAAAACTTTTTTATGTATGAAATTTTCTTTTTGTTCCGCTTGTACCGAGCTTGAGCGGCTTATAAAACATGATAGAAAACTTGTTCGAAGTGCTTTGCATTCCCAAATGAATGGACGAGGTCGTGACAGTTTTAGAATTTTTTTTTTACAACACAATGTTTTTTAGTTTTCATTTTTTTAGAGGTTAATGTGCAACAGGCATGTCAACTGTGAATGATTATTTGAATAAAAAACCACAAAAAAACAAATCTGGAAAACCAAAAGTGTCACGACCTGAACAGTTCATCAAGGAATGTAATGCAAGAAACGGAATCAAAATAGACCCAGCGGTCATGAAGAAATCCCTGGTACAAGCGACACAGGTGGCAAAAAAAACTGTTTTGAGAAAACGGCTTCCGAAGTTGCAACATGGGTTTCACATATCAGAAGTCGTCACGGTTGTAGCCTTTCATGTCCTTTTGAACATGGGGCTTCTGGAAGGCCTTGCCTTGAAATTGGAGTGCCTTTTACAGCCTTTCTCTTTCCAGAAAACATCATTTTCAGCTCCTCCGTGAAGAGTACATACCCCCCTTTGCAAACCAAACGGAGGGGAGATGGGTTTCTATGGGCTTTCAATGCAAAGTAGGTTAGTTGGTTGGCTGTATCGCACTGGACAACCTCCTTTTGCAGTGTTGTCACCATGGCAACAAGTTAAGCATTTTTTTTTACTTAAATTTGAACATTTTTGGCTTTTTTTATGTTTTATCTTGCCTGGCACAGCAACTTAGTACTCATGTGCAGGTGTTCATTGCCAAAAGTTTGCATACCATAAAGATGAAAATGAGCTACTTTGAAGCTTGGTAGAGTATTCTGCATAACTCCCAACTTCAATGCAAGAGCATATTTTTTTACTACTTTTGACATTCAAGGCATCCAATATTTCTCGCAGCACAGCCAGTATGCCCTGAGCAATGGTATCAATAATTTCCCTAAAAAAATCACTGTTAAATGCTGCCACAGTAACGTACATTTTTAACGCAGAGAGCATATTTTTATTCCTATATTACTAACTCAAACCTGTTTGCATGAAAATTACATTACAAGTGCACGGGAAACGTTGCGCAAGAAAGGCGATATGGCTCGCGCGCATCGCAGCGCACGCTTACCGCGACATATCGAACTTTGATTATACCTGATATGGCTGGTCAGGTCGCTTTTAAGATTAAATCTAACGTCGCAGGCATTAATTACAACTACTGGCGTTCAATCGTAACCGGTTGCCCAGTCATGTGATGCTCCAATGCGCGTCGGCTATGCCGTGCGCGCCGCAGCGTTTGACGCGTCGACCGTTTCTTTCTCAAGGCTAGCGAGCCCACAGTCAAAACACAGCAATAACTAAGCGTGTAAACATCGCAAATCCGACTAAAAGTTCACTTCACGAACCGCTATCGCAAGCGCGCACACCGCGTCACCCTCCGGGGTCTGGCGACGGTAGTCACGCGCACCACGAAGCGTTCGATGACCTCCGCCTTTCGAGCCACACAACTTCCCGTAATCCGGCTCGTTATCTCTGGCATTCCCATCGCGATAACGTCCGTGTTGAATACCACAGATTGAACAGAAACTCGGCCGAGCGCAGCGGCGAAAATGAACTCAATCCGCTCGCTACGCAGCTCAGGCGGCCGCCATCTTGCGTTGCGCCCGCAACATCCAATCAGGAGGGTCGTTGATCTGTGCCCCGACCGGGGACCAATAGCGCTTCAGCATCTATTCCTAGCTTCGTTTGTGCGTCGTTTCTTTTCTGCCGTTTGTGCGTTTGTGAATGAACGAAGATAAAAGAGACGAGCAGAACCGGAAAGACGATCGCTCGGCCGATCTAACCATATCAAAATGGCCGCGCCCAGTGGCACCGTTGCGGAGATAGAGCGCTCCGAAAATTGCCGTTTTTTCGCCCTTTTGCGCTGATAGTTTGTCACCGCGCCTGACAAAAGTATTTTTTTATGCCACTTTGCGACGCTTTTCAGCGTAAAAACTTTGCAGACGCACAGAATAGGAAACATAGAAGCCGAATATGTGGGTTTCAAAAAAACGATGTTTTGGTCATTTTTCCGAAGTTGAAAGCCGCGTCCCCCCTTAAGTGGAATCTCGGTCATACGAATCTCAAGGGGCGGCAAAAATATTCGTATCACCCGAAAATTCGTATCATCAGAAAACGAGAAAAAATGGAATTGTGCCGCGCATGTGACAGGCGGCGGCAACATGGCGTCGGCTGTTGCCGTGAAGAGGCGCAAGTAGCTTCAGCGACCGCTTGTAACCTTTTGTTAAAACGCAGCTCAAGGTGTAAACTAAGTTGCTCATGCGGGGAAGAGCTCATAAAGTGGGAGAAAACTGCGCTATAAAATATCATCCGCGCCAAATATGCGCCGCGGAGGTGGCCCGGCCAGCTGCTGCGAGCGCTTCGAAATTGCCGCCATGAGGCACACGTCTCCCCATTGGCGCAAGTCATGAGGCTCCTCCCACTGCCGTTCGCGGCAACGTTGGCGGCAACCAAGGCTGAGCACGGCCGCGCTAGGGCGGCGACGCGCGCTGTGTCGATACCAACGTGCGCACGCGGCCGCTCTAGCCCGGCCGTGGGCAGAAACCACCCCAGCAGAGGCTGGCGCCAAGGTGCCGGCCCGAATCGTCAACGCGGGAGTCAAAAGAACGCGTGCTCACCTTCGACGCGACGTGCGCACGCGAACCGCATGCGATTTGTGCGCGTCGGCGTTGAACGCGCATTATTTTCACGCCCGCGTTGACGATTTCGCCTCGCTCGGAAACAGATGCTACCTCGCTCGGAAAATGACGGCCGACGCGCGCGGCAGTGGGAGGAGCCTGCCGACTTGCGCCAATGGCGAGGTGCGCTCTTCATGGCGGCAGTTCGAAAACGCTCCGGACAGCCCGGTGGCCCCGCCGGAAATGTTTAGGCCTAACACCCCAGCAGATATTGAATGGGCGCTTTCACTACCGGCGCGGATGATGTTTTATAGTACCGTTTTCTTCTACATTATAAGCTCCTTTACCGCTCAAGCAACTTCGTGCGTGCCTTGAGCGATATTTTAGAGAGCGCTTAGAAGCGGTCGCTCGAGCTCCCGACGCCACTTCGCGGGCGAAGCCGCCGCCATGTTGCCGCCGCCGGCCGCGGCGCGTGCAGGTGGTTACGCGGCAGGGTCAGCGCGCCTGTGGCGTGCGCGGCGCGTTTTCGCGAGCAGAAAACGCTCCATGCGATTCACGCTCCATGCTTTTGTGCCCGCGCGCAACCAAGGCCGCACGGCCATACTAACTCTCCCGCCTCCCGTCCACGCCGCTGTCGTCTGCTCACGGCTCCCGTGTTCGTATCACCCGCACCAGGGAATAAATGCGTACGGATCATCCGAATTTTTTTACATTGCATACAATGCATTTTCGCCGGGGAATTTTAAAAATTCGTATCACAACGAAATTCGTATCAACCGAATTCGTATCACCGAGATTCCACTGTAGTTCCAAACAGTGCATCAAAAAGCCGATTCTCTTTTTGCATCCACCAGGGTTCGTAGTATTTGAAAATATAAACATTCTCGAGTTTTGTCCCTTTTGCGTCCCTTTCAAAAGTGTCCCTTTCAGCAAGCCCTGATTGGCTAAAAGCAAACAACCGGTAGTGACGTAACGCAAGCTCAACAAACCTACTGTTAACGCTCACTGCTTAACCGGAAGTATGTCACGATGAAAGGGACTCAAAAGGGATGTTTTCAAAAGGGACAGTTGCAAGAATACCGCCCCAGCACTGTTTTGTCTATTGTTTGACCAAAAATGGCTCATCGTCTCTAATTACCTTGGGAACTAATTGACCGACTGAAAAAACAGTGGCGTGTTTGAAATTGGGAGGAAAAAAACAGCAAGACTTGCAGGCTTGCCAAAGTTTATTTTAAAATTAAAAGAAGTTGTTTCAAGAGCAGTGTGCCCCCCTTAAGAGGAGGGAATTGAGCAGCAGTCTTTTCATGCTCACTTACTTAGTGATGCGCTGAGACTTCTGCCAGCTAGCTATTCTATGCACTATATCAGTCTTTTATTGCCAGTTGGTTCAATGCGTGCCTTGGGGACGAACTCTCCGGGTTAACGAGGGCCCTCTGCCGACATTTCGTGTCGCAGGGCTCCGTGACCAACATCCTCGAGGAGAACGTGGTGCAGCCCCTCCTTGTGTCGTTGAGCGCCATCACCCTGGCTGCCGAGACTGTGCGCAGCATCCTCAAGATCGACGACATCGTCCAGACTGTGCGCTGACCGCCTCTCTCTCTCTCTCTCTCTCTCTCTCACTCAATCTCTCTCTCACTTCCCTCCTCTGCGTGGACGGAAAGGAGGAACAAAGAAACACCCCGTGGTTGTGGCTGGGCCTCGCTCCTCGGTGGCACCAAGCCGAAAATAAACATGCTTTCGGACTTCGCTGCTCTGTCTGTGTGTGTGTCTGTCTGTGCCTTGACCAAGGGCAGTAGGGGATGGGACATCGCATGGATGTGAATTCAATTTCTGGCTGTGGTGTCAACGTTTCAGCTCAAATGAACAATCCCTAGCTTGTCAAAATTAAGCCTGAGCACTCCACTGTGGAGGTGTAGCTTTAGTGCATAAAACCACAATACAGTTATACATGGATGAATTCCTAGAGTCAATGAAGAAATTCCCCATTTCCACCTTGATTGATGCCCATGTGTTTGCGACCTCTATGCTACGAAAGAGTAGTGACGTTAAACCTGGATGTAACGATTTCGCTGTGCTGACGAGTCAAGGTTTCTTTCCCTTTTTCTGAAAAATGAGCTGGCGAAATGCACTAATTTGGCGAATTTTGCCTGCACCCCAATCTCGTGCATTTCCATGTGAGTGCAGTGTCGGTTAGGTGCTAGACTTACCTGCTGGTGTGTAGTCGTGTGTGTCCCCTGATATCTGTGGTGTGGGTTCGTGGGTGATTTCTGCTGCCTGAATACGGAAAGATTTGGCAAAAAGCAAAATTCTACTTACGATTGTGAATTTGGGAGCCGTGTAGAAGCAGCAAGCGTAAATCGTGCAGTTTTTCAGTGTGCAATACATTCTTGAACAAGGGTGAGTTCAGCATCACTGATGCCTCGCATACTAGTTTCATTTCTGCTTCATTCCCACGAGGTTGAACTCGAAACCTGGGTGTAACGAGAAAATGCGAATTTTTGTCAACTTCGTTACATCCAGGTTTAACTGTGTGCATAACACATCGCACAGCATTGGATTGGGTACATTTTAGGTACACCGTTTGTCAAAAGTTTTGAGGCCAATCCTAAGCCTTGACCACAAACAATTCAAAGAATAAGCTTCACCGTTAAATGTAACGAAATTTTGTGACAGTAAGAAAGAACGGTGCTCTCTCCACCTTTCCGGCATAAAACTTTCCAGCCTCGCTTCGGGACATTAGCTTGTACTGCTTGTACACTGAATTCTTTGTGGCCTGTGCACTTACGGTTTTGCCTAGAAAATTTTGACACATCCTACAGATGCGTGAATATCAAATTTGAAACTGAATCGGATACAAATGGTAAAAACTGGCTGCTAGCAAGTGCTTTAGAATTTTTGTCAAATGTTTGTTTTAGCTGCATATACATTTAAGGGGACCCTAAATAGGCTTCTGAAGGTCGCCATTTCAACCGCGCAATCGCTAGAGTACCCTTTTATGATAACGTATACCTAATACTACACCTGCGTAAAGCAGGGGCTGCACACAATCGCCAAAAAAAAATCTTTCTTTCCTTGTTTAACTACCGATCCTCGTCGCAATTCTGCCGCACTGGCGTAAATTTTTGGCTCTGACGCACGAAGCACTGAACAGAACGGCGCCGCTATTGGTGGTTAAACACTGCGGCCAATCGGCGGTGGCGGAAACGCGGGTGCACATTGCAGCGGTTCCGGCGAGCAGCACTTCACGGCGCATCTTAGTAGGGATCACGACCAACTATCGTGGTAGGGATCACGACCAACTATACTTCGGACCTGCCCAGCGAGCGCAGCCCCAGCACCGCCGTCGCAGGGATAAATTTTGCCGCTCCGAGTGGAGTGGCGCTACTTACGCCCTGTCGTTCATCGCGGCCCGTGCTCCTCGGCCGCGGCCGCCGAACGCGCGGGCGCAGCCATGCAAACGCGCAACTGCAGACGCGGCATGGCACGTAAGCTGTGTCTGCTGTATGTAAAGCACGAAGTTCCCCACATGAAAAATACAGCTTATTCAATCCTCTGAAGCGAGAAATTCTTTTGAAGGAGCACGATGGTATACAGTTTCGTACCTTATTGTAGATCTGAAGAAGGTAAGGTGACAAATGTTTCCTTTCACGAGTTCCCCGTCACTGAAGTTCGATACAAATGGATAAAGACAATCCCAAGGAAAGCTGAGAACACTCTTCGTTTTATTTTTATTTTTTCCCTTCACAATTGTGTTTGATTTGTGTAATTATGCGCTTTAATTGCTCGACCGAGAGTGACACTTTGAAGCTAGCATGATTCGCTGCGCAGTTATCGTATTTTAATATGGTCGATTGGTATGAAATGGCAACGCGCAGCGGTGCGCTGTCTTTACATCTGACCCTGCCTCTCATGTTCACAAAGAATTTATTGGTACTTTTTTTAGGCCATCCAGTTCCGGTTATCAAGGCCAGCACACTGGGCCTCATTGCAGGCTGCCTTGTGCGCGAACCGTCGAGGAACACATTAAGTGCTCACTCTGCGTGGAGCGGCTTAAGGCGCCTCGCTCATCTGGACCTGCCACTGCGGTGATCTCAATTTGGACCGGGGTGGGCTATTTTATCCCAGATTTGAGTTCCTGGAATTCGTCTGTGCACTGGAAACAGCGGCCCAAGCATTCGCAGAACTTGCGATATCCTACAAAAAACCGATGGCGGTGTTTGTGAAGACGATTCTACAAGCTGCACGGGAAAACAAGCTTTTCAGCCACGACGGCTCATCGGATAGTCATACGAGGGCAGTGGTTGAGCTTATACGGGAGAAGTTCAGCCGACCTTTTTTCACAAATTTTGCTGCGGAGAAAACGGCGAGTGGCAAAGGAAACAGGATTGCGAAAAAACCAGACTGCAGAAAAGAGCTGAAAGTCTGACTACTGTGCTTCAGTGTTCATGTGAAGTGTAGTGTTGTGAAAGAAAATGAACTCTTGAAAAGAATGCCAAAGGGAAAAAGATTGTGCAATACCAGCGTTCATTAATGTTCTGAAAACCTGACTACAGTGTGGCATTGTGAGCCTAAACCGTGGCATTGTGTATGTAAAAAAATCAGCCTGTAAATATGCTTAAAATGACATCGTTATTAAATTAGTTGTGTAGGAGGTCATTGTAGCACTTCACATGCACTCTCCAAAAAATTTTCAATTTATTCGTAAAGAAGGGGCCAAATCATTGCCGCTCATAAGTGTGTGTAAGACCGCAACTGGCATCTTCGGTGCTTGTATAGGGACCGTGTACTTCATATGAGACCACGAAACTAAATGCGCCGCGTGCACCGCAACGCATCTCAAAACGGGAAAGCCAGTCAGGAGGCCCCGCCCCGCTTTAACACGCTTAATCAGAAAAAAAAGAACATTCATTCAGGGTTGGTCACCGTACAACTGCTACTTTTTCATTCAGATTCACCGAAATCAATTAACTGTAGTGTGATTAAACACGAATTTCCGCGCCAGACGGCTGGTACTAGCACTCGAGCACGCTCCCACAGCGTAGCCGCTGCTCGCCGCTGATGATGATGATGATGATGATGATATTGCGGTTGTACCCTTTGCAGCGGGCGGGTGAGAGGTCTCGACCCTAACCAAAAAAAAAAAAAAAGTTTAACACTACGCACGCACTCTATATACAAGAACTCAGGACCCGTGAAGGCCCAGTGGCCGAAGAACCCGAACCCACCGTCCTAGTCCCACGCCACACTATGACCCATACTACTGTGTGCCAAGGGTCGCCCTCTTCCACATTTCAAGGCGGCACTTTGTCCGCGCCACAGCGCGCATGTCCACCGAGCCACCCTCCTCAAACCCAAGAGCAACATGCAGAGGAGTGTTGCCATCGCTCCCCACGCCCTTGCGGTCTGGTCCCAGCTGATCACACTGGAGGACCACATGTTCCATCGTTTCCTCCTCATGCACACACGCACGACACAGGACATCCTCCACCGAATCGTCCAGCCTCTTCTGTCGAACTCGCGTACGAAGTGCCCCCGCTCGAGCCTCAAAAAGGAGCGTGCTGCCCAGGCTGTTGTCATACAGCCGGACCGAGCTGATCGCACATTTGTGGGCTCTGTAGAGGGCCAAAGAAGATTTTTCGGAGCAGCTGCGGCGCCACTCCTCCTCTTCTGCCGCACAAACTCGCAGCCGCACTTCTCGTGTCCACAAGGTTGCCGAGTTCGCCTCGACAGGCTTTCGGGAGAGTCCATACTTTTGTTCCAGCCTGTACATTCGACGCGTCCACTTGGTGCGCAGGCACGTCGCCGACATGTACTCGAAGACTCGGCGCGCCCAGCGTTCACGGCTCATAATGACCACGTGCGTAAAACAGTGCGTAAAAGCGCCCCTAGCGGCCAGGCGCGAAACGAGACTCGGCGCAAGCGCTCCCATAGAGCGCCGCTGGCTGGGCAGGTCCGATGTAAAGTTGGTCGTGGTAGGGATATAGGGACGAATGTCGATTGCCGCCATCCGTCTCGCCGGAGATCCGGGCAGCATTCCTTGAAGGCTTACTGTGTTCAGGCAACGGTTTGGTGGAGCAGGGTGCTCCACCAAACCGTTGCCTAAACACGGATAGCGGCAATCGACGTTCGTCCCTACTAATTAAGATGCGCCGTGCCGAAGTGCTGCTCGCCGGAACCGCTGCAATGTGCACCCGCGTTTCCGCCACAGCCGATACCGCTGATTGCTCCACCGAACCGCTGCCTGAACACAGTCCTCAAGGTCTTCAAGGAATGCTGCCCGGATCTCTCCTTCACCCACGAGCTCCCCGACAAGGCGTCAATCAGGTTTCTGGACATCACATCCGGCAGCACCACGCCTGTTGGAGGTGCGAGCCCTGTTCGTCCAAGGCCTTTCTTTCCTCCGCGTCGGGTCGCTCCAAGACTGTGAAAGGAGCAGTGGCCACCAGAGCCTTGCTATCGGCAGTCAAGAAATCCTGCCGGCACCAGATGGCCACCATCTTCGAAAAACAGGCAAAGTCGCCTACAGAATGTACGCTGGCTACCCGAAAAGCTTGCCGGGGCCTGTCTGCGAAACGCTCCTGCTGAGAATAAAGCTGGGTAAACAGAAGAGGCGGCCTCGCCAACCCACCGAAGAGAACAGAAGACGTGTGGCAGTATTCCCGTGCGTGCATGGGTTCTCTCAATATGCCATTAAAAAAGTGGGGATGAAACATGGCGTCAAGGTCATATTTTTTGCCTTCAACAAGGCCTACGGCATGTGCCGTCAGGTGAGCAGGTGCGCTCAAAGACCAGTTGGCGACAAAAAACACTGCAGAAGATACGCCGATTGCAGCAAAAATGTGGTATACAAAATTTGTGCTCGTGGTCTTCAGTCCAGGAGTCCGCCAGTACGACCGGCTGTCTTCGTCCTTTCCGCTGCAAAAGCTGCGTTTCAGGGCAGGAGCTAACCAGCGTACTCTCCCACTGCTCGCCTGAGGGGTTGGGGATTGGGGGAAGACCTGGGTTTAGTTGGCATCCCCAGACAGGGGTGAGACAGCTGAATCCGATTTGGGAGCAGTTTTTGGAGCAGCGAAATCTCGATTTTGGAGCAGAAGAACCTTGATTTGGAGCAGTGAACGACATTTATTATTTCAGCTTATGTGCCTAAAAAATCAAATTTTTGGCAAATCGAGGGGGGGGGGGGGGAGTGCACTTTTTCATCGGTTTTGAACGTAAATAACACTGAAATAGCCTTTCGATAAAGTATGTTCTACCAGAGTATCCCAAGGTACAAACTGCACTTTCTTTTTATGAATCATTTTTAAACTCTTAGGCTCTACGCATAGAAAGCGTGGAGTGCCGTTAAAAATATCGAATTTAAAAACTCCGCAATCGTAAGGCATTTTTTAATATCATGCGAATGCCTAAATTATTATTTTTGTAATCCCAGACTCGGCTTTAAGCACAAATGTAGAGCCACGGCAAAAGTCGCGCAAAGCGAGGTGACAGTCGTCGCACCCCACCAGCTTTCCCGTTTTCAATCCCCAAGGTGCACGTTCACTACGATCGCAATTTGAGTAACGTTGGTATGTTTAGCCACCTCTCTTTTGTCCTTAAATTTCACTTCAGACAGATGAACCGAATTTTAGTGTAAACAGATGAAAATTTACAAAGTGCAGGGGGGAGAAAATAGTATGCAAGTGCAGGAAACGGTGAGAGAGTTCGGGCCGCGCGCCAGCGAGCGGGTATGCAATTTCACGACTCCTGACGTTATTGTCGAGCTTCACGAGTACGGCACGCATATGATGACGCCCGTCTTAGATTTCACGTAGAGTTCATAGAGGCATAGAATTCACATACGTGGAAATTGAAGGTGAAATGCGCGTACGTGGCCTCGCAGGGAATTAACATAGTCTTGGAGTAGGGGGGAGGGATTTCACAACACCGGACAGCGAAGTTTGCCGCGCGAGCGCAGCGCCAGCCGCGACAGACACGCGCAACTCTGGGTCGGTCCCACCGCGCTGACCGCCTCCAGCGCCAGGGAACGCAACTTTGCAAACAAACGTTTGTTATAACGTTATTTGCGCGTATATGTACTACATAGTGCAACAAAATTATGCAAAGTGTTATATAGTCGGGGGAAGCCTCCAAATAAAACGCGGCACTGATAAAATGTCGCCGCGCTGCCGAGCCGCGCCGAGGAAGCATGTTTTCAAGGCTTTTGATTCTCCCGCGGATTCTTCTTCTCTGCTTTTTTTTTTCGCAGATACCAAGCATGGTTACTGAATCATGAACGGCCCACCTTAAGCGAGCGGATTACATGCTGCCGTGGTGTACGATCAGCTTGTTAGTAGCCTGGTTAGCAGGTGGTCAATACACATAAGTGCGCTCTAAATTTGGTAACAAAGCGGGCCCCCAAGCACAGTTATATCATTGTAGTTTTATCACCCAGCGGTTCTACTCTGCTTCATCTAATATTCCACGTGATTATACCGCCGTATTAAATACATATAACCACATATGGCGCGCGGACACTTATAGGCGTTAACGTTCCCAAATGTTTCGCGAGCTTTTGGATAGCACAAAATCACCGCCTCTTCTTGCAAATGAAACAATGAAATTCTTGTCTAAGCCGCTGAAAAGCAAAGAAAAATAGAGCTAGGACGTGCCGCAGTAAAAGTTGGAACAATATGTACACAGGAAAAAAAAGTTTTCGCGTTCGGGGGCGAGCAGGAGGAGGACAAACTTTATTTATCCCATCCGTTGTGATTGAGGTCCCTCTGGACCAGTGAGGGGTGTCCTCGGGGAACTAAATTTTTCTCATGTGACTGTTGTTTCTTGCCAAGGTTTCCTGCCGAACGGAGGTTTCCTGCCGAACGGTGGCGTGGAGAGAAAAAAAATATCCGAATATGAATATTCCGTAATTTATTCCGATACGTCTATTAGATGTTCTGCGTACCACTCCCCATCCCATCCCTACCCAAAGGAATTTCTTGTGATAGCCTTCTCGTGAAGAGTTTCTTTTTTCGGGGCGTGTTTAGATGTATGCAACTAGCGTACTGGGCTACAACTAGAAGCTCAAAAGTTTCTCAGCGAAGCGGGCACTTATTAACGTCCACACTTTCGCTATACCCCAACAAACGTGAATTTCATACTGTTACATGCATGGAGCATCACATTCGGATCAAAGACCTATATGTAACTCAAATGTGGTCCAGTTAGTAGTTCTGCAGTCGCATGAAAGTGCACTCACATGGATGGAATACCCCGCGCGGAAACATCGCGCAATGTCTGATATATTTGCAGACAAACCCTCCTCTTCTGGGATTGAACAATATAAATTACGTTTTCTTTTGAAGCGAAACATTCTGATCTTAATAAAGATTTGCCCCGCAGGCAGGCTGTACTAGCGTTTCTCTTCTGGGCATCTCTCCTATGCGGCCTTTATATGCCTTCTTATACCCGAGTTCAACCGAATAAATCCTTCTCCATTCACATGCACTATGTGGCAGGATATTACTTTACAATCTCTTACTTCGTTTTAAGCCCGAAAGGGGCGACTAATATGCTTCATCCGCGCTGCAAAAAGAAGAGCGCCCCCGAGCCAGCAGCGTACCGGCTTGCGGGGACCGACCCAGTGTTCCGCATATCTGCCGAAGGGGGCGCTAGGTGTCGCGGGCTCCGAATATGAATATTCGGAGCCCGCGAAGTGAAAAAAATGAAGTGAAAAAAAACAGAGACAACAACCTGGAAAAAGATAATGGACGCGAAGAAGTCACTAGATATCTACAGGATCGGGAAGCAGGAGATCACAAGGGAAAAATTATTCGATAATACCAAAGGGAGTGCATTGTTTTTTGAAGCCCGGGCAGGTTCCTTGCGGACAAAAACGCTTATCCGCGAGCCGGTACAGGAAGAACTATGCGCAGGCTGCGGAAATGAGCCAGAAAACATGCGACATATTGTAACGGAGTGCAAAAGTATCCGTCCAGTCCTCAGTGATGGAGCCATCCAGCTTCCGAAAGCCCTTGGTGGAAATGTGAATTGGACAGCAGTATATAGAGGTTAGTAAAAGAATGTTAGAATGTTGGTGGGAAAAGAGCAGAGAACAATCTTGGAAGACATGCGAACAAAGAAGTCAGACTAGCACAAAAATTTCGTAAATGTATTTTCTTTTTATTTTGACATTTTTTTTAATTTATTTTGCTTGTATTTTTTTGGCGAGGTGATTGTACAGTGGCGTTATGACTAAGGCCGCTGTGCGATGTCACCCCGTTACAAAGGGGAAGCCACTAAGCATCATCATCATCATCATCATCATCACCATCTTCCGTGTCGCCCTCTGGGCGCTGTCCGGTGCCTATACACCATTTTCCATAAGCAGCCGGGAAAGGAGGAAAATACTCTCAAACCAGTTCTCTCGGCGGCCGACCAGTGTTGCCTGTGCGCTCTGGGCTGCTAACATCGCTCGGCGCGGTATACTCCGCTGCGTAGTTCAGGGTTATTTCGCACCGCGTGCTTAGTTTTTGCGGAATTTTAGCCAATGCTGCGATGCCGTTCAGGGCGCAAACGTCGCTTGGTCAGCACTGCGCGGTGGTGGGTTATTGAACAACCAGAGAAAGCGAGAAATAGTCGCTGACAGCACGCATGTGCACGACACTGCCTGTAGAAAATGCAGTGCGGTTGCGGCGTGTTTTTGCTGCATCGCTTCCCAACTCACACCGAGTTGAGATTTTGGTGGATGCCGTTGATAAATCGCAACGACTTTGTACCAACGACCAACTCCAGGGTTTGTTGGGTGCACTTGGACGGCAAGCAGACGGAGCAAAGTCCATTTATCACACGCAAAGCTGCGACAGGGAACGGAACCCCCTGAAATGTTAGAAGCAACTTTATCCTTTACCATACAGCATTGATTGATTGATTGATTAATTGATTCATTATGGTGTTTAACGCCCCGACGCTTCATGGCTGCTGAGGCGCGCCGTAGTGGAGGGCTCTGGGTTAATTTTGACCACCTGGGGATCTTTCACGAGCGCCGATACAATACAACATTACAATAACTTCTGGTTCATTGTAGTCAATTTAAAATACCATATATTGTTTGGTCATTACAGCCGATTGGCATTAAACAATACCCTTTTCATCTAATCTAACCCTTAAGATCACGGCGTGTTGTTTACTTTTTTTCAGGCCAACGCATTACACTGCCAAACGATAATAAAGGATAACTTTCTCCATCGCACACTGCTGGTCGATATCAGAATAAGCAGGCAGCCCAATGTGGAAACGAAGCTCGATCGAGATACGCGTGTACGCTGCATTTGGAAAATAGCTGAACCTTTCATCCTTTTGCGTTGTCACGGAATCTAATTACAATTACAAAACAGTTACTGCTGGTCGCGTAAAGCATTTGTGGTGCAAGCAGCGGTTTCACAAAAGTGGGCTCCGAGCGATAGGCCACATGCGCTGCGCAGACCCAGACAACACCAAACATCCTAAGGACATCCCAAAAAAGGCCCTAAATCCCATGTCCCATACAGCACAGCCTATGGGCATCCCTGGGACTTCCACACTGGGAGTGTCCTAAAAATGTCCACGAATGGCTGTGATTGGGATGTATGCGGAAGCGCATGCGTGCTTTTTGTTGATTCGATCAGCCCGATGTTTTGTTTTTGTGCATAGAAGAATGAAAAGCATAGGCGCGTGTAATGCGCGTGAAGGAGGTACGGCCGTAAAGCAAATGCATGGAGGAAGAAAAACTTTTCTTTCCTCCATGAGCAAATGCCTCGCGTACCCGAAGGTAGCGCGTGATTGTTACAGGAAGTGCTTCAGAGAAAGGCTCGTACACTGATTAAACCAACTAAAAACGGTGCTTTTGAGCACGGCAACTTTCTAAGGGAGGAAAGAACCGTCCCGCTCAGATGGCCTGCTGCTTGGTTCCGGGTCTGCCTTGTTGCCATTTTATTTCGTATTTATGTACAATATTTCAAACTATAAGTTAAAAACTAAAATTTCTATTTTATTTTAATTATATCTCAATACATTTTTAAAGCTTCATTGTTATTCTACACCATTAGAGACGTCTGTGAGCTTTTTACGAAACTGATTCAGCCGATTCAGCCGTCGCAGTTTTATAAACATGGCCGCCCGCGGATGGAATTGTGCACCGTGCTCCCGTGCTGCTGGAACGTCATTTCACAAGGTAACTATTGCAAGTCGTTTATATGTACCACTCAGTGTTTAAACCCTTCCAATGCCCCTCTTGTGTTTTATGCATGATTTCTTGCTCTGTAATCGAAGGTGGGTGCTCAGTGCGGAAACGGTCGAAAGGCTTCTCCCGGGGTGGCGGGAGAAGTTGCAACGCTTGCTGCACTGTTTCGCGTCGCTCAACTTGTTTTGTGCCTCTAGCTGTTGATTATTTTACATGAATTTATTATACAACTAGTGTATAAGGGATCACTGCAACAGATAAAAAAAAACGCCGCAGATGCCGGAAAGCCGAGCAAGGACAACTCTAGACAAAGAGACATTGGGCCTCAATAGTTTGACTAACTAAAACTTTTCACGTAGCTTAGTTCCTGGTTCTAGGCCTCAATCATCAGTCCCGCGCTACCCGGAACGAAATCACTCATTTCTCGCATGTATTTAGATAAAACCACGTCTCGGGTTTTGTCAACGCGTGAGACAGTCCAGTGACAGCCCTCGGTACTGACTGCGTTTTTTTCTTTTTCTTTTTTTTTTTCAGAAATGATAGAGCGACATAGCGCAGGCGTTATGCGTTATAATTTACGCGTTTAACATTTTTCACTGAGTAGCATGTCAGTGTGTGATGTGCTCAATTTACTCAGCTCGCGTGATCGCCTGCCCTTGTATGTGCTAATGACTGTGCGGCAATCTAAATGTGGCTTGCTGCTGTAACTTTGCGGCCGTTTGTAGATGGGCATGTTGGCGACTACACAACCTCCACAGCAAAGAGAATTCCGGCAAACTATGCAACAAATGGCAACGTGATCTGGGCCGCTTTGAATACTCAGATCTGGGCCGCTTTGACGACTGTTTTAAGTGCATCTTGTTTAAAGGGCTGCGAAGACTGACTTCACAGTGCGGTTAGTCTTAAAAAGCCTTAACAATTTTTCATGAGCGGTAAACACAACCTTTCACTCATTTTGTTTGTAATCTTTCTCAAATTGCACGATATGCTCTGAATATAGGTATTGCAGTCAGTCTTTAACTGCCAAGCGGCTATATTTCTTTTTTTGCCAGTTTCCTGTAGTCTCTTGTCGGCAAGCAGACACTCAGAGATGCAGTTAGCAGTTTTTACAGGCAGCTTTAAACCTTGTGGGCATTACCAGAAAACTGCGACTCCCGTGTCTAGTGTCGTCCTTGTTATTGTTACTCTGTTATATTTCATTGTGCTTTGCACCATTGGATCCCAGGGAAGACTAATGTAATGGCGCATTTGACAAATGTTTAATGGTAAATGGCTGCAGTAGCTTGCATGTGTGTGATACGTTGTGCCAACAAGCATGATTGTAAGAGCCAGTTCAAAATCTCTTGACTGAAAATTATTTAGAAAAACTGTTTCATTTACTTCTGAAGCAGGTGAAATGTTTGGGCAGTCACGGAATGTAAAGGTCATGTCCATGAAACAGAACTAAATAGCAAAATTTCTATCACACATCAAATTTCTGCGCAAAACAACCCGCAAGCTCCTCAAGGTTTCGCGTAGCGGCGGGCTGCTTTAGTGTTGCGAGTTCTGGCCGCGAGGTTTATTTTGACTGTAGCGCAATCACGGGAGCATGTATCAGGAAGGGCATTGTGAGAGATCAGCGAAGCTCAGCTTGTACTCGTAAGCATGCCGTTTTACCCGAGGTGTGAAATCACCATGGGTAAATGTTTATCTGTACACTTCGGTAATGCTCGAGTTGTGTTTCCTTACTGGCAGTGTTCAAGCCAGCCGGTGTCCGCACTGTTCATTGAATTCATTACAAGTTGTTTTCTAAATTATGTGCAGGCAGCTTCATGGGCCATGGAAAGCCTCCCCAGCCACAAGGAACTCCAAAGGATAAGAAGACAGCAACACAGTTCTGACGTGCTGCAGGAAGAGCTGCGGCACACTAGAAAATCCTTGGAGCTCCAATGCAGTGACTGCCAAGGAATGATATGAAAGTCGTTTAATCTGATTTTCTTTTTCTTGATTGCTCATGTATATTTTCCTGACACTAATCAAAACTGTTTTTTTTGTGTGTGTGGTAAGCTACTACGTGGTAAAAAAACTGCGGATTTCAGGGCATCATGCCAGAATAAGGTGCATGGCACCAGTACTCCCTCAGGGTGTGGTTGTCCATTTGGATGTTTGTATGGTCTCTGCTGTGCGTCAACTAACACCACATACATGGCTAATGTACTATTACAAAGTGCAGCATGTCTAGTTTTGAGTGATATCAATATTATTTATCTTAGTGTATGAGAGACAAATTCAAATTTAAAACTCGAGAAATCTTATTTTGCTTCACTTGCCTCTGTATTTTCGAAGTTATAGAAAACAATTCAACAGAAATTGGATAGATTGCTGTGCATTTATAATACATACCAATTAGTGGCTGCATGATGGAATTCAATTGGTTTCAAAATTTCTTCATATTTCTGCTAAAAAGTCTAAAAAGGGAAATTCTCTACTTGATATTTACATGACTCAGTGCAGAGCAGTGATAGTTTTTGTACATGTTGGCTGTAGACTGATTTTTTTGCCGTCAAAATTTGGCTGCATTTATTTGGAATTTTTTAATTTCCAAGGTTAAAATGTCGCAATATACATCCTTACACGGTCCCACATTTTCAACGCTAACTCATAAGTATGCATGCACATATATTTCCACAGTTAGACCTCAGTGCGTAAAATGGTAACAAAATGCAGCCAAAGATTAAAGGTAGGAAAATATGCATACAGCCAACACGTGCAAAGTGCTATTCTTCTGCTCTAAGCCGTGTAATGTTACCTGTTCATCAATTTTCTTCTGTTAGCTTTTATTTGCCTTTTAGCAGACAGGTGAAAACCTATTTGGCTGAGAACAAATTTGTCATCATGTGGCCAATTGGCATGTCTTCTAAGCACACAGCAAATGTCCTCCCTTTACATTGAATAGTTATACATAATTCTTTTCGAATAAAGGTACACGTGATCCAAAATTTTATTTTATAAGTTTTTTTTTTTCATTTGCAGTAGGTTTTAGATTTAGTATTTTATATCAATCAGAACTAGATCAGCTGGCCTTTCGAATGATTTCTATGTGTGTGTGGTGCAAAGCGATGCCTTACGGTAGCCCCGTATTGTTCAAAAGTGGCCGTGCGGCCTGAGGGAGTGTGACTGCCACATTAAAGGGCCATGTAGACAAAATACAAGCTTGTTTTCTTCGAAAGATTTGGGGTTTTGTAGTGCCCTTAGCACGTGTCGGGCAGCAAATGATGCTTTATTCGCCAAGAAATTAATCAGTTCAAGTTAAAACTTTGATTCTCCCGCCAAATCGTGTTTTGTGACGTCTGCCATGACATCACAAGGAAGGGTCTTCAAGCTAATTTCAAGTGCGCCGTCCTGCCTGCAGTGGACTGCGGAGCCTTGTTTACCATCAATCCTCTTAAATATCGCCACCATGCTGTCTTCACCTTTGCTTTGTTTTTGACTGTATTTGCACCTGGCTTGGTTTTATTACGGTAGGTACTAATTCCTTCGTGAAACATGGGGTACGTCTACAATTAGGGTCACGTAAGACAATGTCGCTTACACCGCTCGGCCAGTGTCGTCTGAGACAACCCCAAAGCGCCACAGTGCTGTGCTGCTATAATAAGCATAGTGTGCGCAGTAGTTAACAGCAATACGCACTGGTTCTTCTTTTGTAACTTCCATTGTTTCACCCCACCATTCTTACTGCTATAAAATGAATATGCATTACACTTAAGCGAAAATAGCTTATTCTGCAAGCTTATAAGCCCTGCCTAACTTGTGTTTGCTTTTGCTGGCCTCAGCCAATCGCACGGCTGTGCGTATGGTGTCATGTGTCCTAATGTGGGAAGTGAGCTAGTCGGTCGCATGGCAATTCCCTTTTTTCCTAATTATGTAGCTTATTTGAGCAACGTTTACATTCAAAGGGGCCATGGAGACAGGTCAAGTTTGGTTCCTTCAAAAGATTGCCTTGGTAGAATCAGGTTGACACCACTTTTAACGTAAACTTCACTCAAATAAGCTACATAATTAGGAAAAAAAGGGAATGGCCATGCGACCCACTAGCTCATTTACTGCAGCAGAACCTATGATGTCATATGCCGAGCTGTGCGATTGGCTGAGGCCGGCAAACGCAAATTAGGCAGAGTTCATGAGCATGCCCAAAGAGCTATTTTCATTTAAATTTAGGGCACATTCTTTTTATATCGGTAAGAATGGTGGGACAAACAGTGGAAGTTAGGAAAGCACACATAAACATTGAAGTACCTCTGCGTACTGCTGTTGGTACTGCACGCACTATGCTTCGTTTAGATGCATAGCACTGCGGGGCTTTGGAATTGTCTCAGACAACACTGGCCAACTGACGCAAGCGACGGTGTCTTACGTGACCATATTTGTCGAGCGAGCACCATGTTTCACAAAATGGTTATTTTCTCCATGAATAAAAACAAGCCATGTTTAAATACGGTCACAAACAAACCAAAAACATAAGACTGCTTTCTGTGGTGTGGTGGCGCCATCTAGGTCAACAAACAGTAAACAAGTCTCCGCTTCACACCAACTTTGGCTGAAAGACCTGCTCTTATATCACTGCAAACGTCATTCAAACACACGTTTTGGCGTGAAAATCAAAATTTTAGCTTAAATTGATTAATGTCGCAGTGAACAAACCATCGTTTGCTTCTGGACAAGCGCTGGGGGCACTAAAAAACACGAAATCTTTCGAATAAAGCAAACTTGTATTTTGTCTTCATGGCCCCTTTAAAGTCGTGTCAAAATGTTTCTATCGAGGCAATCTTTTTAATGAACCAAACTTGTGTTTTGTCTGCATGGCCCTTTTAATTGTTTTCAGTAACTTTCTGTGCACTAATGTGCTTTTCCTTTGTCGTGAAACATGTTTCACCTTTTGGTATTTCATAAAGTACTGCACTTTCAGACCTTATTCTTTATGCCATTAATTGCTTAGAAATTAGGCTCACTCTATTTTGTAAATGAATTATTCAGGTGCATGGCACATTTCTGATGTAAGATGTAAAAGAGAAGAGACGATTCTTATCTTTCTGTACATAACTCGTGCTACCTTTAGAAATTTTTCATGTGAAATTTCACTTCTGCTTCAGCTAGTCGAATTTATTGTGAGAAACAGAAGTAAAGTCATGCATCAAGTTATAAAGAACTTTTGTTTGTGGTATTAAAAGTGTATGGTGTACCTTTAAGACTTAAGTGCTGCTTGATTTTGCCACTGATCTTTGTTATGTACGAAATTCGTCCAATAAAATGGTTTTGCAAGGTTTTGCAGAGTTCTAATTGTGCCCTTGAGTGGAGGAAAAGCTCCATTGCAATGGAATGTTGAGCTATAACCACAAGCATTAATGAAACGTGTCCTGAAAAGGACCTACGAGCACCTTTTTGGAACATCCCAAAAATTTCCTTTCTTTGTTCTACATGGGATGTCAGACCTCCCAGCAAAGTCCTGGTCTGGGACATCCCAGCGAGGTCTTTTTTTGTATCACTTGGGATGTTTTTGGAACTTAAGTGGGATGTCCCTGGGAGTTCCCGAACTCCGAGGTGGGACATCCCTGGTACTTACCTAGGATGTATGTGCGTTGTCTGGGGAGTTATCAATCATAATCACGATCATGATCAACCAGAATTAACTCGCCCGAACGTCGACCCTTCTGCTCAACCTTCGAATAGTAATTTGACTGGTTGTGCGGTCGTGTTATTTTTCCGCCCAAATAATTTTGTTTCGTCAGTAACCGTCATAAGTCTAGTTAAGAAAGATTATATTACATTGCAATGTCAACAGCGTAGCAATCGCCTCGTCGAAAGTCCATTGCGAGCACGGATCACCGTGACCTACATATGCTCTGCGCGCTTCGCATTCGACGTCCGCGCTTCCGTAAACATGACTAATCGGTGAACATAACGAGCACGGTGTCATTGAAAACACGTATTTACTCCCCGATATCGATTTCTATGTCAGTCGGTGCCATACCGGTACGTTTGCATCGCGGAACTACGGAGCACCACCGGCACCACCACCACACTGCTACTGCTGCTCGCAACAGCGGGATCGGCATTTTCCGCTCTGGCAGCAAATTAAGACCTAAAATCCGTCAGCAGATGATAAAACAAAACAGAACACACACACACAAGCACTGCAACCGCTAACTTAACGCCAAACCACTACGGTTCACTTCGTAATGCACGGGTACCGAGCAGACGCACAAAAAGAACGGAGCACTTAACAGCCCAGCGCGGAAGTTTCGGCGGTCGGTTCATAGACGGCGCTAGCGTCTGGTCAGAAAAAGCAAATGGCGGCGCCCACCTCTAGCAAGGAAAATGGTGTATACTGCCTATACGGGGCGCCTGCCCGTTTTGCTGTGCGAACGTCAACTGAAGTTTCTGCACACAACTGGGTGCGAAGCCCATTGACAGGCCTTGTCGATGGCGTTTTCAAAGTTGAAAGATTCGTACATTTTACTTGTATTTTGCTATTCTTGTATGTGTGCCACTGCAGGTCGATGAGGATCTCATTTCATGACCGCCTTTAGGCAAAGCAGTGTGCAAACAAATGACTGAGAGGTTCTTTTGCCCTGGCTTTAACCCGATTTATACACGGGCACCTTAACGGCCGTTACGAGAACGGCAGTTGGCCTTAGGCAGTTAGGCGAAAGCGATGGCTGATTTGCCGTTGATTATTGCTGCAATGGCGGTGCACCAGTGTCACAGGCAATTTTTAATTCAGATTTGCATGCGCTACCTTGTCATTAACGGTGGCGTTTTGGTTGCTTGCGGCAAACGTGACGTGAAGGGGCAAGATTCAGCCTGGTGCTGCATGTTGGTTGCCTGAAATGGCTGCCCGCTGCCTTTGTAAACAATAGCGCTGCTATTGGTGGCTTGCCGCTTTGGACCCTTACGGTGGCAGCGCTGACGCTTCTAAATAGTGATGAATGTGCAACACGGGGAGGAGCGCGATGTTCAATTATGCAGTCAAAGCTGTGGCTAGTCATGTTATTGGTCAGCGCTCCCACGATAGCCTTCCGATAGCACTCGATCTTACCTAGCATGTTCGTTGTGACGAGCAAGTTTTAGTTTGTTTATAGTAAATCTGCTATTCTGTAAAAATGAGAGCTTGTTTTTTAAATTTTTGTTGTGCAGGCCGCTGCACAAAGTTCAATGCAGACATTATTCAGGAGACTGATGAAAATGGGGACAAAATATCTATGTTCTGGGTTATTTTAATTTTTTATTAACGTCGAAGGGTGTGCTTATAGCGATTATCTATCATGAATCTTAAAATTGCTTTTATCAACACCTGCTTCGAAAGATGGTTTTGCTGCTCCAAAACACATTTTTGCCTGCTCCAAAAGCTGCTCCAAAGCGGCCTAAGCCGGTCGCATTACTGAATGTTTTTTTTTAAAAGATGCTTTGTGTTCGGACATGTACCAAGGAAAGCTCATTCATTTTTGTTTTCGAGGTCCGCTTAAGCTGAGCGTGGTGGCTCAGGCAGCGTATGCGCTTTTGTTCTTGGTCTCTTTGCGTCACCCGGAGACAGTGGCGTACGCACGATTTTATGTCGAGGGTAAAAAGGAAAGGTAAAGCATAAAATAATTAAAAAGTAAAACAAGCCGCAACGAAACAAAAATATAAACAGCAGAAACCGAAAATTATTCCAATAAAAATATCGCGATGATGTCGTGCTCCACGTAAGTGACCGATTATTTTGTTACCTTTTCCACCAGTGAAATCCTGAAACGGTTCATCGTTATTGGAGAGTAACATACTAGCCACATGGCGTTAGTGCGTATAGCTTGCGACAGTGGCACTGAAATAATTATCGGTAGTCATTATTTCATGATAGTTAAAGTTAGTGTCCTTGTACGCCCGCTGAATACGCCAGAGTCGGGAGGCCGCAACAAAAGAATACATTCACTGAGTCCGTTCACCTAGCCAAGTCCAACAGATTTTTCGAGACGCGTGAGCGGCTCATCTTGCGCCGAAGGCACGATGATATATGTGAACACGGCACGCATCTCTGTTTTGCCGCATCCTCAACGCATAATATAATTGATCAAGGTTAAAGTTTATTGCATTTACAAGCAATGAATTTTATTCGTCTTGAACAGATCCCCCCATACGACCAAAAGTTTGTCGTTGTCGATCTGGCGCCAGGCGGCTATCGCGGGTCTCTCGTCGAAACATTTATTTCGTGTCGCCTCAGCAGGTTAGGCATTAATTGTCTTTTCAATACAGTGCTCTACCTCGCCAAAACATGACAATATTTCCCAGCAGGAAAATTTCCCTCTGCCCCCAACCCCCGGTACTATTTCTGCTGGTGCTGCATGATAGCAGATGGTTGATAAACAGCATCATTTCATGGCACTAATCAGCGCGGACTGCCAATGTAGACGGCATGACTGCGTTTTGAAGAAAAGCAGAAGTTCGAGAATGGGAAATGTTGCCATGGGTAAGAGTAGACCATGTCGCTGCTTTGACTGCCAGCCTCTTCGGCGCATTGCGCGCATCCACAATACCAGCCGAATTTACCTCTTTGGGGAAAAGTCGGATGCCGCTGATTTTGCTCGCACGATTTGCTTAGCCGAGAGCGCAGCAACACCGGCCACAGAAAAGCCAATACATAAACAAAAATGGCAGCATCTCCACTCCGTGGATGGTGGCGAGGGTGCGGAATACGGGGACTCGAAATGACATCCAGGTTGCGCCCTGAGTGACATCCGATTTGCGCCCCGACCGTCATTCGATTTGATGCTGTGAGTTGCACCTTGATTATTCCCTAATCAAACTCCAACTCACGGCTCAAATCGAATTTCGCTTAATTTTTGCTTGATGGTGGTGTGCGGACGGACATTGGGAGGTTGTAAGGTACTCCGCACCGTTACACGTGAGGGAGTAAGCCGTTTGACTAAGCAGTGCTAGGGAGGAAAATGAGAAAATGGTAAACTGTTTGAGAAGAGATATAACCAAGTTCAAAGATTCGGGTGAAATAATCTTAGTTGGAGATATGAATGCCCTCATAGAAGATATGGATGGATACACAGACCACAACAGTTCTCTAGGGGTAGATCTGTGTCAGGAAAACCGGCTTGTAATAGTGAACACGGAAAACAAGTGTCACGGACAAATAACGTTGGAAAGCGGTAACAGACAGTCCAGCATACGATGTTGTGTTGTGTAATGTAGTTCTGTTCTTGCCACCAGGTGGCGCACAGTGCTAAGGTGGCCAATTTCTATTGTCATCATCAGTAACCATAGCTCGGTTATTAATAGCATGTAACAACAATAAAAGGCTCTTTTCCGTGGGTACGAGATGGCGCCTGCATCTGGCCGGGGTAGTAAGTGGCTGGAACATCCGGGCACTCGGGGACTGTGCTGCTGTGGAGCCGGGAGTCCCAGGGGAAACGCAAGTTGCACCTGTACCAAGATTCCAGGCTGCAGTGTATGGAATCAGCCGCTCACGATTCCAAACGCGGCCGTCGCTCAGCTCATACATGTCCTCATGTTGGCGCCCGACTACGCTGAAAGGAAGTGAATATGATGGGGAACCCTTTGGGACATGTCCCGGTAGCTTAATCCGAACTGCTTGTCCTGCACTCAAAGACGAATGTTTGGCCGCACGACGTCGATCCGTATAGTGCTTGCTTGCAAGCTGTTTCCGAGTTACCCTTTGCTTGACGGCTTGAAGCTACACGCCTTCTACCTCGGGAATACTTCCAGTCGGTCCTGCAGCGAGATCGAGCATGATCCTTGGGTGACGGCCGTGTAGAACAGCAGGTTCCTGACCCGTAGTTGCATGCGGGGTGCAGCGGTAGATCCCAAGGTACTCCGTGACAGCTCCCTTTAGTGGGCGGTGCTCCTCCAGACACACCGGAACGTAGTCCTTTAACACACGATTAAACCGTTCCACTTGTCCATTTGACTGCGGATGATAGACTGTAGATAATGTGTGGTGGATACCTCTATTCCGCAAGAATTCTTCAAACTCGACGGATGTAAATTGTGGCCCATGGTAACTCACTATCTCCTTCGGATAGCCTTCACGGCTAAATATACTCCGCAAAAAGGACATGGTCGTCGCTGAAGTGACGTTAGAGGTGAACCCTATTCTGGCCACTTGCTGAAGTAGTCTACTAAAGTAATGGCAAAACGACAGTCCTGTGGAGCCCTTGCGAAAGGACCAACGATGTCGATGCCTATCTTTCGCAGTATACGAAACGCTGCGGGTAGTGAGGATAGATGGAAATGGAACAGACAGCTTAGGAATTTACCCCAAGCGGCTTACCTTGCACTTTGGAGGCGCAACCCGGACAAATTTAGAAATAGGTACGGCAGGAGGAACTAATTCGAACAATGAGCAATTAAAGAGCATCGCTGGTAGGATGGAACCTGAAATCAATAAATACCCAGATACGACGAAATGATTGCGTTCATAAAGGGTAAGATGAATGAAGCAAAGCGCCGATAGAAAGGGAAGAGAAAGCCGAGAGGCTGGTGGAATAAGGAAATAAAAGAGGCTATTGACCAGTTAAAAAAGGCGTCGAGAGAACATAGAGAGGCAAAAAGAACTGGTAAGGAACCGGAGGTGGTGAAGGAAAAATGGGATATCTACCGGAGAAAAAAACTAGAAGTGCACAAAATGGTGCAAACAAAGATCAAGCAGAAAAGCGAGCAATGGATGACAGAAATACGGAAGAAGGACAGAAGCGCATCCAAGAAGTTTTGGAAACATGTAAAATTACTAAGCTCAAAAAACGATATCCATCAAAAATTCTTGATTGATGAGGAGGGGAAGCACTTAGAAGGAGAGCACGCGTTGACGCATATTCATTGAGTGAGTTTAGGGCAATAGAAGTAGGGAAGCCTACCCCGATAACATCCGCGCCTCAGAAATAATAAAGTTTTTTCTCTCTCTCAGAAGAATGCGGCAAGGGAAATAGGTTGAGCAGCCCGGATTGGAAAAACATAGCTCAGCTATGCCAGGATGTACGTAGCGTGAGCTAAAGTTCAGCTGTTTTTTTTTAGGTTTCCTGGTTGTGTAGGATTAGCTGATCAGCTTGCTTACTGCTACTGAAACGATTTCCAATCCAATCGAATTCAAACCAATCCAGTCCAATCCAGTCCAGTCCTGTCCAGTTTAGTCCAGTCACTGCTCCTCGCGCATGCGCAGCACGGATGTCCAGGAGCCACGCGAAACGGCTATCAAGCGGCTCCGCCGCAGCGTCAGACTTGGCTACTGCGCAACGGAGGCGCAGAGCTGGGAACGCGCCGGCGCCAGTACGTCTGCCGCGGCTATGACGTCACTCCTCCGGAATGCGCAGAGCGGCGAATGTGCAGACCCAATTCTCTACACACCCGTACTCCAATTGGATGGGATTTCCAATCCAATCCAATTCAATTTATTCCAATCCACTCTCATCCGATGCTCATCCGATCCGATGCTCATCGCACTTGCGCAACATGGCCCTTCAAGGTCCACGCAAAACTGCTCAACCTCGGCCAGTGTAGCTTACGCTACAAAAAAAAAAAAAATCCCAGCACCTCCCCGAGGGGGATTGTGAGGATGCAGAAATGCATTGGGTGCACCGATGAGTGTGATGCGATTAATGGCGAAGAGAGAGGTGAGTGTGAGCGTAATCATTTATTTTTTTCTTTTCCCACACCCGTCATTTCCGCTTCGTTATAGAGAAGCGTCTTCGAGACCGCGTTGAACGCAACCGCCAACTGCAGAGGATCGTTCACGTCAAAGTCGTCGGGAATCGTTTCGAACTCACCGTCAGCATCATCGACGTCGTCTTCCTGCGGTTCCTCTCGTTCGCCGCCGTCATCGAAGTGATCGAGCCGACTCCAATCGACCCGAACGTTGATGGCGCGATACAGCGGGGTGTGTTCCAGGTGCTTGAGCCAAGCCAGGATGTTGCCGCGCTTCACCAACCCGCGCTTGTACGTTGCCGGACTCATCAGCCTCCGCTTGATGTGAACGTCGAACGCAACGTCCTCGGGTACCATGCGAGGAAGGCACCGCACAACCTTCGATACGTCGATGGGCACGTTCACCGCCTGTCCCTTGATTCCAAACTGCCCGTTGCCTCGAGTCAGCCGCCTGATGCTCATGAAGGGGAGTCGAAGCGCGATGAGCCGCTCTTCGACCGGGTTCAGATCGGGAAGATGCGCCGGCTGAGGAGGATAACGGTAGCCAAAACTCACGCAGCCCTCCTCTTCGCAGCTTTGTCTTCTTCTTCAGCGGTTCCCCTACGGGAAGATGACGATGGTGGTTGAACGCGAAGCTATCTCGTGATGGATTGTTTGGTTGGCCAATCCCTAGGAGCATCATGCCACAATCATCATCAGACGCGCTGCGCACGCCGGCCAAGGGACGCACGACAACCCCTGACTATAATGCATTTCTGCATAAAAGCAGAGCAAAAGGTTTCCCCCGAGACAGCAGTGGGCCCGGACGGAATACCAATGCAGCTGGTAAACCTGCTTGGACGTAAAAGTAAGGCATCGTTTATAAGGGCAATACATAAGGTGATACAAACCAAACAAATATCGGAGGACTGGCTAGAGAGTAGGATGAATTTAATATATAAAGACAGAGGCAACAAAGCCAGTATTGATTCATACAGACCACTCACAGTAACGTCAGTGGTGTATAGATTCGTAATGCAAGCGATAAAATCAGAACTTCAAGCATGGATGGAAGAAAATGAAATACTTGGGGAACTGCAGAATGGATTTAGACAAGACAGGCGACTGGATGACAATTTGTTCGGGATAACGCAATGCATTGAAATTGCGAAAGTGCGGAATAGGCCATTATGGATTACGTTCTTGGACATTAAAGAGGTGTTGGACCTCTGGGTCCTCCAGCTGCGGCGCGATGCTCAGGAAGGGGAGCGACACGTCGTGATACGATGAGGCTTTAATGGAATCTAGAAGAAGAAGTGGCGCGAGCCGACGCAGCCACATGAGCATGCGGCAGCTCGTGACAAGCCTAATGAAATGATGATAATCAGCGTCGTCTGCTAGAAGGGGTGAAGACGCGGAAGTCACAACAAGGGGCATATGACAACGTAAACAGAGAACTGCTGTGGAGAATGCTGAAACTGCAGGAATTAGATGAAGAGTTAATACAGTTCCTTATAGCAATATATAAAGATAATAGAGTGCACTTTACATGGGAAGGACAGAAATGCGCCCAGCAGGTCTACACCCATCGGGGACTGAAACAGGAATGCCCATTGAGCCCAATATTGTTTATGCTTTACATGGCAGGGTTAGAAAAAAAACTCGAATAAAGTCAATTAGGGTTCAACGTAACGCATATGCTGCAAGGCGAAGTGGTACAACAGCGTATACCGGGAATGTTATACGCAGACGACATTGTTCTTTTAGCTGATATAACCAGACCGATATGCAACGGCCCATAAATATTAGCGGCCAGGAAGCCACCGACCTAGGGTAAATTTTAGCGCAGAAAAATCGGGAATGATGTTTTTAATGACACTATCACTGACGCAGTGTCTACACAGCATGGCGACTTACCCAGAGTGAAATAATATAAATATTTGTGAGTGTGGGTTAAGAACTCACGAGGAGCAACTTAAGGGTAAGGGAAAGCGAAACGCAGCGATAATGAAGCATAGAGCTCTGTGGGGGTATAACGAATATGGAGTACTACGAGGAATGTGGAAAGTAGTAATGGTTCCGGGTCTCACATTTGCGAATGCTGTGCTCTGCTTAAAATCAGACGTTCTATCAGGCCTTGAAGTGAACCAGAGAACGGGTGGCCTTAGGAGCGCAGAGAAAAACAACTAACGAAGCAGTACAGGGAGATATGGGCTGGGCGCAGAGTAAAATGTGTTTTGAGAGGATGTTGAGAGCAACGGAGCAACGTAGGTGGGCAGCTAAGGTTTTTAGGTACTTATATTTGAAAAGCGTGGACACGCAGTCATTAAGGAAGACTAGAAGACTAACGAAGAAATACGGAAACAGTGGAGAATCCAAATCAGCCAAGGTAACCAAAAAAAGAGGCAAGGCAGATAGAAACGAATAAATTGAGGGGAAAAACGGAAGCTAAAACGTCGTTAGAGATTTACAGGGCTGACATGTAAGCTGAGAAGGGGTGCCCGGGGTGCCGTGGACGGGGAGGGCTATAGGCTAGCGGGTGAGCAGTTCTGCGAATGCGTCGGGTTGGCGACTGCAGTTCCTCACCGCTGCTGAGATGTGGCAGACTCTGTTTTTTGTGTACACTAAATGCTAACCAACACATACTTTTCAGGTATTCTTTGTTAATATTTGAACATGGTTTACTTTCATTAGTTCTACCGCTCGTGTAAACAAACAGGTATTTATACATTTTTGTTCGAGTTCATTGTTTATCTCCGAGTATTGACTGGCGAAGAGCGTCTGAAATGTGCTTAAAACTTCATGCAAAAACAACACTCGAGAAGGGACACAAAGAAGGAGGCTACTTCACAGGAGGCTACACGCAGCGCTACGTGTGTGTAGCCTGCTTCTAGATTTGTGCCCCGTCTTCAGCGCTGTTTCTTTTTCTTATATGAAGTATGAACCAACGAGCCCAAACGCTTCCATTGCTTCACTTGAAAACTTCGCCAGGCGTCAACTATTTTGATCATACGCGCGACTGCCAAGTTTTGCATTTCGTATATCTCTTGCTGTTTTCTGCTTTTGTGTAACACATTTTTAGCTTTTCCTTTGTGTTGTTTTCCTGGCCAGGTGTAAATGGGCAAAGTATTTCCATCTGTAAACGGTTCTTTCCAGTGCTATATCCAATTAGAATACGCGATCTACCTAGAATTGGCAGTTCCCAAATTGAGAGATTTTCCAGTATAGCGGGAAATGTTGTAATCCAACTGCTAATTGTCATTTCCAGCCTAGGCTGAAAATGCTGCCATCCAGCATTTCCAGCTGTGGAGAATTTCCAGCCTAGCAGCACTCGTTGCCTTCCAGCGGAAATGCCATTTCCCAGCTGGCGAGAATTTCCAGGCTAGCAGCTAATATTGCATTCCAGCTGGACAACAATTTCAGTCCCAACTGTTTGCCTGGCCTCAACTTCTTGCCAGCTGGAAATGGTAATTCCACTTTTGGTCTTCGAAACGGCCAATCATTTCGTTTAATTTTAGTGAAAGATGCAATGCGCACGAACATGTAACAAGCAGTTCCTGTTTCACAGAAAGTCTTAAAAGAATGACCATAACATCTCTTTATTAGCAAGGTTAGTGTTACTGGTTAGGCAAATTTCTTCTCTCTTTATGCGCGCCTAAAAATCGCTTAGCCGGTAAGGCATTCCACACGAAAAAAATATTCTGGCAACAAAGTCGCTGGCAACATTGTTCATCCGAAGTCGTTTTTTAAGCCAGGTCAAGACACGCCAATCCAAACAAATTTTTTTAAATGTCGGACAGGGAACCCTAGGTATCATGGAGGAAAGAATACTCAGGAGAGGCCCCTAGCATCACAAGCATATCGGGCCAGCAGGCGCCGCACCCTGATTGGTCCGTTAAAATGACGTCACACACACATTAACCGGATGTGACGTTTGATTTTTTTTTTCTCTCGCCAGGGCAGTTATTTGGCAGCGTGAGTTCAGAGGACGGTTCTCTGTACCGTGGTTCATCGTTAGTGCAACGCCAGGCAGCCAGGTTCGAGTGATGTCGTTACGCGGAGTTCTAGTTGGCGACAGCCAACTCAAATTCATGTGCAGGTTGCGGCTGCGCTTGTTGCCGTTTGTGGAGACCTGCACATTTAGCTTCGGTGGCCACAACACTCCCCGGCTGTCCGAAGCAGTGTCGCGCTTGCGTTGCCGGCCGGCGGATTTCGCCGTTCTCTATGTTGGGGGGAACGACCTAGATCGGACCGGCGCAGATCCGCAGCGGATATGTGACAGCATCAAGGTGTGTACAGAGGAAACCCTCGCACTATTTTGTTTGTCTGTGAAGGCGGGATGGACATTAAATGTCGCCCTATTTGTGTTGTAGGCCCTGGTGACCCAGCTGCAGCGCGAGGTGGCCCCTGCCGTGTACGTCTTCACGGTGCTGCCTCGTTGCTTCCAGTCGGCAAGCGCGAGTTCCACTCGTCGCTTGCTGAACAGGAAGCTAACGGCCACCCTGAAGCGTATGCGGGACGTCTACATACTGAACGCTGAGGTAACAATGGACGAGCTTGTATAGGCCTACGTGTATTGTTTTGTTCTCTAGTGGCTACGTATAACTATATTTCTAACGCTGTCTTAAAAAATTAGAAATTGTACACAACTTTAGCCAGTTTTGCGTGGAAGTATGTCTATAGAAGGTACCATTCTGTTGTAAAAACATGTTGACCGACCACGTGCTTCGCCTGCGACGTCGCTGTGTTCTCGAAATGCATGTTATCAAACTTGCCGTACCCCCTCGCGTTTGCACTGAAGTACGTTTATAGAGTCGGAAATAGGAGCTAAAGTACCACTTTGTATGAAACTTTCGAGAAGTCCGCCTTACAAAATTAGTAATGGCAGAGTGCCACTAAATGTTTGCTATATGGTTTAATACCCCGGCTACATTAGGATCCGAATGTCATTCAGCATCCGCCGTGCTACACTACAATTTCGATGGTATTTGAAAGATTTCACAATTGCTCGCCGTGCTGTAGTGGCACTGTTGTCGCCCCGTTCCGTTTTCGTACAATAAATAATACAACGATCAAATTTAGGAGCAGTCTAAGGCAGTAAAATGATGTCAAATTAGAAGAGGCACCAGTTTTTACTCTAATGTGGCGGCTGTCTTGCGTGTTTTTTTTTTTTTTTTTTTTTGCGACTGACCCACTGGTTTTGAGAGTATTAAAATTAAATATGTCTGTTTCATATTTTAAGTAAATCAGCAGTGAACAAAGTTCCACAAACAATAATATTTTGTTTGTTTTACGTACGGAAGTATTATATTTTTTATTGGCAATCGAAGACGCTGCGTTCGAGACTGCTAGAAATGGCATTTGAAATCCCAAATGTCTCTTTTGGTGTTATTTGGCTCGAATCTCATTTGAGCCGAATGTCATTTCAAAACATAGTGTAGCAGGGGCATAAAAAGAACATATTTATGGCAGAGGCACACTAAATGTTTGCATACATGGTTTAAAAAGAACTTAGTAGTGAACCGATGCCTGCTTCGCATTTCTTCGCGAGTCCTGTTGTTACCAAACATTAAATATCTGTACTGTGAAGTGTGCTTGCATTTGCCCTGACAGTCTGCTTGCTTTGTTGTTGAATTTGTGCACAGCACCGTTTCCTGAACGCGACCAAACAGCCGAAGCGGTCCCTGTTTGCTGCGGATGGATACCACGTGTCGAGGGATCGTGGCATCGACGAGATGTCCGCGATCCTTGGGAAGGCGCTGGCCAGGCGGTACGGGCGGGGCATTCTCTCGCCAGACCGAGCTGCACCTGGTGCCAAGTACACCTTCTCCCGCTGTGTCCGCTGTGGAGCCAAGGGCCACGAGAGGAACGACTGCCTGCAGTACTGCTCGCCATCCTGAGGTGCAACAAGGCACCACCGAAGACCATCGGCTTGCTAAAACGGCCCTTTTCAGGGCCACATATTTGCCTGCCATGCGGGATTCGCTGCAGCCAACCCTTCTCACCCCGTAACCTGCTCTCTCTAGTGGTATGGTCAGCATAAAACCCTACTTGGTGAATAGGTGGTGGAGAAAACTACTTGCACATTCATTGCAGTACAGGCAGCCATGATTTGTGCTTGCCCTAGGCCGAGAGTTGCACTTTCTTTTTATATGCTCTTAATTTCGAAATTCTCGACTTGCATGTACACCTTCTCCCAAACACGAATCAGAAATGGTTTGTTCCACCCAGTTGATGAAGCCTCAGTGCCACCCGCCGCGGTGGCTCAGTGGCTAAGGCGTGGCGCTGCTGAGCACAAAGTCGCGGGTTCGATTCCCGGCCGCGGCGGCCACTTTTCTGATGGAGGCGAAAAGCAAGAACGCCCGTGTGTGCAAGATTTTGGCGCACGATAAAGATCCCCAGGTGGTCAAAATTAATCCGGAGCCCTCCACTACGGCGCGCCTCATTGCCTGCGTTGTGTCGGTGCGTTAAACCCTACAATCAATCAAGCCTCAGCGTGTCCTCTGCCCTAGGGAAATTTGCTGCTAATAGCCATGCCACATTGTTTCTTTCGGCAACCACTGATTTTCACAGAAGATGCCACACTTGCTTCCATTTACTCAATGCTGCATGGCTGTGTCTGCTTAAAGGGACACTGAAGTGATATGTAAACATTGCGGGATTACTAGCGCAAATTGTAGTCCGGAGTCCCCAGGCCATGTTTCGACCACTCTAGGCGCGTTTACGCGATTTTATTTAGTAGAAAAACTAATTCTAAAATGCTGTCCTCCTCTCTTTACGCTCGCCCATTTTCTGTGGCGTTTTCGTGTGACGTCAGGAGGGGATGACCTGGCAATTGGCTGCGCGCTACTGCACGGCTCCCCGGCCTTCAGACAGAGTCAGTCGGCCCAGCGTTTCGTCCGCCGGCGGGTCACAGAACATGGGTGGGTCGTCGCAATCAAGGAGGTTAAAAAAAATTGCTTGGTCGCAATTCGTTCGCTTAGTTGAAACGAAGCCAGGACACGTTTGTGAATGGAAGAATGTGCCTTTCTTTACTTGGTCTGTTTGTACACTGTATCTAGCTCCAAGTCAAGGCCGCTTCACACAAGCGCACATGCGACGCTTCGCTGACTGGTACGCCAGTAGGAAAATATAAGGCCTCTTGAAGGCAGGAGAAGAGTCAGCGAAGTCAATATAGGTACTAAGGAAATAAAATCAACTGATATTTTTACCGTACAGCGTAAAACTAGGGCGCGGGAAGCACTTTTTTGCGCTGGGCGAACATGCACAGCGGTCAGGAGCACGACTACGCATCTGCGAACGCTTTTCCGTCTACGAAATGCAATTGCTAGACGTGAGCTACTGTGGAAACTCGGGCGACGCTTACTGCACGAGCGCAGTACAACAAATAGTCACCTAAGCTGCTTGAAATGCCAAAACTAAATAAAAGTGTAAACCGGTTGTACAATATATACCCTATATTAGCAGGCCTTTCGCGTCCCGCTTCGTGGCTTAGTGGTCTGGGGTGCTGGGTGTGTTACCGCAAGTGTTTTGCAAGTCACGAGTTCGAATCCCCGCGGGTACGTGCTTTTTTTTTTGTAACTTAACTTTTTTGTTTTCCGCCGATGTTTTATATATTGAGTTCACCTTTTTTTGGGCCGCGACGTTCATGGCTACACGAACTAGTTCACAAAACGCGCGCAGGCTGGCACTGGCGCGCTAGCGAGTTCTCGTTGGCGTGCTGTTGCCATAAGCACCGACTGCTTGCAGGCAGTGGGGACAGGCCAGAATGAACAGACCCTTGGCCTGGTGCGAACACGCTTTTTACGATACAGGCATGAGGGAGGCAAGCTCCAAATATGGGGGAAAAGCGCATGACATTTGGGCGTCTGCGGGTACGCGGAGGGCGTTCATGCACTGCGTAGGTCTCGGCTAGTGAATGCTACGACTACAAGCCGTCCTGGGAGGCTTATCTTGTGCATTTTACAGCCGACAACATGGCAGAAGCGCGGTACGATGATTACTGAGATATTGAGAATGCCCATCCAACAACGCCATTGGTTATGTTTTACAGAACCGAAACCGAAACCGAAACTTGTTTGATTGCTAACCTTGGGCATCGTCCAATCACGGCGCCCCTCCTCCTAACGTCACAGCCTTAGTTGGTGCGGCCGCCGCAAACGGCGCATGGTAGTTTTTCTTCTTTCGCGCTTTGTAAAATAATTACCGATTTGTCAACCGGATAAACGATGAAAAGTGTGCTAATTTGAGCCAGTCTACGCAGTGCAAGCAAAAACGGGAGCTTGACAAATTCGCTTCAGTGTCCCTTTAACACATCATTTCTGCTTGCATGCTATATTTCTGCTATATATACTCTTAAGCATCAGCTAACCTGAACCAAAGTAATTATGGCTAGCAATTTTGCAAGGAGTCCTCTAAAATCAGGATTCAAGAATAGCAGTGCATATCTTCGTACGAGACAGGCACACTTCATTGCACGACATCCTCATTATTAGCTTTAAAATAGCTCTCTATTGCTGCTGTTCTGCATCAGAGCTTTAGGGCAGTTTACATTGGCATGTTGTAAGCTTTACAGTGCATCTCGGAAAGCTCACGCATTCTGCAATTAAATGTAGTTGCTGCGTGTTTTTGACCCCCGTCATAATTCTAGGCTTTGCTGCTGCTTTGGCACAAATACTTCGTTGGGCAATTTTATTCATGCTTGCTGCATGAATATTGTCTGTACTGTACTCTTGCCACTGCAGAGAAAGGAATGGATTCAGATGACAGAGCATGCATTTGAAGTCTGTGGGAGGGGCCTTTGTGGTGCAGTGGACAGTAGGAGGCTGATTATGCACAAATATTCGTCATCGTGACTCAAAATGGCCATGGCAGCTAACCTGCACCAAGCCATTCTGCTAAGAGACATTATTCTGTTACCTGTTCATGTGCGCTGCATTCTACCATTTAGGATACCGCAAAGTTAGGGGGCTACTATGTAAGCTCCTTTTGCTTGAAAACAAGCGCCTTGATCTCTGATGTCTTGAGGTTTGTTGCCTTTTACTGGGTTTCATGATGGTTCTCTAAACACTTACAAACCACTGCATTGCACACACCCTTGATAAGCGTCAAAGTTTCTGAATAAATAAAATTAACCATAAGGCTACCACGTTAGGACGACCCGATTGTTTGTTTGATCATTAGCGAATAAAAAAATTTTGTAGCACACAAAGTGATTATCTATCAACACACCATTAAGAACAATTGTTGAATCATTGCTTTGACAAGTGGAGTTATCTGAAGGGGATTCCTCTTGTTGAAACGTTGGCTCTATCAAGGTTCCCATTGTGGTGCTCAAAAATCGACACAGCTGTGAAAGACTTTGAAAACCCTCGCATTTCCATCATGAATGTAATTTTTATTGGAATGCTGCAGGTGCACAACGAACCACCATGTGGAAAGTTAAGTTGCAGAAGTTCATAATCAAGCGGTACTGTTGCTAGTCTTTCAAATGAGGTGTGCTCGTGGCAGCCTCCACCATGCACTCAATAGTTCCCATTTCCCACCCTGGCCTATATTGCTGTCTGTAGCAAAGAGATGTCTCTGAAGCGAACTTTCCAGGTAAATCATGTTTATTTGGATTAGTATGAATACAGTGTAGGCCCCATTGCCAAGGTAGTGTGGCAACACTCCTATTAGAGCACATCTCAAGCAATAAGGGAAACACCAACTGCAGCCCAGGCAACACATTTCTCAACATGTCTTCAGCTCCCTCAGTGTTGCATTCACAGCTCAAAATGAAAGTTCTTGGAGCACCAGTGACTTGTCCAGTAACAGGTGCAGCAGGCAATGGGGATGGAGCATCTTCATGACAACAGGAACTTGCTGAATACAGAAAAACGAAACACACAACATGAGTGACCATACTCTGCAGGACTGCATTTTAGGTAGTTGGACTGACAGTTAATAAATGAGTTTGTTCTCAGCTCGCAAAAAAAGCCTAGCACATGTTTGGGGAGGGGGCGGGGGTAGTGCACATCCAACTGCAGGCAAAAGTGGCGACATTCCAAGCCACTGAAATTTTTGTAGCGCCTGTGAATGTGGTCTCCTAGCAAGCGAAAGAAAATGTACAGAGGCTGTAAGTGAGCCTTCACATCCGTCAACGGTAGCGAAACCCAAATGTCAGTCTGAGCAGGCCACGAGTTCTTTTGTAGCATGCTTTGGCAGCATGACAAGCTAAGGAGGGTTGCAGCATGCAGTAACTGAGGACAGCCAGGCTGTAATTGCAGGGAATGAATAGGCAAAATACGATGCTGCCGTTGTGTCAAGATTACGGTGCACATTAAATAGCCCCAGGTTGTCTAAATTAGTCCGTAGCCCTCCACTAAGCTGTGCTTCGTGGCCCAGGTGTTGCTTTTTTTAAGATTAAACTGTAAGCAAAAGCATGCATTTTCTGTTGTACAGGAGTATCTGTCCCCACAGTTGGCCTCTTCTAGCACTGCTAGTTTAGCCGTGGTCAATTGTAGCAGCCCCGAATCCCTCCCTCCCCCCCCTGGCTATCCAAAAAGAACCCATGGCAGCATGCTACCGAAGCGAGAGTGGACGGGGCTGCAGCACCGGGTGGGCCGTGGCCCAGGGTGGAAGTCCTCTGGAGCTTAACGGGCTCAGGCAGGGTTGGGTATGCACCATCCCGGGGAAACGGGCACTGGATAAGGGGTGCAAGAAAACATACAGGCAGTCCAGAGCAACACTTTCAGCTCCGAGACAGGCTAAGTAGATGGACGGCATGCACACACGTAAGCATGATATAGAACTAGCTTTCATTGTCGCGTCACCTGTTGGTCCGCGGGTGCAAGCACCACTCCTACCAAGCAGAGGCATGGGCTTGAGTTGCTTGAAAACTGGACTGGGTGGTTCATCTAGGTTGGCCCAAGCATGTGCTTGGGCCAACCTAGATGAACCACCCAGTCCAGTTTTCAGTCCAAAAATTACCAGTGCGGGATGACATGCAATTTGAATGCAACTGTAGTGCATACCATAATCACAACACATTTATTATTAATGATACTGCCATCTTTTACCAAACAGGAATGTGCAGGCTGAGTTTTTAAAATGAAGTATATGTTGTGCTGGTTGAAATCTGCTAATACTAGCCCGCCTCCTTGGTAGGAGCCTCCCTATCCGCCACCTGGGAGACGCGCTGTCTAGCAGGCAGGCTCTGCTGAGAGAAAAATGTTCTGGCTCACTGCCAGATGCAGCATAACACTGCAGCCTCACCATGGGAAGACCCGAAGGTGTGGGGGGGAGGGGAAGAGAAGGGGGTGTAAAGAGGTGGCACATGTGAATTGACACGGTAGATGCAAAATACATTCTGCGGGCTGAATACATAGAGAAAATGCATGCATATTTACAGTATATACATATTTACACTATATACAGATGCTCACTACCAGCCCTCGGCAAGAAGGAGGCACCTCTTGTGTCCATCCGAGCCCATGCAGTGTACCACGCGTCAGCCTCAGCATTATTTAACACTATATACAAATACTTACCAGCAGCCCACATGGCCACGCTCGGAGGCACCTCTGGTGCTCTAACACATGTACCATCCAAGCCATGGCCACGCGGCTGCATACCTTAAGTTAAAATACTTACCAGCAGCCCACATGACCACGCTCGGAGGCACCTCTGGTGCTCTAACACATGTACCATCCAAGCCATGGCCACGCGGCTGCATGCCTTAAGTTAGACGTAGAGACGCGGCAGCTGCTTGGGTAGGAGAACATGACCAGCAAATGACCTATTAAAAGCTGCCACCGAAACGTTGCCACTCTTGCCCTTTTGCACAAACGCCAATATCAACAGTATTCATGCCCTGATGATGTGCTTATCACATCACTTGCCAATTCGCCATCCATAATTTGCTTCTTCAGTATTTCTTTCTGATGCTCAGTTGGCTTCGAAAGGCTACTAGATGGGGCTGCCAGCCTGCGCTTTTTTGTGGAGTAAAACCTAGGCTGCTGCATAATCTTCTTGTTCGCTGGTTCTTTTGGCAGATCTGAAACCTTGTAAACATTACGGTCCTTTTCCCACATTTCCAATCCATGGTCCAAAAGCTTGATCATCTTCTCTTGGGTTTCTGCAGATGTTGAAGATGCATAGCATGCTGCGTAGGCATCCAGCTTTATTTTAAATGCAACGGCGCGTTCTACACTGGTAGATGCCTTTGTTGTTGCTATGCTGTCAAGCACCCGCTTTGCCTCATGTTCTTTGGATACACTGTCAGGCAGGTCCTGCACATTCTCATCATCTGTTCTTGCAGCCTTACTTGCTATGAGCACAGCATGAATGTGCTTGCAGACAGTGAAGTGGATGAGGTGTTCATCACAACTGCAAGCATACATGTGCACACATACGTTGCATTCGTCACATTTGAGGGGACAGCAGACTTCTTCAGCTACTTTCGAAACAGTGTAGAAGACATCTGGGTTCACCTGAGAAGGCACGCTCCATGTTCCATCCTCATTTGGTTGTACACTGCTAGTGAACTTCTTTGCAGCTTCGTGGCTGTTCAGGATTTTGCTCATTTTCCGAGTCCTCCGACCCTTTAGAATGGCAATGGCCCTGTTCCTGATATTCCTATACGTCATTGTCATCAGAGCAGAAATTAGCCTGTCTACACGACGGTTCTTTTCGCCTTTCATCACATCGTGCTTCAAAGTTCTATGCATCCTCTCGAGATGCATGTTGGTGTTCACACCATTCCGAAGTCTATAGCAATAAGGCCAGAGTTGCAGGCGGCCTGGAGCTGCGTAGTACCTACTAAAGTACTGCATGAAATCTTCCAAGGCACGCTCATTTTCTTTCAAGGCTATGAAACCCTGCAGGAGGCTCTGGAACTCATCTTGATCAGTGCACGCCATGAGAACACGAACGGCTTTGTAAACAACTGGTTGAAGCTCATTACCTGGTATAAGGCTGTGGATCTTCTCCCTCCAGTTCTTGTCCACATGCCAAGTGCAAAGAAGTCTGTGTTCTGGCTGTCCCATGACAGATTTCCATGCGTCGTAATATTCTATGGCATCATCGGACATGAAGACGTCAGATGTGATGGCTCCTGTGGCTAGCTTCAGACTTTCAAAAAAGGCCTTCAGCGTTTTCGCATTTGTTCTGTTGCTTATCAAATAAGCTACGGGCACACCTTTCTTATACTCATCTAAAACTAGAAGCGTGGTTAGCTGGAAGTCATAAATGTTAGTTCCATGAGTGGAATCGACGCACACAATGCCAGACCCATATTTGTTTAGCATATCTTCCTGTAGCTCTGTCATTAATGCTAGAGCAAAATCTTCCTTGCTGAAACTGTCATCTTTCCACTGCTCTCCCTGCTGCTTATACAGCCGGACAACTGGCTCATCTTGGGCCTTCATGGCTTCCACCCACATGTGCACGCTTGTTGCGTCGTCAGGATGGCACCGTTCTGGAGCAAAAAGGTTGAATTCACGACTAATGTTGTGCAGCTGTATGCGCTCTGTTGCCTGTAAAGGTGTTAAATCATCTCCAACAAAGATGGTTGCGCTGATCCTATCCAAAATTGTGTTTATAGACACACGTTTTGCAAGCTCTTCTGCTATTTCCGCTCTTTCAGCAGCAGTCATCATCAAGTGATTAACATCTCTGTCGTGCCCATAGTGGTGCTTTTGATACGACACTTCAACAGAAGCTCCAGGAGTGCCGTCAGCATTTGTGGTAGCAGTTATAGAGGCTAGACAGATCTTGCCAGACTTACAGGATCCTTGACTTTTCATCAAACGCACTCCTTTGCCTCGCCTGGGCGCAGCCGTTCCTGACCTGTGGCAGCGATAGTAGGTCCGCAACTTGCCACCGGCAACGCTTGAGGCACCATGCTCTTTAACGAAGCGACAGCGCTGGCTTTCCTCCTCACCTAAACGCCATTTCTCAAAGTCTGCAACAGCGAAAAAACGGGAAGAACAGACGCATTAGAGAGCCAAAGCATGATGACAGTTTCTATCAGAGGTTACTCTGAATTTATGAACAGAACACATCGTACTGCCTCATGACAGCCAATGCCTGCCAGCCAACTCATATCCTTTTCCTTTCCCACCCCTCCCCAAAAGAAAACAAGAAGAAAGTGGGGAACAAAACCAGCATTAGTAAAACTATGTCTGGTTTACAGCCAATTAGATTTTAATGAGCAGGGGCAAGTGTCCAAAATGTAAATTTCAGAAAAACACAAATAGGCGATTAATAAAAAAAGCACCAAAACACATGAAAATCACAACACGAAAAGGGCACAGGAGCACAACACTGCAGTTTGAAGAGGTCCTAAACCAATGCCTGCAAGCCATGCAAAGAGGTGAAGTGTTACATAATGCTTGTGTTACATAATCAAAACACAAAAATGTCGGCCAAGGGCACTTAACTTTCTAGAGAGCAGTGACAAGGTACATTTAGCACTGCTTGCTATCTTTACCGATAAAGCCTATTCAGCACCTCTCACGTTCAGGAACATATGAAAGCTAGATCTGAAACACTGCAGCAATAATTGCACTTTAATACGGTCATGAATGTGGTGGGTGATGCACCTGACCTTACGAAGTGATGCACCTGAGGGTGATGCACCTGACCTTACGAAGAGGGAAAAAAAAAAGAACGAACACCAACGCGCATCCCCGCAGGCTTGTCAAAAGCAAGGCATGCCCTGCGGGTGTGAGTGCAAGCGTCATGCGCATTATTAGGCAGTTTTAGCATATCGTTACCGTGTTTGCGTTACCAGAATCCGGAGCTTCCATTTACCGCTGAAAACGGTGAAACACGTTTTAGCTATCCGTTTGCGTATCCCGGCCGCCGTAGCAGGTAGCGACGCCTGTTGAATTTGTCTCGAAGCAAATTGCGCATAATTTTGTTGCTAATAGCTATTTGCATTCGTTTAAGGTAACTTGAATATTTCACATTTCAGGTGAAGCATTCACACAAGCTGTAATTGTTTTGAAAATACTGTAGCCATCACCTGTACAGCTTTAAAAAGAAAACGTGTTGGTGGCGCCATCTACTTAGTAAAGTCAGAATCAAAGTAAAATAGAATTTGCCCAAGCGCTAAATATTTAGGCAAGAAATGAGTAAAATATGTAGTAATTACTCAATAACCTACCCTACGTTGCCCAGCACAATTTTGGACGCCTAAAAGCACTTTGCGAGCTCGGAAACTTCTCGGAACTGTTCGAGGCGGGCAAGGCTTAGCACGAGTATGGATAGCCATTTTGCTCGCTCATGTGAGAAAAATGGTCGTTTGTCGCTTTCCTGAGCATTATTTAACAAGAAACACGTAATAAACAGCATCAAGTAAGATTACTTTCACAGGCTGTACCAAGCATAGGTACCAAGCATAAAGCGCCGAGCGCACTGCATTTGTTGTATTCAATACGGGACGGTACACTTTGTCTGCTCAGGAAGCTCGCTGGCGACGGTAAAGCCTGTGCCGGTAAGTTACCGTTCACGTTAACTCTCGCTCATGCGCAGTCGACTCCCGCAAACACGGTAAACGGTAACGTAAACACGGTTACGCTCTCTATTATGTCGCGTTGCCTTGATTCCAAGATTTTTTTTTAGCGCCGCCACGACTGTGGACCGAAACACAAAGACACACCGTGCGCTGTGAGTCTTCCCTCCGCTTCGTTCCGCCGTCTTTGCGGCGCTTTTAAACTCTTGCAGTGATGCACCATCTCTCCAGAACCACGGCTCCGCGTCGTAATGTTGTTGTAATATGGTGAATGCGCGCAACTGCCACTTGCGAACGTTACCATGCTAATACGCTAGGCCTAGAAATTTGGAACGGTCACACATGAAACAAGCGGAGGTTGATTTTACACAGTGACGAATATACGTCGGCTTACATTTCATTTGATTCAGTTTAGCTAACAACAGGAAAGATACCGCCCTGCATTAATTGCAACGTCGCTGAGCGTGGACTTGACACTTGATAGGCCTACGTAGAGGCCTAACCAAAATTTGTAACACAGTCGCAAACAAAACAATGAAGTCATCGTTTCTATCTAACAATATAATGTCCATTCAATGAATATGAATATCTCTTCGCTCATATTTACATTTTCTTACTTCTAAACGCTGCTCACAGCTATTAAAGGTCACTTGCGATAAAAGTCCTTAAATCACTGAGCACAATACTAGATGAAGCGGATTAACATAGGCGAAATAAAAGCAAACTATCCCAAGTTTTCTTACCTTCAGCGCTGCCGAAGACCAGTTGCACAATCTCAGCGTCGAAATTGTGCATCGCTCTGTGGTGAAGGACGAGGTTGTCAAAAGTTGTAACGCTGTGACCGCATTTGTCACACTTCATGTGGCTTTTTGAGCTTGTCCCCTCTTTGTGGTGCACTTTTCTCTCGTGTTTAAGCATGTCTTTTCGTTGCGAAAACACCTTGTCGCAGTCAGAGCAGCGCCGACGATCCTCATCGGTGGGAGCAGCATTCGACGAGCCCGCCATGCCGCAGAAAAGTAAATACGCCGCAAACGTCGGAGGTCAGAGCAGCGCACCTTCAAGGCAGCACGTCCATAGAGAAAGAAATACTGGTGCACGTCTTTCTCCAATAAAAAAAAAAAAACCATCCTTAAAAATGACGTCACATCCGCTTGTAAACCAACCAATCAGCGTGCTTAGAATTGACCAATCAGGGTGCGGCGCCTGCTGGCCCGATATGCTTGTCTAGCATCCCAATGCATTGCAAAAAATGTGGAGGAAGGGACGTCATTTTGTTTGAGCCCATGGACAACGTTGCTTACTTCTTTACAACTGCGGTGGCCAAATCTGGACGAATAGACCTGACAAACTTTAAGGCGCTTGGTATGTGGCTGCCTTGCTACGATTGCAAATCAGCGCAGTCGCTACGACAAACGTTTTTAGACTAGGCCAGTTTGAAAACTCTGCCGTCGGAGGCGGCCTTAACTGCTGCGGCCGCAGCGGCGCTTACGTCGCGTCGAGATCGGCGAAGCGAGCCGCTGACGCCGCCGGCGACCTGCCGGGAAAATCCCCTTCGCTCAGCGTTGGCGAGAGCCGCCACAGTTCGTTCTTTGCTCACTTTGCGTTTCTCCGTTGTGAAGTGAAGTGAAATTTATCGCTGCTGAGACGTAGCGCGCAAAGACCGCAGTGCTGTACAACCCCAAGCAATGCTCCCGTCGTCTGCGTTCGCCATCCCGCGAGCCTGTTGCTATGACGACGACAAACGCTACTTTGCCAGGCTTAAGCGCTGAAAAATCGTCCTTCTATCGCGAAAACGAAGGCCGTTTTTTGATTGAAACTTTGGGTGGGGGTTAGAATGGGCAAATTGAAGGCGAAATAAACAGCTTAGAACATGACATCGCACCGAGGAATTAGCGACGAAGCTGTTTCCGCTTCGAAGCGGGAGGGCAGGGCGACGCCATGTTGGGCAAATCAAACCGGAGACAGCAAAGGATGATGGGATAGAGTGCTGGGCTCCGTGGGCTCAAGTCATGGCGGGACTCGGCTTCACAAATGCGGCGTCAGGGCCTCTCCTAACCTTTTCTTTCCTCCATGCTAGGTACGGTGAACTAGAATATTAGTTCACTATACCCTAGGGCTCTATTTTCGACTGCACAAATTCCCAGACAATTCGCCACGCCATGTTTTTTGCGTAAGCACGACGTAAACAATGAGTGACGTGTGCACGTATAACTATGACGACATGCAGTGTAATTGGACGCCTCACTCATAAAAATCGCAACGAAGGTATGAAATATTGTGCATAAAAAATATAAAAACACTTGGCATGTACTATAAAATTAAGACGGTAGCTGAGGCTGGCAAGATAAACACATTTATGCAGGTTAAAATTGGCATCAACACCACAAGGCGATCGAGTTACGTTGATCAAAAAGCGAGCGAAAGGCGGATTTCGAGCTAACGAACATCACACAATTTTCTTACCGTGTCTATTTATTTCTTTCACTCGCTTTTAGTAACATAGTTAAGCTCTCTGCTTCAATGCAAGCTTTGTTGCGTTATCATCTTCCCGGCCGCCACCGCCGCCACGCCATCGTCTGCTGCTATGTTACAAGGCCGCGACCATCGCTTATACGACACATAAGAGCAGCGAAGTGCGACGCCTGATAACCGCGGAGCGCACCGATGTCGCCGATTCACTCATTCGTCAAGCTCGACTTCAATCAGCGCTCTAATAAACAAAAGAATCGCTTTTCTTTGCTATTTGTCTCTTGAATTCGATCATGTGACCCAGCAGCTTACTAGGACGAGTGTGAACAAATGCCATGCATTGGGTTCTCTTTGTCATGATGATGATGATGATGATTGTTGTGGCCAGAAACCCTTTGTATCGGGCGGACACCGAAATGTCCAAGCCAGGTGAAAAAGTTAACAAAGTACATATAAAAAGGAAAAAAAAACGGCTGAATGCCTAAAGTCATTGCACCGTCCCCACCAGCGAGAAAACTAAAGGTAGCAGTTTTCCTGCAGTCTTGTGCATATGGTACACTGCATGCGTATGTACGTCCACTGCACTGTCACCATTCACAGCAGTTCACTCGTGCGTTCACTGCACCGTCACCACAGCCGCACCCAGCCGAACCGATCGCTGCCAGAGTTGCAGCCGCTCTTTCGTCGTGTGTAGGTACGTCCATGGCATTGTCGACGCCGCACTCAGCGATGCCAATTTAGCGGATTTTCCGCTAAATCTGGCGGATTTAATTTTATTCTGACGGGGAAAAAATTAGTCTAGCGGCTAGTGGATTTTTTGACGGGCCATTTTCATACATAGCGGATTTCTGGCGGATACCTCCCGCAGTGCACCGATTCAAAATCGCCCTGCAAGAAACTATTTCCGTGTCCTCTAAAAATGCAGAAATTGCTTAACTTCAGAGGTTAGGAGGGCTCCTGTTCACTTGCTCCGCCTATCTCAGGCAAACAAATCTGTGAGGTTTCAAAACGGCTCTGAGACAATCGGAAAAATTCAAAACCAGTGGAGCAAAATCACTTTCCTGGACTGGAAGCAAATATGGTTCACGCAGTCGTTCTGGTGTGAAGTTCACTCCTATAAGGACGCCTGCTGCGAAAACCCGTTCGCCGAGCTGGCCGGATTCGCCATGTCGATTCTCGTGCAGCGTGCTGCCGTATTCAAATGCCGAAGTAGAGATGAGGTTTAGTCAGCTTAACATAGTAAAATCCAAGATGAGGAACAAGCCAAAGCCTGAAAGAACAAACGCCATGCGCGTCGTAAGAGCGGGACTGAAGTGACACCAGAAAAGTTGTTTTGATTGCGAACTTTCCGCAGCAGTTGTTAGTGCAATCGGGACATCTGCAACGTATGTGCAACCAAGTCACCTTTCTGGTCCCTCAACAAGTACCACCGGTCCTGTGGAGATGGTGTCAGACGACGACAGCGGCGACGAAGACCTCGATGTGTTTTTCGTTGACCTGTGAGTTCTTTTATTTTAATCAGTGTGAACATTTATAAATTTTAGCCTCTTCTTTGAAGAGGTTGATCAATGACGACCACCGCAGCACTGAAACCTGAAGTGTTCTGTTAGACTCCTTTGAAGACTCTTTTATAGATTATTTCAGCTCTAGTAGTTTTGGGGAGCTTTTAAGAATGATAAAGATGTTTATCATACGAAATTGCACTGTTATTTTAAATAAAATAGGCCCTAGCGGGAAATTTAGCGGATATGTTTTAGAATCTAGCGGAATCTGGCGGATTTCTCATTGCTTTTTAGCGGATGTCTTATGCCCAGCGATGGCAACACTGGGGCCCACACTCGAACCCTAGCGCCTGTTGTATCGTGGCGTTTACTCTGGCGGGTGGGCGCAGCTTGTGGCAGTGCAGCACCAGGTGCTCCATGCTTTCCTCGTGGTCGCCGCATGCCCTGCACTTTGCTGCTTGAACCTCTGGTGTGCTGTCGTAGTGCCGGCAGTACAGCAGCGTGCGCAGTGCCCCCGCACGGGCCTCGAAGAGGAGTGTGCTGCCGCTGCTGTTGTCGTAGACATGCATCCGGCCTATATCTTGCCTGTGGTTGCGGTATAGTTCCAGGGTAGACTTTTGTTGCATTGCGGTCTGCCAGTGAGCGCGTTCCTCTTCTTTCACCCTGGAGCGCACCTTCTCCGTGATCTTGTGCGGCGGGCCCACCTCGATCGGGTTGGTAGTGAAGCCAAATTTTCGACGGAGGTTGTAGAGGCGGTTGCACCACTGTGTGCGTACACCCTCGAATGCCATGTAGCGGAACAATCGCCGCGCCCAGCGTTCGTCGTTCATGACTCGGAGTCGCTCTTCGAATGCAATCTTGCTGGTGGCCTCGCGAGCCTCAAACGTTGACCATCCCAAGTCACCCTGTATGGCCTCCACAGCCACTCGGCCATGGCAGCCCAAGGCAAGGCGGCCCACCTCTCGCTGACCACGCTCGAGCCACCCCCGTGTTGGCGCCGACACACACACTCTAAGAAATCGGGGGAGCAGTTGAAGAGTCCAACCGTCATTGTACTCTTGCAAGCGTTGGTGGACTCCCCTCGAAAGCTGCGGGGAGTTGGATGCAATGCTCGCTCCCCATGAGGAGGAGAGCAAAACTGACCGCGTACTCTTCTCGTGCGCGGCGGAGTGCAGCCCCAGTTCTGCTCCCGCACCAGTGAAGAGTGAACCTGCGCATCGTCTCCCATCTCCAGTACGAAGAGTAGAATTGCAATTTCATTCTTGTCCAGTGCGGGAGTAAGCATGGAGATGCACTCCTGCCATCTGCGCACACCAACTCATCAGCGATGTTTTATTTGCATACGAATATATTATATAAAGCGGATGTGTAAAAAGCGCCCGATTACTTCTGCCGCGCATTCTAAACGTGCAAGAATATGAATTCGTGTAACGATTGCTCGCAGCGTTCAGTGGCGGCAGGCGGCAAACCGAAGGAACTAATCTACGGACCGCTGCAGACGGTCGCTTTGAAAGAGTTTGATAGACGTACGCTTGACCCGCGCCTAGTCGAGCTAAAAAAAAAACGGATTGTAAATCTGAGATCGATTGAGAAAAATGGTGTTGCAAGAAGTGAAGCCCGCGCTCTTCTGATAGCTCAAGCTGCAAGCGCAACGCGAACCCGACCCAACAACCGTGGCTAGTGTCGCCGAGATAGGCATGTACATACGATAGCTTTTATTAGGTTAAATAAAGGAAATCCGTATACATAACTGGTACTAACAGCAATATGGGGCCTATCTGCAAGATCGGAGTGTGAGGAACAGGCGATACCACTGCGAGGGCATCTCAAATACACCCTCTACGGTGAAAACTATCTCGTCGGCTGACGAGCGACGATAAAAGCGTACACACCGATCGGTTGCTGGAACTCAAGCGCCTTTGTTAAGCAAAGAAAAATGATGACCCCCCCCCCGCGGCGGCACAGGCGCGGATCACGATACGTAACGCGTCATACATCCGGGGTATCAGGTAACGCGAACCGCCCGAGCAAGCGTGAGAAAGGCACCTTCAGCGAGCCACGAAGTGCGCGTGTTCTGCAAAAACCTACACAGGCGGTGAACCCGCCAAGGCCGGACGGGCGACTTACAGGCCGCGCCAGACCGTGATGTCAATGTGCTACGAACGAAGTGGGCTTTCAAGCAGACGCTTCGTGCAACATGGGAAGTTGGACCTGCCCTTATCGTCATACTTGCTTCGACACAGTATACGACGCGTGTTGGCTAACTGCTGGCCGCTTGTGCGTCAGCGCGACATCACGCACACGCAAGTCGTATATTCGTTCATTCGTGCGTGCGTGCGTGGTACTAGTTTTTCTTTCGGACGAACATCACAGCGGCGACAGCGCTGAGGCCGATTTCGGAACTATGCGCACTGTGTAGCGATGCGCGCGCTATGGCCGGACGGACTGTATCCGCGGCCGTCGCAGGCTTCGCTCCTTGAGCTTGGGATCTTTCGCAGCTATTACGACCTTGGATTTATCTACCGGACGAAGAAACGTTGGCGGGAAGTAGAGGTAAGCCATTAGTTAACCTCGTATTCTTGTCTTGTGTATTTAACGTAGCAGAGTTACTCTCGGTACTTCGGTCCGCGGAAGCGGTTAGTCCTAACGTTTTCGTGACTGATTTTGACCGTTGCTTAGTTTTGAAGGGCGGCTTTTGTACCCGTGTGCAAACAGCGTCGATTCTTGCACCGTTTCAATCCCTTTGATTCGTGAAGTGTTGGTATCCTTGCGGAATGTTTTCGCAGGTAGGAAGCATGGTCGCGCGAGTAGTCGCAGCGCTACGCTGTACTCTTAGCTCGGCAGCTAGGGTTAGAGTGGCGGCCGTGCAGTAGCTGTGGCTACCTGCGCGGCTCCAAAGAATTGCGTACAATAGGCTGAGTGATAGGAGCGCGTCTAGCGCGTGGTAGTCACTAAATTACAATAATTTTAGTGACCGCCGCGCGTGCAGCAGCAGACTGGAATGCTGTTCAGACAAGTTTTTTTACGTTTTGCTTGAGGGTAGGATGGACGGAAATGGGACTTTTCGGGGCGTACTCAGCGCACTGTTAAGGGGTAATTACATGCGTCTAAGGCGATGAGCGACGCGAGAAACCTCACTCAGTGTGTACGGCAAACAGGTATTGTGTGCGACACAGACAAGCGAAATTTTTTTACACAGGCCGCTGACGGCGGCGACAGCGGCAGGCGACGGGCCGTCGCCGTCGCGGGTTTATTCCCGGACAGAAGCAGCCCACAAGCGAGCGGCAGCAACGACGACGAAGGGCATTGGCAGCAATGCATTACTTTTTTTCGTTTGTCGCTGTCGCCCACACTGTTTGTTGTACCCATTACATTACTTTTTTCGCGTCGGTTGTCGCCGTCGCTCGAGCGTTCTGATCGTTCAATAACGAGCCTATTGGTTCTCATCAAATGTTGCGATCTGCAGCGTGCATGCAACGAAGCGTACTCGAGAATGAAGAAAACAGTAGCTATATGACCCATTAGCAACTTTTCCACGCTAGTCTTGTCAACGTATAATTGGCCCTACGTTGCAGTCGGCTGAGGACAAAATCCAATGCAAATTATTCAGGGATTATAACCTTTAATGTTTTTATACCGGGAACGATAGCGGGGTAAACAGTTGAAGCTACGGACACGTAAGCACTAATGGGTTTGGGGCGCAGTGCGTAGGCAGACAGCTGTAGGGCGCGCTGTCTGACATGACATTGGCCAAGTGGTACAATGAGCGTGGTGGCATCCAAGGTCACCGCATCCGCATCTAGACTGGTTACTGCGCCAAGCAGTATGGCATTCCAATACGGGTTCAGTGCGTGCTCTCGGCGCAAAAACTAATCTATCACCCAATAAACTTCATTTAACGTTGCCAAACTCGTTAATATTTTTTTCATTGTAGAACTTCTCTTTGCTGTCCCCCTCTTTCTGTCTATGTAGGAACCACGGGAAGACGCTACTTGCCCGAAGATTTTTTTTTTTGAGAGAGAGGGAGAGATCCCCGAGGCGTCAGCAGCAGTGGCCGTCGCATTCAAGACACTTCTCCTCACACCCTTGGACATCGTGGATGGGTTCCCATTGCTGCTGTCTGTGTTTTGGCCGTTCATTGTGTAATACGCTTCAAAGGCGAAGCGCACCTTCTTGCTTCTGTAGACATTACTTTGGCTCAAGCACGGTGCCCTGGTCGGTACTGTTCTGAAGGCCGCCACCAACATTATGAAGCAGTCAGCTCGAACGTGTTTGTTTTTAATACCAAGTTATGCCTTTTTAAATCTTACTAGCGCATCCTCATTTGAGAACCACCCGCCTAAAAAACCCAGGGGAATGTTTCCTGCGGTGTCCTATTGTACCACCAAAATATATCTGTTGCAAAGTTGCCATATCAATGGCTTTGTATCTTTGTGTTGATTGCACCTTGTAATGCGTTAATAGTAATCCACGCTGAATTGTTTTAGTCCCAGATTTTTCTTTCGCAAAATTTATTTGTAAATATTTTTTATGTGTGCTAAATAAGAGCTGGCTTTTCCAGTCCATGTGAAGCACTCACTGATGTACTAAGGCCATTTTGTTTTATGTTAATACTGTTAACTATTTTCCCACTGCTGTATTTCTACTGACGCTTTTCGTGCTAATGCCAGTACCTTTTTATTTGTGGATGTTAATGTCATTTTTATCGTCATAATTTAATGTTTGTATTTCAGTGTTTTCAATTGCTTTGCTGCATTTTTATTTGTGAATTTTTCTTGGATGTATCCTAAATAGGCGCTACGTCTCCTGTGTGCATGTGGAGTAGGAACCGTTTTTATGCCGTGATATTTTAATTCCCAATAAATTGCATTTTGTGTTAAATTGCAGAATGAACCGATTGTTGTGGTATTTTGAAAAATAAAGTCTGAGCTTGTTTTTTCTTCTTTTCCATGTTTCAAAATAGCTTGTCCTGTTTTGTTTGCTTGTAACTGCCTGTAGTACCATCGTGGGGAAGGGGAGGGGGGGGGGGTCTAGTAGCAGGCGGAGCGAAAGCACGCTGCCTCACGGAGAATAGCAGAACGCTCTTGAGGCGTAACGAGATGCGTTCCAAGAGAGAGTAGTAGTACCCGTCTGCAGTATCCGGGAACGCCGCCAATAGAGCTTATTTACGCCTAAAGGGAGTGACGGAACGCTGCCTTGGAGATGGCATTGCAATTCCCACACAGGGTTCAAGTACTCCGCTTCGAAAGCAGCAAGTAAATCCCACGGGGAGTGTTTCGCCTCTCGTTCGGCCGCCACGCGCTACTCCTCGGAAGAGTCGCCCAATGCTTCCAAAGGGAGTGAAATATGGGACAAAAGTTTCTACTCCTAAACAGAGTGCCCAGCACTCCTCGAGTTCTTAGAGTGCACACCACAGCTTTCGCGAAGGTGAGACATGGGACGTGCACCGACTTCCACAGGTCACGGACCAACAGGTATCGGTTGCACCCCCATAAGCACCGTCTGCGCAGGATACAGCTGGCGCGTCTCGACTTTTCTTTCAGTAGTGCCTCGTGTGTAGCATACTTGTCGCCAGTGGTGTTGAAAGTGATGCCAAGGTAACAATAGCTGTGCATCGATGGAACCTCTTCACCGCCAGGCAGCAGCACAATGCGAGCTTTGTCCTCTGGGTCGGAGAAGCACAGGACCGCTGACTTGCGCGTGTTGAAGGCCAGTCCCAGTGTTGACATATGCTCAGCCGAGGCGGTGACAAGTCCCTGTAGCTCAGCCACACTTCCAGCGAGCAGGACAAGGTCATCGGCGAAGACCAGCCCCGGTAGTGTCCACATTTGCGGGAGTCCATCTTCAGAATAGGGCAGCGTGAAACCAAGTCCCGACGCAATAAGGGCTTTCTCTAGCCCCGCTACATACAGCATGTATAGCAGCGGGGAGAGCGGGCACCCCTGCTTCAGTCCCCGGTGTATTGCCACTGGCTCCGTGTGGACCTGTCCGAAGCATGCCACTGCCTTGAGGTGCCGGTGTATAAGCGCCGCAGAAGGTCAATCCATTTGGATGGCATAGCCAGCTCGCTCATGTGCTGCAGCATAAGGCCGTGTGTGACATTGTCATATGCCTTAGTGACGTCGAGAAAGCATGTCACCAGGCCGCGGGATTCTTTCCGTGCAATTTCTATGCACTGTGAGAGTACAAACAGGTTGTCCTCCACCCGACGACCCCGTCTAAATCCATTTTGCAGCTCCGTCAGGTGACCACTTTGCTCCGCCCACGCGCTCATCCAGGCCTTAAGCACTTGGGCAAAAAGCCTATACAGTACGCTGGTGACTGTGAGTGGCCTGTGATCCCTGAGAAGGCTGCTGTCACCGCCTTTCTTTGGTATTAATGACACTTTTCCCAGTAGCCATGCCTCTGGGATGGGGTCGCCGTGGATTATGCCGGTGAGGATTGCTGCAAGGTGTGCTTGCGCCACTTCCCCCAGACACTTGACCAGTTCCGCAGGGATGCCATCGAGTCCGCTTGCCGTGTGAGCCTCAATGCGAGCAAGAACACGTTTGAGAGCCAGCGGTGTCACTTCCCATTGGCAGTCAGCCATGTACGAGTCCTGTTCACTTGGCGGCTCTCCTACCGGGCTGGCTTTGTGCTGGACGTCACCTTGGTTGGGTGTATGTTCAAAGATTCTCTCAAGATGCGATGTGAGGTGCCGATGTATATCAAGCACTGTGTCACCGTCATTTCATCAGCGGCAGTGGCGATTTGCGGTCGAGTGAGGAAACATGGGTCCAAAACTTCCGGGTGCTGCTGCGGCCTGCTGTAGTGATCTCCTCCAGTTGCCTTTGGTCGTTTTCTGCGATTTTGCATTGGACCAGCTGTTGCACTGCTCGTTTGCAGCGCAGATACTCTTCCCAGGCTAGGAGGCATTCACTGGCTGTGAGATTTTTCACTGCATGCCTGTGTGCCCGGTTCGCCGCACGCTGCTTTTCAAGGGACTCTTTGATTTCCCTGTCCCACCACCGCTTTCGCTGAGGGCCTCCACGAGAGCCTGTGCGAACCTCATGCTTGCGCATGATTCTCTTGAGCTCATCGGCGAACTCCGAGTACGTTGCCTTCCTTGCGTGGATGGGGCTGCACTCGAATTCGCTGGCAACTTTTTTGTATGCAAGTGCCGGCAGATAGCGCTTTGCAGGTTTTCGAGGCTGTCGCACATGTTTTTGGTGGGGCGATGAGAGTGACAGCTTGATGCGATTGTGACCAGGCTGAAGAGGCCACCTTCGTCGATGTGGACCTGTCTGATGTGTGCTGCCAGTGAGGACGATATCAGTGCGTAGTCAATGCAGCTACGACTGTTGCGAGCACACCACGTAAAGTCACCTTCACAGTCTCCTCGCAGGTTGGCTATCTCGAGAGAAAGCTTCTCAGTCAGGCCAACCATAAGGTTACCATTATAGTCCTAGAACCCATCGATGGCCTGAATGTGCCCTTTGAAGTCTCCCATCAGGAGCACTTGTTTGTTGGTTCCCCACCGTGCCACATCCTGTTCTATGCATTGGAGTATGCTGCAGTTGCCGTCGTGTGGCCCTTGGGTGACAGCTAGGTACACAACACCGATGATCGTGGGCTTACCAAAGATGTTTCCGGTGATCCATAGATGTTCCCGGCACGATCCTTCCAATCTCGCCCTTGCATCATCGTGTCGCCACAGCACGCCCACCCCACCACCTCTGCAGTCAGCTTCCCGGTTGCAACCCGCCCAATGCCAATTTCCATGTATCGGAGGTTCCTCAGAGCCCCGAAGGTGCGTCTCAGTTACTGCATAGATTGCAATGGCCTCCTGGTCAAGAGTTGCATACAACTCTTCCCACTTTGAAGCTTTCCTTGCCCCGTGCATGTTTAGGAAGCCGATGTTTACCGTTCCTGCCCACTTTGTGCGGTGTCGACAGGAACGCTTCCTTTTTTGTTGGCCACTTTTCCGGGGGTCAGTAGGAGGTGCTCTCTCCCTCTGCGAGATGTATCTGGTCTGTTGGGTTGGGGGCTTCACGGTAGTGGCTGTGGCCTGCTGAAGAGATGGCGGTGGCGGTGGTGGGCTCCCTCGGCCATCGGTGTTGTTGTTGCAGGTGTCTCCTACTGGGTGGGCCATTTCTTGGCTAGGATGCTTTCCAGGGACTGTGCGATGAGCTGAACCAGCTCCATTTGGTGCTGATTTGTCCCGCTCTTCCGTCTCTGCTGGTTTTGGTTTACCGGCCTTTTTTGGGTATGGTGCATCACCCCTGTACCTTGTTTTGGGTTTCCACGCTTGTGCCCATGCTGTACAGGCAGCTGGCCCTCCTTGGACAGCATCCTTGTCAGTAGTTTTGGTTTCTCCAGTCGGGGTGGGCCTCCCCGATCTAAAAAACGCACCAAGGACTGTCCAATGAGTCGGCTGATGAGGCGTGTGCTGTCCTCGCTGTAATGGAAGCCATCTTTGCCATAGCCGATAGGCAGCTCTATCTTGTTCATGTCGATGAAACGTTGCCCGGTCTTCCGACACCACTTTTTCAGCTTCGCATTGGCAAGCACAATTGCAGCGCGCACCTCTCCGCCTCGGCTGGTGATCTCTGGGATGGAGCACACAGTGAGCTGTCCGCGCCGACCAGACCATTCCCGCGAAAGGATGTCTGTGATTCCCTCAGAGGTGCCTTGCAGGACGTCATGGATTCCGGCATGCAGGATGTACTGTCTCTGGGTAGATGGGGCCTTTTTCTCAAATTCAGTGGCATAGCGGACAGCTTCTGCCATCGTTGCCTTTGCTCCGTATAGGAACTCAAAAGTTCCCCGAGAACCAGTCTCGGCCATCAAGGTCTCTGCCAGAAGGCTCACATTTTTGTCGCCGGTCATCACAACCTCCCTCTGCCTGCTCTGTGGTGGGCACCCCCTCGCGTTCTGGTGTCCGTGCTGGTCGCTGGCAACCTGTGGCTTATCCGGATTCTTTCCAGCAATGGTCAGAGCCTGAGCTCCACCACTGATGCGCTCTGGGGTGTTCCACTGCGAAGCCTTGTTCCTTTCATTACGCCGCAGCTTCCGGTGCGTTTTTCCTCGCGTTCCCTTTAGCTGAGCATGTCCCAGGTCACATGACTCTTCCACATCCAGGGCATTGGGCAACTTCTCTTGGCTATTTTGTCTGAGGTTGTTCTTCGATGCGGCATTTAGTTGCGTGTCACCTTGCCCAGTCCCAAAAGCCACCTCATCTGGACTTTTTCCCGATGATTCATGTGCGGCACTTTTCTGTATATCTGGCTTACGCGCAGGGGTCCTTTCTCCCAGAGGTTTCCTTGGTGGTTCGTCCTCACTAGAGTTCGGTGCTGCACCCAGATTCGTATCCTGGAAGCTTGTTACTTCCGGTGCTGTAGCAAGGGGTTTGTCAGCGACGTTGCTCAGGTTGTTGATTCCAGATTCATCCTGCGTACTGCTGCCCGCGCCGAGCGCTTGTATAGGAAGGACTGTGGGTTCAGCTCGCCGGGGTGGCTGCTCACTCTAAACTTTTTTTCCTCCGATATACTCCCTATAGGTTCTTTTTCGCCTGTCCTCTAGTGGTCCTCCTTGTAGGAGTTTTTTTACTACATGGAACAGGGAGGTTTTGTTTACCTCCTCAAAACAGGGCGTTTTTAGGTCATAGAAAGGAGGTATTTAGGGAGTGTCAAGAAATGTCCGGGAGAATTTAGGAGGTCAAAATGGAGTATTCTTCACTTCCTGAAGGGCGTTTTTAAGTGATGTTTATGGAATTTTTAGGCGGTTGAATAGGAGCCTATTATGGCTCCCTTTGGAAGTACTTATGTTAGCTTAGGGGCGTTTTTCGGACGTTCAAGGGAAGCATTTACTTCTTTTGAATGGAGTTTGACGAAAGCTTGGGGAGTTTTGTAGGCCTTCCGAAAGGAGGTTTTCAAGGCCACACGGGATAATTTCTAGTTCCCTGCGGGAGTACTGATTTCACATGGTTTTTCTCGATTTCAGGTTTATTTCAAACGAACTTTCGCAGACAAGTTTACATGGTACATGGTGTACACAAGGAGGTTCTGAAATAAAAACTTAGGGCGACCTCCTATAAGAAAGCACAAATGTACATTGCTAAATAACACGCCAGTTAGGAATGGAAGACAGCAATACAATGCTACTTGCACAAACCGTAGAATTAATATTACTACAAGAACTGGAAATACGCGAAAAACAGAGATAGGCGGAAACACAACCGCATGGTAAGTGAAATCATTATAGAATACTATCGGATCGAGATCGCGTCAGTACTTATCAGTGCTCAGTACACAGTGAAAAAAATTGTTGCAGTGGTTTACAACAACAACAACAAAAAAATTCAGTAGGTGGTGAAATGAGCGAGAGCTGTGTGCTAGTTGAACAAATTGTAGAAACAATAATATTACAAGAACTGGAAATACTTGAAAAACAGATAGGCACAAACACAACCGCATGGTAAGTGAAATCTTTATATAATACTAGAGGATCGAGAACGCGTCAGTATTTATCAGAACTTATCAGTACGCATTAGTACTAAGTACACAAAGTGAAGAAAAAATGGTTGCAGTGGTTTACAACAACAAAACAATTTTTCAATTTGTGGTGAAATGAGCGAGAGCTGTGCAACGATTTGATATTGAAAGGTAACAAGCATTTTGTAGGTGGTGAAGGCACAAGAGATAAATGGTGTAGGAGACAGACTGCAGTGAGATGGCTATGAATAAATGAGTAATATAAAGAACGAAAAATATGCTGCGGAAAATACCAGTGCGTTTTGATAAAGACACAAATGCGCCAAGAAAAGTGACCGAGTCTGACGGGTTAATTGCAATGATATAGAACAGAATGGGTGGTATCGTGACAGCTTCTCTAGAGTTAGAACAAAAAGCCATGAAATTCGTGTTTTTCGGATATTTTTAGTTGATTCATTTCGCACCAGTTGCCAATATTATTTAAATAATTGTTTCAAGTTAAATTAGTTTGTTAATATTATTGCTTCACTGAAAGATAGCTGTATTATCAGCATACAGAACGGCCCATCAAATATCCTCTTTTCAGTAAAAAAAGAAAAAAGAAAAAGTCAGAAATATAATACGGAATTCTTTTTGACTACTATCCAATGATTACAGGATTGAAAACAAATATTAGTGAGCGATATTGATGGGATAAAAGTTAATTAGTTCTAAATCCTTCACACGTGGTTTGGTGCTGGCAAGGTCCAAAAAGGCATGTTCCACAAACGTTAGAGCTCTGTGTGCCTTCATGGGATATTGAATGTTGAAAACCCAGAACGATGCAAACAGACAACACAGTCCTCCCAGTAAAGATGATGCAGTCAAGACACGCTGGCCATCGATGTGGAGGCTAACTTCCCCGTTCACGGAATGCAGGCAGGGAGTCAGAGGAACATCTGCCTGAAAAAGCAAAAAAGAAAAAAAAATGCCCCACACGTAAAATTCAAAACAGACAGTATGGTTAAATGAACTTAATAATTCGGTACAGTAATAAAATTGTAAGGCCAGGTTCCCTGCCAATTCCAGTACCTAAATTAGGAATGCAAAGGCTTCATAAAACCAAGTGCCAGTACATTAACCGTCGTGGCTTTGGCAGCAATAAAAAAGATATCACTTCCGCACAATATACTCGAGCACAACTTTAAATGACAGTGAAGAGAAAATGCAAGCCTCTGTAGGTTGATAGATTAGTTGTTGTTTTTGACTGAAAAATACTTTGGTATTGCATGATTTTGTTAACTGCTGTCACTTGCTTTAAGATGCCAGCTTGCATCTATTCAAGTGAATGGGCACACAGTTAAAGATGCAAACCCTTACACTGCCTCTCCCCTACCATGGTGGCTCACTTTCATTGAAAAAGTGCAGCTTTTTCGAGCTGGACGGCTGTTGCAAGCCGTGGCAATACTCACTTCTGCCGGAGGGGCCAACTTGGTTTCCGAATGCAGCCTTGCCTTGTACAGCACAGCCTATCCTGCCTTAAGATCTATGAAGTCATTCAACTCGATCATGTATCAGGATCTGCAGAAGAATGTCAGCAAATAATGAATTCATGCCGGACCGGCACCCACTGTTTCAGTTATACTTGCCGATACCTCCACCTATTTCCCTCCTGGTGTTACATCCAAAGCTAATTTGTTACGGCTTGTCTCATCAAGTATGGTCATCTGTCATAACACAGCCAGTCATACAGGAAAGTCCTTCACTGGGTCAGAAAACACTTTATTTTTTTACCGTAGTGATAAACTAGGCGACTCAGTCATCCGTATTCTGACAACTTAATATTCTGTGTCACCGAGCTGACAAGCATGATTGGTGCATAAGGTCATTTGTAGCCGCAACCGCTACTACAGCCTTGTTAGCTAACGTAAACCTCGTTCATGGCACCAAATTACTTGTGATTGCATGGCAACAAAAAAAACCCGCTGAAATGGAAACGCTATTCTCGCAAACTTACCAACGCTGCATGCCACACACACCTGCCTTAGTTAATTTACCGTGATTGTAGAAGTTTCCGTCACGCAAAACCACAGTGCACTTTTTGGAGCTGCAAGCTCCGTGTCAAAATCGAGTGTCAGATGAATCGAGTAATTTTTGTGTATGGTCTTACTATTGATTATGACAAAGTTATTACCAACAAAAGAAGAGTGTGTGCATTGTTCTTCTAAAAAATGAAATCCTTTTTTATGCCCCGCAGACTTGTGTCATGCTACGGCAAACTCGGTTCTCTTCCATAAGGGCATGAATTTGTGTTTTTAATTACGTTGCCTTAGCTGGCGACTGACGGGCCCCGATTGTATACAGACCCCTCATTATCATCCGAAAGGGAATAATAACATTTCGGTTTCGAACCACGTCGCCGTCGTGGTCCACACTATATGCATTTAATCGTTCGATAGGCTCATAGCATCTTTTACGCATGTCACCGTTTCCTTAATAGGGTACGCTGTTAGATGTGAAGAGTCGACTCAAGCGAGCAAACAACCCCACCGAATCTACAGGGCACAGTTTTCGAAGGGGGTGGCCGTATGATCTGCGGCTTTCGCCGACCAGAGCGCTAAGAATGAGTCAGAGCCTTGAACGAAAACAACACAAAGACTTATATTTGGACAGGCAAGCCTTCAGGAGCGTTAACAAATAGATATTACAAAGTAGAGCAGTTAACTGAAAAGAACACGAGCAGTCCGATGCATATGAGAGACAGAGTCCCACAATATTCACCGACCGGGCCCGACGATGCACCGCTGTCGGAGGCGATTCGGCTACCTGAGTAACCGTCACGTTGCTTTGAAACGACTCCGCGCGCGACAAACGATTTCATCTCGAATGCCCTGTTACAAACCGGCCTACAAAAGAATGCGAATGCATACCCCAAAAGCCACAAACAAGTACAATAAAACGAGTGTCCGCTTTTTTCTTTGCCCGTGCGTGTACGTGCTGTGTGCGGCACGGGTACTTCGCAGTTAACCCTATCCAAACGTTTGACAAACGCATCGACTGATAACAGACCACTTATCAGCGAGCTGTCCACAGCTGTCGCCGTATCCAAATGCTGTTAGCGGCCGTTCCTCGTGTGACAGGGGCACATAAAAATCTTTCCACCAAATGGCACTACTAGTCCTTCTCAAATAAGAAAAAATTCCCCCGCATTTCCCCGAGGGGGAGAATGCGAAAGTGCGCATGCACGGTTGTCGGCCCGCTTGCGGCGCTTGCGCTCGGCCCCCGCAGCCCACCGCCTCGCCGCCTTCTCTTCCATCTCTTCCATCGGGTTTGTAGTATCACGTGTACACCACGCAGTTATCAAGCCGCTATAACGCCGCTGAGTCGCCAACGCACGCCGCTGACGACGTAGTTTGAATGCGTTAAAGATATAAGGCGCGTCACTAACGCTGATATCACGTCGCGTCCGTGGCTTGGTCGGTAGAGCGTCGCGCTGCGGCCGCAAAGTCCGCGGATCGAAACCTGGCGCCGGATGCTGTTTCTTTATAGAGGAGCACTGCGGACGCCGACGCCGCCGCCGCCGCCGACGCCGGCGGTGGATGGTTTGGGGTCGCTTATAAAGTGCACTTAAAAAAATTCTCCCGCATTTCCCCGAGGGGGAGAATGTGAAAGTGCGAATGCACGGTTGTCGGCCCGCTTGCGGCGCTTGCGCTCGGCCCCCGCAGCCCACCGCCTCGCCGCCTTCTCTTCCATCTCTTCCATCGGGTTTGTAGTATCACGTGTACACCACGCAGTTATCAAGCCGCTATAACGCCGCTGAGTCGCCAACGCACGCCGCTGACGACGTAGTTTGAATGCGTTAAAGATATAAGGCGCGTCACTAACGCTGATATCACGTCGCGTCCGTGGCTTGGTCGGTAGAGCGTCGCGCTGCGGCCGCAAAGTCCGCGGATCGAAACCTGGCGCCGGATGCTGTTTCTTTATAGAGGAGCACTGCGGACGCCGACGCCGCCGCCGACGCCGGCGGTGGATGGTTTGGGGTCGCTTATAAAGAACGATGGCCCAAGGCGAGGCTTGAAGCTCCGGCCGCACCGAGTCACCGGCCGCGCTGCGTTGATAGCACGGAGGTTGTTTACATCGGGGCAGCAAGTCGTGCCGGCAGGGCAAGTTGAGTCGCTGCAGTCGGGTGCGTTGGCGCGCTGGCACGAGAATTTCAATCGTCTATATATGTGCAAGCAAGCGAAGCAGACGAGCAGTGCAATTGTTTGCAACGGCGAGAACTGTCTTTAAAAAAAAAACAGATTGAAACAACACGGCCGCGCTGTCTGCCTGTGATCGCGCTGGCTGAAGCATCTATACGGGTATACGTACGGTATGGGGCTTGTAGCTGCATGCAACCGTCGCGTCCTGCTTACTCGTTCTAATTAGCATTAGGCCACGGTTGAAGTGCTGATACAGGGAAACAACAGAAGACTAACATGGCGACCGCCCGCTTGAGATGATTATCCCAGATGGGGAGTTTATTTTGGACGTGGTACTATACAAGGAACCGAACGCCATCTCACAAATGTTGTTAAGTGGTTCTAAATCCTCCTATTTGCTACACGGATGGGCAACGGTACTACCACGGAGGTTCGTCCACATTTTTAGACCATGCGTAGGGAGTACATTTTTTGCTATAAGTACTTTTCAGGGCACATTACTTGATTAAAACTCCATTTCCGGCTAGTTTGCGTTTACAGTGCTGTTGACTTTCCAGAGCAATTTCTTGAGCACACTCTGATGGACTGGAGGGCACGAGGGCTGACGTTGACTCAGACGGTCGAGAAGACTCCAGCTCGGGTCCAGAGCTCCGCTGCTCAGAGATCACGCCACTTCTTGCGAGCTGTGTATTCAACACCAGGATTTGCTCTTGCAGTCGGGTTATCAACTCTCGCAGCTTCATTGTCTCCATTTCCAAAGCATCCAGTTTTGCAGCAGAAGTGGCATCCGAGACGCAAAGAGTGCACATGAAGCCGTCCGCGGCTCGGGTCTCCCGGAGCGTCTTGTACCCCGTCTCGTCGAGGTACACCCACCTGTTGCAGTTGTCGCATTTTACTTGCGGCGCGTCGGCATCCTCTCGTCGCACTGTACTTCGTACCATTTTCCCGAGCGCGCCAGCGAAGAAGCGGATGGAGTCGGCGCACATAGAGGGTTGAGCGGTGGGGGAAGATGGAAGAGGGGAGCGTCCTTGAGGAGGAAACACCTGCCCCTCCGACGGGCCCGCTTTGCAAGGAACTGCAGCGACGCTGACCCTACGTCACGTATCGGGCGTCCGAACAGGCGTGCGTAGTTTTGTTGACTCCCTTTCTCACATGGGTGCACCACTTGGCGGAAGGCCGATGGCCCTGCGCTCGCGCCGCGCGAGGCCTAGCCGACCAGCACGAGAAACGAGTCGCAGCACTGTGCAGCGTACGCCTGCAGACATACCGTAGTGCATCGCTGTGGTACTGCAGTGCTCCCGGTGTCTTCACACGTAGTCGCACCAGCAGCGACACACTGAGAAAGCTTCGCTAGACAGGCTCGTGCTCCCGAGCTTCGAACCGCCGCCGTGCTTCGAACATCAGCAGCTTGTACTGCCCTCTTATGTTGCAGTTACGCCCAACAAATAATTTTTATTTTATTGCCAAACATAAAAGCAAAATACTGCACGTTATTTGCACGATCCGTGATCGCTTACTTGGAAACAGTTGTATCTATAACTTGTTTCGGTACACTGTAAAAAAATGGCAAATTTTACGGAGGAAGCTGCTGCTAAAATGTTGCCGGACACATTTCCGTAATTTAGACAACGGAAATAATTTTTAGAACAGACTTTCCGTACTACGGAATGTAACAAAACAAACACTCCGTTTCAAAAAGCACGTCTTTCCGTAATTGAAAGCACGTCTTTCCGTAAAAGAAAAAAAAATACTTCGACGAGGAATCGAACCCGCGACGTTGATCGAATGGGCACGATGCTCGACACCACTGCACCACCGCACGATTTTTTTTCTTTATTGCATATGGAACAAACAGTCACGTCAATGTCTACTATGCTGGTTTAAAACACATCAGTGTCGTTTTAAAACCCGCTCACCGAACTTTGGTGGGCGAAAACTATCATAAACATCGAAAGAAGACAATTCTTCCAAAATGGGTAACCACGTAATCCGGGCACTGCATATTAATTACTTCCTTCAGCATACTGACATTCTACCCGCCGCGGTGGCTCAGTGGCTAAGGCGTTGCGCTGCTGAGCACGAGGTCGCGGGTTCGATTCCCGGCCGCGGCGGCCGCTTTTCTGATGGAGGCGAAAAGCAAAAACGCCCGTGTGTACGAGATTTCGGCGCACGATAAAGATCCCCAGGTGGTCAAAATTAATCCGGAGCCCTCCACTACGGCGCGCCTTATCGCCTGCGTTGCGTCGGCGCGTTAAACCCCACAATCAATCAATCATACTGACATTCTGAGCAAAGTACTTGCTGACAGTCTTCGCGTCAGCATCAGAGTGTGTGTCTGTTATTTTAGGACTAAGTGAGGTGTGATGACTTTGAGAGTTTTGATATGGTATTGGGGACGATTAGGCGGAGCAATTGCCGGCAGCTATGCAAGGCTAAGTCCGCCTTATTCAACAATACTTACTTACTACTGGCGGACCGCCATACGACTCAGCCAGATGGCGTGTAGCCCCAAAAGCATTATCAGATCGTACGGCACACTGTAAGGTTTGTCTACTGGCATGAAACGGATTCCATGCGGTGTCACAGGCAAGTCTTTTTTGAGGGTACGCTGAAGGACGTCCCCCCCCCCCAAAAAAAAAGACGGCATCCCAGCAGTCTAGGAAAACGTGGTCTATTGTTTCGGGTTTTTTACACAACAGACAAACTGTTGTCCATGGCACAAACAAACCTTTTTCAGCCATCCAAGTTTTGACCGCACGAACGTTGCACTTGTGCCGAACAACCTGTATACTACATAGATGCCCACCCTGCGTGTACCATACATCGGTGTTTACTGGCTGGCTTACAGATTTCCTGGCTGATAAAGTGCGATTTCTTAAATAGCGCTTGCGCAGTAAGGTTCCGCGAAGCCCCCACAATAGTTGATCGCCATCAACTCCGCTGTTTCGAGAAAGCGCTCGCAAAAATGTGTGTGACTGGCTGCGACTGCGATTTCGCAGTGCATGAATAGTGCTTGCTGTGCTTTGGTTTTAAGCTTTAGGCTAAATTCTTCGGCCGATATTGATTCCTTTATTTACCTTCCGCCACTCCGGAAGGTAAATTACCTTCCGCAACTCTGCTTCTGCACGCAAATGGCCTTATATTTTCTACAAGTGTGCCGGTCACACACGCATGTGCAGTTTGCAGGTCCGGGGCAGCGACGTCGCCGGAGCGTCGGAAAGACAAGATACAGCGTTCGTGTTGAGCGGTATGGGCCTCATGGCCCTCACTAAGTCTACTACACTTTAGACACTAACGAAACAGAGCCGCATCATTACGCCACGAATGTTGTCGGGGCGCAGCTTTCGCTTCTCGATCGATTCCCGACGATCGACACGACAATGTATTTCTTGCAGTTATTAATAAACTGATCTGTTCCTGTTCTGCATCATACAGAGGAAACGCCCGTATTTTGCAAAGCAGAAAAAGATTCCGTTTGACGTGTAACGGAGAGAGCATCCGTATACTGAGGGACGGAGCGCACTTCCGTTAAATTACGGGTGTTTTCTTTGTTTTGCATCAAACGGAACACGGCTCTGTTTTATTACGGCCATCTGGTCCGTATTTTGTCCGTAAAATTACGGATTGTTTTTACAGTGTAGAAAACATGCTTTAAACCGCGTGCATGCGAAACAAATCGCCTGTTGCAAATTCGCGGACATTTCGCGG
>NW_027526233.1:93027565-93201885 GCF_048455015.1 Haemaphysalis longicornis
GTTACTTCTGCCTGCGCCACTCGGCCGCGTTGTTGACTGAAAGTTCGACCATGTTGATCAGTCGTATCAGAGATCGGACATCCTAAGTTCTGTTGCAGGGCGAGTTTCATCATGGCACTGATGCTGCAGCTTTATCTGACCCTTTGCACGCCCGCTCTATGCCGACGTGTTGTGAAGACATGTGAGAACTGTGATTGGCTTCTGAATGACTCACTTGAACGTCGCTTCAAGAGTTGAGGAGGAAAGCCTCCGTTCAACCGTAACTGCATTTGTTTTCGTATTTTTGTATCTGCATATATCGGGAAACGAAACGGGTATGCAATCCATTGTTTGTTTAACAAGGTTTCATGGTGATAAGTGCACTTAAAATTTTCCACGACCCGATTAGGTTTTTTATCACATTTGTGTTAGCTTCTCACGTTAATATATCTGGTATTTGTGTGTTTGTGAGAAGGTTGGGTTCGCTCCTGACTCTCTACACGTCCACGCCTAACATTCATAACAAAAGTGGCGAGCCATTCAGGATCCGAATTTTACCATCCGTAGAGAGGAGCTTGGCTGCAGTTTGTCTTCGTATTTCGCCTTTACACATGTAATGTGTACATAGCCAGAATTAAAAAAAAAAACGAAGTATTGCAGCATGGGCAAACGTAGGACGGACTCGTGCAGAGCTTCGAAATGAATTGACACTGAAGTGCGCAAAGCTTAAAGCAGGGCTCTCTCTTAACAGAGAGGTCACGTGATTTGCTGTTGATGTAGTTCTAACAGAAGAACTTCGTGCGGACACAGTAAGAATCGTGCGACGCAGAACAAAGATGAAGAGAAAAGACACACCCTCAGGGCAGTTGAGATTCAAAAGAACGACCAGGAACAACCAATACTTAGACTCAAAAAACAGCTTACTCCTTCAGAGTCGAGCGCACGTCGCCCTTTACACAACGGCGTATTTGAAAACCACAGCAGGGGAAATCTTCTAAAGTGTGAAACGCGGCTCATGCAATTGGAGCTGGTGAAAATAGAATATCAGAGGCATTGTTTAGGAACGAAACGAAAACGGGAAATAAAAAAAAACAAGAAAAAACCCGATATTTATGGCACAACATAAACGAAAATGAAACGATATTATTTTGTGCTAAAGCGAAACCGAAAACATTTCGTTTACATTTTCGGTTGGAGTGGCAATTTTAGGCGTTTGAGGATGCATTTAAATTTCCTTGTAGCGAGGCGGAAGAGTGCCGTCGATTAGCCAGGACGAAATCTTTCGTGCCGCGCCACCCACTCTCCTTCGTCAATGCTTGTGCCTGCTTCCATACTCTCTCCGTCTGTGTCAATAGGCGAAGTGCGGAACTCCCCGCGTGATCACCGCGCGCATCTGGTAGCGGTGATCATCGCGGCCTTATGCGTTTACTACTTTTATTTATTTATTTATTTATTTATTTATTTATTTATTTATTTATTTATTTATTATCTACCCACATTAGCCACACGACATTGTTTAGGCATGTGTGATACACGAATAATAAAGAATACTACAAAGCACGAAAAGTGATCAAGGAGTAGAAAGACAATGTTTGGCGTCGATTGATTGTTGAGTTTGACGCGCCGACGCAACGCAGGCGATGAAGCGCGCATTAATTTGACCACCTGGGGATTTTTAACGTGCACCGAAATTTCGTCCAGGGAGTTTCTTTGCTTTCCGCCTCCGCCGGAAAAGCGGCCGCCGCTGCCCGGATTCGAACCCGCGTCCTCGTGCTCAGCAGTGCAACGCCTCAGCCACTGAGCCCCCGCGGCGGGTCAATGTTTGGCGTGGAAACCAGCATGTACGACTACCAGCGCGAAGAGCAGATAACAGCTGCACACTAAATGCAAGCAGCTACCGGTCATGTTGCACTTGTACGCCAGTGTTAACAGGGAGCAGCGATTGACTGATGGATTGTTGGGTTTAACGCATCGACGCTTCACCAGCGATGGGGCGCGCCATAGTGGAGGGCAGAGGATTAATTTTGAATGCGTGTGGATCTTTAACGTGCGCCGAAATTTCGAACACGCGGGCATTTCTGCTTTTCGCATCAATCAGAAAAGCGGCCACCAGGGCGAGCAATCGAACCCGCGTTCTCGTGCTCAGCAGCACCATACCCACTAAGCCACCACGGTGCGCCCGGAGAGCACCGGAAAACATTTCACAGGGAGAGGAAGCAACAGTGATGGGCGGGGCATTCTTATCTATAAAAACGGGCTATGCCCGTTTACGTGAAACATTAGGAGAAACGAAGCAGGCAGTGTATAAGAGTAGTCAATGATTTTAATTCTTTGTCTTCCCACACGGCGCACGCTGTTCGGGCGCCGGAGAAGCGCCGGCGGGAGGAGCAATGGCGCGCTTGCTGAGGCGGTGGAGCCCTCTCTTGTGTTGAACCGGATCTGAAAAAATTGCAACTCCATCTGACCAAGTTTGCGGTAGTGGCCCGTGTCAACGCTAACGCAATGCAATGCCCGCACCTAGCGCTGGGGCTCGTCCTAGTTGATCAACGAGGCCCCGGCACCAGGTGAGTATGCCTTTTCGTACTTCGACCGACCACCCGGGCCTAGTGTCGAGAGTGTATTTGAGCGTAACAAATCATAATCCGTCACTAACAGCTCTTACTTGTTCATGACGATTGGTGAAGCGGACAGGCAGTGTTCCGCAAATCTTTGTTATATTAGGTTACTTTGAAACGGTTCTATCTACCATACACTTGTTTTTTTACCACTGTTTGACAACTTGATTTACCGTGAGCACCTGGGACGCTCACCGCTTGAGCCGCGAAGGTGCTTCGCTCCTAATAGCTTAAAAAAACACTTCCAATGCGGATGCGTACCATGAATACTGTCGCCTTGATTTTGGGTTAAGCCGGGAAATCTCCTGTTTAAGGTTGTACCGGCCACTGTTCTTGGTAAAATCTCCGAATGAGGGACACATGCCGTGTACCTTGCTGAGCCAGTAGCACGAAGACGACGACATTAACGCGTGTCCTGGCCCCGTATGCCTAATTCTGTTCGCCATCTTCTCGGAAATCTGAGAATTTTACGTATCGCGTCAATAAATCGGTGCAACACCACACAGCCGAAATATGTCGTCCAGTATTGTACCTTAGCGCCCCACTTCCAAGATAGGCACAAGGCCTTCTGAAATCACGAATTATCTTGCCACACAAAACGCAACGTCGCTGGATCAACGTTGGCCACGCTCGTCATCTCCGAATCAAACTATAAGCCAACCAGTTGCAACCCTTGACCAGGCCGTCAAACAGGTTTTTCAGCCCCGGCGGGCAACCTAGGTGAAGCAAGCTCAAGAGGCAATGTGGTGAAAGACCGAAGCTGTGTAGACCTTCAAGGGACGCAGAAGGCGACTCAATGTATGGGGACGAAGACCCAACGGAATAGCGATGTATCACCGCCACAATGCAAGCACAGGACGGTGACGACGCTACGCAGTGACACAGTCGCGAATGCCAACATCCCTATTACTCTCGGCGGACATGAGGTGACCGCGTTACTAAACACCGGCGCATATTGTTCCATGATCATCCAGGAACTTGCCGACTGTATACGTAAAATCAGGACTCTGTGGCGCGGACTGCAGTTTCGATCTCAGGAGGTCAGCTCGTGGCGCCAGCCGCAAAGTGTACAGCCCGGGTTGATTTTGGAGGCGCCGACTGTGTCGGCACTTTCGCAGTTTTTCCACGGTGCTGGAAGGACCTGATCTTGGGTATGAATTTTCTGTGCGAGTGAAACGCAGTTATAAATATTGGAGACCACGTGGTGAGCATATCAACAAGCCTGCCTCAAGACGAGCTTACCGACCAGCGCTGTTCGCCACTGCGTTGAGCCGTTGACGACATGAGCATGCCACCGCAATTATGCGTACTTGTTCCAATATCCTGCGGCGATGCCTGCCGAACTGCACACTAAGCTCTTTTTCATGCCCGTCTTCGTCATCTCACTAGGCCTTGTGCACCTGCCAGGAGGCCGCACCAATTTCCTGTTGGCCATTTTCTCCAAACTATGCCGGGGCTTGAATAACAGTGGCATAACAAAACAGAACGCGGTCCTCTGCTCAGAGCTGGCCCGCACCCAACGGTGAGCGCTTACATCACAGTCTACGTCAAGTCCAACCGTTCACCTTGAAACCACCGAGCACTCCTCGGCCTCCAGCAATACTGCGAGGACCTTTTTTTGCCCACGTCTGGTGTCCGTCAGACGCATTGGACAAAAAATCGAACAATCGACGAGACCCATCCATCAGAAACCTTACCGTGTAGTTCCACAAAGCAACGCGACGCGATACGGTGACATGTAGAGTAAACTCTGGAAGACGACGTCATCGAACTTCGAATAGCCCCTCGGCATCTCCCGTCGTTTTTGTCAAAAAGACCGCACATGAGGGTTTTGTGTAAGTTATCTCAAGGGCAACCAGGCGAAAAAAATACGTTCACCCGTTGCCTCGGATTGATGACTGACTAGATAGACTACTAAACGCTGGCTATTTGTCGGGCACGGATATAAAAATTAGATATTGGCAAATAAAAGTCGACGGAATGAACCGGGAGAAAACCGTTTTTTTGCGACGCCGGATAGACTGGACGAAATCAAGGTTTTGCCGCTTTATGGTTGTCCACGCCCCCCTACTTTCACATTAATGGACGCTGGGCTGTCGGGCTTTCAGTGGCAAACATGTTTGGTATGCCTGGACGACGTGGTCATGTTTTCCACCATTTTCGAAGAACATCTAGAATGTCTGACGACGGTCGTCGAGGCCATAAGATCCTCCTGACGTACACAGAAACCGGGGAAAAGTGACTTTGGATACGAGAAGTGCTGTTGTTTTCCATGCGGTCAGCAGTGCCGCAGTTCGCCCTTATCCTGGCAAGGTAGAAGTGGTCGCCCAGTTCCCTACGCCGGTCAAGAAGAAACCGCTCAGGCGATATTTAGGCCTGTGCTCTCACTACCAGCAGTTTGTTAAGAACTTCGCCCACATTGCGCCGCCCCTGACTCGTCTTAGCCGGGATGATGCCGTATTCCTCGCGACTGACGAACCACAGAGTTCGCTCGCCGAGCTGCTGAAACGGCTGCAAATGCCACCACTCATCGCCTATTGACGAAAGCACCCGCCACCACGCCTCATACCGATGCCAGCATCTTTGGTCTCGGGGCTGTCTTTCTGCAATGGCCAGAAGGGGCCGACAGATTTATAGCATACACCAACAAAAAACTTAAAGGTGTTGTGCCACCAAATTTTAACTCTGTAAAAAGCCTGCTGTAGGCTTCCTCTGCATGCAACGACCCTCAACACGAAGTGCTGGGTACAGCAAGCGCTTAATATATATTTTAATTATATTTTAATATATATATATATTTTACCACAGTTTGTTTGGTCGCTTGGTCGTATCGACACACTATGCCGATACGACGGCGACGACGACGCGACGCCGACGAGTCGCCAAACCATCGGCCAACTGCCGAATTGCCAGACCGCGCTGTCACACTACGCCGACGGCGACACAAACACGTCGGCCAATGGAAAGTCGCCGTAGTGTGACTGACTCACCGACCGAAGACGCCAACAAAGCCGGTCGCCTGACAGGTCGCACGACGCGTCGTCGGGAATCGACCGAGAAGCGAAAACTGCGCCCCGACAACATTCGTGCCGCAATGAACGCGGCTGTATTTTGTTAGTTTATGGAGGGTAATAAACTCAGTAAGTTCCATGAAGCCCATACAACTCAACACTAGCGCTAATGCGATCCATATTTTGGCGTTCGACGCTTCGGCCGTGCTCTTCGGCGATGCTGCTACCCCGGAATGCGTGTGGGATCGGCTCGCCTGTAGAAAATATAAGGTCAGTTTCGTGCAGAAGAACAGTTACGTAGGGTAATTTGGTAATGAGAGATCAGTATCGGCAGAGGTTTTAACGTAAAACGTAAAAACAAAGTATGGCAAGCACTATCCCTTCAGTGCAAAGTCGCAGCCGGGCACACTTATTTTTGCGAGCGCTTTCGCAGAAGAGCAGAGTTGATGGCGATAAGCTGTCGCGGGGGCTTCGCGGAACTTTGCTGCGCAAGCGCTATTTAAAAAAAATTGAGTTTACAAGCCAGGAATTCTGTAAACTAGCTAGTAAACACCGACGTACGACTCCAAGGATGGGCCTCCATCTAGTACACCGGCTATATCCCGATCTGAAATGTTTGTTCACTGGCTCAGTGGTCTCGGGCGTTGCGCCCGCCCGTTCGACGTTGCGGGTTCGACTCGCGGCGGGGGCAACTTTTTTTTTTGAGCGTTTTTTTAGCATTTTCATGGTTTGCATATCAATGGTTTTCATTTGTCTGCATCCGAGGATGCAGACAAAGAATCCGTGTCGGAGCTGTCGCGGCTTGACGTGACGAGTCGGCGTGTTTATACTTCCGTGGTGCAGCACGTATGTGGGAGAGCAGACGCCACAGTAAAGTCGCAACGTACCGCAGCGCCGCATGGTAGACACACGTGGCAGAGCCTCCTAGCAACACTGTGACGTCCCTGCTTGAATCGGAGCCCAGAAACCGAAACCGAATCCTGTTCACATGAATCGTGCGATAATAATTTTTTTACTCAGAATATGGGCATGTGAGAGCATGTATCATGCTTTCTAACGAATTATAAAACGTTTGCAACAAAGAATGCACAAGCAACAAATTTGGTGGCACAACACCTTTAAACAGAAGCCAACTACTCGAAAATCGAAAACGAGGGTGTGGCGGTCCTGTGGACGTGGCTGAAATTTCAACCGTACCTAAATGGCCATTCGTTCACACTGGTCAGCGATCTCCTTTTCTTTGCCGTTTTATGATCTTAAAAGACCCATCCGGACGCCCAGCACGCGGGAGCATCAGGATTAAAAATTTGATGTAATCATCGTGCAGACTGCCCATCAATAACACGCGGATTCCGAATGCTCTTTGCGATCGCCAGCTATTTTAGTGTCTGGAAATGACTACGACGATGATGACACGTTTTTTGGAGTGATGGACGCATCGTTTCGCTCGTAGCATCGACCCGCAGATCCGGAGCTGTAGTCATTCATTGAATTATTGTAAGAATCAGCGCCTACCATGCCGAATCCGGTTTCGAAATAATTATTTTTCTTAGTTATCCGGGAAGGCTCTATACACGGGAAAAACGTTTCCCGAGTGCCAGAAGCTACCTTCTTCTTGTTTTCGCAGCACTCAGGAACTATATTTTGTAGGCTTGCCACTGCGAGCCAACAGCGGGTCACCCCGGCTGCGCCCGGACCCTGGCTAGGATCCAGCAAGCCTATTGCAAGCCCTAGCTGGCAGCAATGGTGCAATATTACGTAGGCACGTGTCACGAGTTCTAACGGCGGAAAGCTCCGCTACTACGACCTGTGATTCCACATCAGCCTGTCTAAATACCAGGAAACCTTTTGAAAAAGATTGAAATTTACCTTTCGGGACCATTTCCGACGTCATCTGCTGGTAACAAGTGTAGTGTAGTTGCTACCGACTACTTCACTAGGTACGTGGTCGCCCTCAAGCGGGGATGGCCACTCGACGTCGCACAGTATTTCATTACGGAGATTCGTCTCCACTACGGTGCTCCGGTTACTATTATTACCGACCGACGAAAAGCATTTACGGCTACCCTGGTCGAAGAAATCATGCATCGACCCCACGGAAACCGGACCTTTACCCTACCTTAGGGCGCAGAAAATCGAAAGCAAACCCCTGCCCCGAAACATGAAACTGGGTTGCAACGACGGGCGTAGAGCGGCCAGAGTCAAGACCCTCATCGAAACACTAAGACAAGCGGAAGATCAAGAAGACGCAACGGGGGTCACCCTCTACACGGACGCCTCTCTAAAGTTTCCGGCGCGAGCCGTGATATCGGTCACGACGCATGACGCGCTGGTGACGTGCGCCTCTATCAAAACGGTGTTCCCGGAATTAAGCGGAAGAGACGGCAATAGCCTTGGCGCTCACGCTGGCTAACGTGAGCAAAATAATCACGGACTCGCACAAAGCTTATGGTAACTATCGAAAATGGCAGGTGTCTCTAACGGCACTCAGAATACTAGAGGGATGAATACGCCGCATACCCGAGCAGAAAGTCGACCTGATATGAAGACCGGCTCACTCAGGGCTGGAGGGCAACGAATTCGCCCGCCAGGTCGCCCGAGAATTTGAACATCCGGCAGACGAGTTCAAGCCGCAGGATATAACGATTTACAAGGACATAACGAGCCACTACAAGGAAGGCACACGGCGGTACCCTGAACCACAACAAACGCTCAGCACGGCGCAGCAAACGATCTATAGGCAAATACAAGCACGATCCTTCCCGCACCCCTATCTCCAAAGTAGAATGTTCCCCGACAGTTACGATAAAGTGTGTTGCTCCTGTGGGCAATTGGGCACGCTCCAGCACGTCATCGGAGAGTGCGATTTTACCAAGACCATCCCCACCCCTTACCCAACCCTTCACCACCCTTCCCACACCCCTTAACGAGTGATGGGAGAACTTGCTAACCAGCCCCGCATTGGTAGACCAGCTAGTCCAGAGTCCAGGGGCCAGGCAGCCGAGGAAGCATATGGGTCCCGTTAAGAGGGACCCACCCCATCCGGCACGTAGTCGCCGCAATTTTGTTTGGCTCAATAAAGCTGTTCTCTCTCTCTCTCTCTCTCTCTCTCTCTCTCTCTCTGCCTGCCTGCCTGCCTGCCTGCCTGCCTGCCTGCCTGCCTCATCGAGTGTTACGGCCAGGTTACAGACGTAACGTACAAAGGTTTCGACGAGGGAATCGTGTGTAGACGCCGTCATAACCACTGCTTTGACGAGGTTCATGTAGGGCACGCACATGAAGCCCTACTTAGATCCCCGATGGACTCGTTCTGGAAAATACGAAAAGCGCATCTACGGTTTTCGATAAGTCAGGGTGGGTTGGGACAATGCTGTTTGAAGGAGGGAGTAAAATGTTGACTGGATGTGGGGTAATCCGAGCATTCCCTGTTTAAGGTCTGTACCGGCAATCGTGCTTGGTAGAATCTCCGAGTGAGGGGCACGTACGGTGTTCCTCCGTCGGCGGGTAGCACGAAGGCGACGACGAAATAAGCGCGTGCATTGCACCCTCGTGCTTGATTCCGTAAGGGATCTTGGCTGAGATCCGATCTGTCCACTCGCCTGTCCATTTCCAGGGCAGCGCCTTAGAAATTGGTGCCACACCACACGGCCGACTTTGCCTTTGTCTATTGGCGGTGAGCGCGACCACGGGTGGCGCTGCGAAGCGTGCCTCCGTGACGTCGGATTAGGGATTCTCGCATTTGTCGTCTGCTTCATTCGGGCTCGCTCTCCCTGCTGTTTTTTTGCACTCGGTTGACTTTTGATGCTTGTCCGCACCAGATTCTACGTGTGCGTATCTTTTTATCATAATAAAAGACTTAAAATCGCATACACTACCTCAAGGCGTGATTTGAAGTACAGTTCTAGATACCGCTGCTGATGAAACATTGCCGGCGTCGCCCCATTCCTTGCGAAGCCAGTCCTGTGCGGAGCGCAAGGAGTCGGAGCTAGGCGTCAGCTTCTGTATTCAGCAATCTTTGGAACAAAGGCAACAACTAGCTGCTAATAACCGACAACAGCTAAAATGCAAGACCAGAACAAATTCCGGCCCTCCTGGGCTCTCGGCTTTGGCAGAAGGCGTTTAATCGTATGTAAAGTAAAACAGTTTTCGCAACCTTACCGAAAGCTCGAAAGTATCGTATCACATCACTTTATGTTGTCACTGCATCAAAGTATGCCGAGACGCATTATGGGACGCAAAAACGGTAGGTTGAGTTCGAAATAACCTACTAAGTGTATTGGCGCGTGCTAAATTTATACCAGGCTTCTAATCAGTATGGAGGCTTATTGAGCAGAACTACTTCACTACTGTAAAAATACAGTAACAGTATGTTTGTTCACACTTGGAGCGATATTTCAGTTTCATTGCTCGCAGCATTATCGCCCCAGTAGTCAGATATGCGTCAAGAGGAGGAGGAGAAGGAGGAGAAAACTTTATTTAATAGTAAAGTCGAGCTGATTAGTGGGCCGGGTCCTCACTCCAGGACAAGAGAGTAAGAGCAATTTCCTTCAATTGATAGATACGCCTACCCAAGTAGACCAGGATTTGTTCTTTACGCCTGGATGGGTTGAAAAACAATTAAGAGCTGCTTGGAAATATTAATCAGGTTCGATTCTTGTAAAATATGCACGTATACTATATATTACGTTCGTTAGCGATTGTATGAAGCCTTTACCACCGTAATCATGTCATAATTGTTGGGGTTGAGAGTCAGTTCGTTATGATAACGATGGTTGCAATACAAGTTCGGAGCACAAAAGCCACCTTCGAGTACTCTGGACAACGTTGTCTGGGGCGCGATCGCGGTCGCGTAGCACCGCGATCGCGCCCCAGGGATATTTCGGTACATTTCCTAGCGCCATATGTTTTCAATATACAGATATGCGTATAATAAAACTGCACCCATGAGGAGGAGGAGGGGGAGGAGGACGATGAGGAAGATGGGAAGGAGGAGGAGGAGGAGGAGGAGGAGGAGGAGGAGGAGGAGAAGAAGGGGAGAAAACAGTGAAATCTAGTTGGTTAGTGGTCAAGTCCAGGACAAGAGAATAAGAGTAATTTTCTTCAATAAATAGCACGCCATCCAGAGTAGGCCAGAATTTGTTCGTTACGCGTGGAAGGTTAGAATAGAAATTCAGGGTATAAAAGCCGCCTTCGAGTACTCCGGACAACGTGGTCTGCGGCGTGTCGCGAGGCGTAGCACAATTAAACTTCCTCATTGTATTTGTATGTCAATAAACAACGCACGCTGCGGATATGCACCTTCTTCCACGCAGACCTCGAAAGCCAATTTGTGAAGAATGGTATGTATGCGTAAGTCCTGAAGAAAATATTCACACAAACTTTGTGAGCCTTCGAAATCTCCCCAAACTTCCTAATAAGACGTTTGTGGCGGTGCAGAAATATAGAAGCGTTGGGCACACAAAAAAAAAAGCATTCATCTGATACATGCCAGAAGAAATACAGCCGCTTTAATTCCTGCCGTGCGGTCGGCGTGTAGGGGACTGCTGCTTAGTGCGTAGCATTAGACCGTTGAGTCTTCATAAGAGCATCTCAAACATACTTTAGGGAAGACTACAAATTTTAAATACTTATCGAGAAGCTCTGAGCACTGAACCTCGCAAATAAGCTGGAAAGTACGAACTAAGACGATCGTCTCACCGATGCTCTGAAGAAAGTTGTTCTCTCTCTCCTCGTCTGTCGCGAACTTGTGCGGGACACAGCTTGAAATTATACAGAGTTGCCAGAAACTGGCGAAAATAAGTGCATTACAGGAAATACTCTTTTTAATGCACTAAAACATCAAAGCCGGCGATTCGGAGCACAGGTGCTGCTGCTCCTCACAAGCGGGCTGTAGCAGACGACAGCAGTGCGAGTCCCTAAGCTGACGTCAGAGCCAGAGGGGGCCACTCAAACATCTCACCGCCAATAGGCTTCCTGCGCTGGAGTTTTGGCCACATGCAGCGCCCCTACCGCCCGCATATTACTAGCGAAAAATAGACACGGTCGAAGAAGAAGTACACAGGACACTCGCTAGTCTTAACAGCGCCCCTACCGGCCGACGCCTCTGGGTAGTACAAAAGCAGACGACCCTCGCTGCCCTCCATGTGTTTTCAATTACAAGCCAGAGTGAAAGTTTATTGTGGCGCTTTGTGGCGTGTTTAAATTACTGCATACTGTATGAAATAACCCTTAAAGTAGTTGCAGAGGCAAAACAAAATAATATCCGCTAAACGAAGCCGATTTTTCGGCTTTCTTTTGAGCGAGCTGTCGCGGTGGTCGCAGCGTGGGACAGTATCGCCAGGTCGGGTGGTTTAACTGTTTGACTACAGTTACAGTTTTTTTCTTCTTGCGTGCGGTCGACAAAGGAAAGTTCACGAGTAGCATAAACACAGAACGGTGCTCATCCTATATCCTGAGGTAACTGCAAAAGGTTGCTTCAGCGGGAGCACGCAAGCTAACGCATGAATTGTGCAGTCGACTCAGCTGGCACTGCTGGCCTGGCACCGCCTTTGAAACGAGTGGAAAGTTTGTTTCGTATTTTCGCAAACTAAATGACGCTTGCGTAACGTTTTACGTCGCACGATTTACGAGCGGAAGGGTAGATGTATACTAGCGAGTAGGTGAGGCAATAGCGCCAAATAAACAAATTAAGCGCTATTAAAGGATGCAAAACATGCACCAAATCACACGCCCGCTGCCTGCAGAGATGTGTACTTCTATAACATCACATAACACAGCATAACATAACACAGCCGCATACACGGCGCGGGGCCCCGAATATTTACGTACGATCATCACTGACTGTGTTGGTTTTCTAGTGCAGGGGTCGTCGAATCTGAACGCCGACACGCCAGTTTTGACTTCAAATGGAGTTAGACAGCGAGAAAAGAACACAGAATTGGCGTTCTCCAGTTGAATTGCCCCCAACCCCCCCATCTTCACACTTCGCCAGATTATTGTCAAATATTATTAGAAATTCGCTGAATTTTTCCTCTTTGCATTCAAAGCCCCCCTCTCCTCCCGGGAACCCGATTTGCCGTCCGCCGTGTCGGCTGCATGGAACTAGGCCGTTGCTGACCCTCATTCTAGGCAAGCGAGGAAACAAGGAAAGCGAGCGGCCTGTTAGTTCGCCCGACCGCTAATTTCGGAATCGCAAACCAGACTTCACGCTTCTGACGGTCGCGGCATTTTGTCACTGAGACACGCAACAAAACGGCAAGCTAACGCTGCACCATGCATTCATAACGGCGACGCAAACGAGCACATTTTAATGAAAGTGCAGGCATAGTGTGCAGGTACGCAAAAGAGCGGCGCACCGCAGCAGGCGAGCATGCGGTCCGCCGGCCTCGCTGGCTTTTTAAAGCGCGATCACCGCCGATTGCGTCACTCTTCTTTTCTGATCGGCTGTTTCTGAGAAGTCTTTGTCACCTAGAGTATTAGTTTAAACTAGAAATTTCACATAAATTTTACTTCGTACGACCATCGATCGGCGAACCTGCGAGTAGCAGACGCCGTCACGGTCCCCGCACTTTCGTCGGCGCTGTAAACGTGTTTAGCGATGAAAAGCTTTTTCCCCTAATGCCAAGTTGATCGCTGATATAGATCGGAAACGTCGGGGATGAGCTGGTGACCACGTCGCAAAATAATCGGGAACGTCGAGCTCATTTTGCTTCTGTCAACACGGGATCCTATGGGACCCGCGCAGCTTTGTACTGCCCGGAAGTACTGCCCGGAAGCCGCTTGCGGAAGCCCTGGGCAGCGCAGGAGGCCTATCGGGACGCAGAAATATTCACAAATATTCGTTTCGCTATCCAGTCGTCGAGATGAATACGCGAGAGATGATGAAACTGATCTTGGCCATTCCTTCCTCCTCCATACAATCTCTTTCATGATTGAATATTGTGGTTTTTCAGTTTTTTGAGAAAGACTGTTTTAAAGTATATAACAACAACATCACAACTTAACGAGTCAGTAACAAAGCGAACAGCGGGATTTCGATCAGCCTCAAATTTATTCTTAGAAATTTTATTTTAGGGTTTCAGGCGAAGGCCGCAAACTTGAGAATTCAGCGTCCGCGCGGTGCACGTTGATTGTCTGAAAGGATTGGAAAGTCTGAAGCCACAAATTGTATACTTTCCCCAATTTTGGTGACCGGCAGTGCCGGCAGCGCTCTAATTAGTGTCGCCTGACGGCGGCGATAGGAGCAGTCATAGTAGATTTTACCCAACCGGCCGTACCGCTTTCGCTCACTAACTAGCCAGAGTAACTGTAATTATTAATAATGACTCTGGCTAGTCAGTGAGCGCAAGCGGTTTGTCCGGTTAGGTAAAATCAAGACAGACTGATCCGTTTGCAGTTGCGAAACGACACCAGCGAGGATTGCTGTACTGGATGGGAGCAGTCTGTCTTGATTTTTACCCAACCGGCCAAACCGCTTCCGCTCACTGACTAACCAGAGTCATTATTGATATATACAGTCACTCTGGCTAGTTAGTGAGCGGAAGCGCCTCGGCCGATTGGGTAAAATAAACTATGACTGCTCCAATCGCCGCCGTCATGCGACACTAATTAGACCGTTGTGCAATGAACAACCATTTCAGGGTTTCTTGCATCTGCGATGGCGTCTCAATCAAAGAGTTGCACAAGGTTTAGAAAGCCTGGATGTTTTAGTGAGTACCAGGGTGAAACGCCTCAGAGGCTAAGAAAGATTGCAGGGGTGAGGGGCTGCGCCCTTTTTGTACACCACTTTTAGGCAAATAAATATTGATTGCTTATCGAGCACGTAGTAAAACAGGAAGTAAACTTTTGGAATAAAAGTAAAATGCAAACCTAAATGGTGTGTAGAATACATTAAAACGTATAGCAAAAACAACAATTTTGTTTTTGCCTGTTATAAACATTTTTTAAAATTACATCACTGCTATTTTTGGTTAACAATATAACTTAATTTTTTACATTAGAAACATTTCAGCATTCTATAGCCACTTCTTCCGTTAAGCAGGTATTTGAAAATGTGCGTGCAAATTTTAGTGGACTGGTTCCTGGACGAAATATATTCGGGTTACTGCAAGTAACCTCAGACGAACGATATCATGCCACTGCAATAAATGTACTGGGAAACATCATATGAATGGCGGAATGTTTTTGAAAATAAGATTCTCGGCGAAGTAGAACCAGGTTAAATCAACGTGATAGGATGTGCTCGAGTCTATCACACACACCCAGCCCATTTGTGGCAGCGTCGTATCGACCGAAGCCCTACCCAACTATGGCTGCCATGACGCCCAAATCGCCGGTGGGTGGGGTAGCGTCGCCGCCACGAATTCACTTGCATTAGAGAGTCTGATTTTTTTGATTTTACCATTTTAAATAGTGAGTTGTTTGAAGGGTTCGGAAAGTTTTTTGAGCATGCCTATGATAACGTTGCCTTCGTGGTGAACCGGGGCACCGACCGCCAGCTAGTTTAACAACAAAAATGAAAACGTGGCGTGAAAGAGTCGTGGACGATGACAAGATAGGCCGCATACAAGCGCCCGTATTTTTCGTATCTTGTTTTCGTCGAAGTACGTTTTGTTTGTTCTTTTCCTCGGGTGCAAATTTCGCGGCGGCATATTACCCGCTCAGTCATGCGTTCTTTGACTGCGGCATCAGCAACGTCAAATGGGAGTTAGTACTGCCTGCTGTTTCGCCGAACACGGTTACCAGGAAACAGGAAGGACTACGGCTTTCTTGTAGCACGTAAACGTGTTAATGCAGAGGGAAGAAAGCAAATCCCCAAAACCGCTTAAGAATCCAATTGTCATGCCAAGCCCAAGCGAAAAAGGGGGGTCTTCCCGTAGAGTTAATACTACTGGTCGTCCCATTAACAGCCACGACGACATGGCTGACGAGGTGCAGTTTCTTCTCTACTATAGTTACTAAGAAACTCTATGGGCTGAACCAGGCCGGAGTTTTAAAAGGAATGGCTGGGTTATATACTTTACGCAACAGAATGCACATTGCAACTCGATTCTAGACGGCGCTGTACGCGGGTGTTCGTAGCATAGAGTTTCTTAGTATAGAGTTTCTTAGTAAGTATACTAGAGAGGAAACTGCACCTGGGAATCCATGTCGGTGTGGGCGGTTATGGGAAGACATCCTTATTGGCTTGGCAAGGCTATTGGATTTAAGCGTTTTGGTGGGTTTGTTTTCCTCACTATGTTTTTCGGGCTCTATGGACTGTGTCGTCGTGTGTCGTGTCGTGTCATAGACGCGGCAGCCGAATTCTTTTGTTGTGTGGTAGCCGTGTACCATGGTGTGTTTGGTTGAAGAGCGGGGTGTGCGTGATCATAGGGTTTCTTACAATATGCAAAGAAACTCTATGATCGTACCGAACATTGATCATGGTGGAGTGAAAGAAACGTGTGGCTGCATCTTTTCCTGCCGCTCGCCTACTAATATCTCGCCGGGCACCAGTGGACGCCCGAAAGCCATACCAGGTAAGCTGTCTTCCTTGATAGTTCATGCTTTTCTTTTGTTTATTCAATACCAATGTAGGTGGTAAGAGCCGTTCTCCTACCTGTTTCAGTCCAGGTAAAATGTGTTGAAACTTTTACGTGTCTCGGATTGTCGGTTGCCGTAACTGTTGGTGTGCATTTATGCGTAGTACAACTCTGCGAGTGATCAGTGTTAGCGCTCGCCATTTTCTTGGTTCTCCGAAGATCGCGGCAACTGTAAAAGGTAGCTCCATTTGTATATATGGCCCACGTGATCAGTTGGGAGTGTACGAGCGTTCTTTGTAATGGCAAGTTGTATGTGTTTACTTGTCGGTTGCTCTCGACGAATAATCATATCTAGCCGTACTATCTTGCGGCCCTTGCGGCTGCGCTAGTTGTATGTGTTTACTTGCTGTCGGTTGCGCTCGACGAATACACATAGGTAGCCGTACATTCTTATGGCACTTGCGGCTACTTTGCACGCTGTGGTGTAGTCACGATCAAGGTGATCGCGGGAGCATCGATCGACGGGACGTCTAAAATGCATAGCGCCCGATTTCAGAATTTTTGAAATAAAGATAACGCTGCCTTCTTCCTGTCGTAGTCTGTTGCATGATACAACCATTCTACAGCCCGTAATATATCGCTGCTTCTTGTTTTTTCGCCACTCGAGTGAAAAACCTTCAAATCGAACCCGACTCCACATTGATTTGTCCTGAAGTGAACTCCATTTTGCTTCGAAACAAATTAAAACGTTCCTCTGCAGTGCATTCGTCGATTTGCCAGTCCGCAAGCAGTCCAAGGACTGCCTTCGGGCAGGAGGTCCCGTGGGGATACACGAAAAAACCAAGAGCGCGATCGCGACCCCAGCAGTCCGCAGACGATGTGAGACTGAAAATCGATGAGGCCAACTATGAAGGCCTATCGAAACGTAAGTGTACATGACCACAGCTGTGCTCGATATTTACCAAACTCTCGCGTCACTAGCCACACTTCCCAGTACCAGCTCTCACAGTGTGGCTTTAGTGAGGTTTGCACACAGGGCGGTTGCACGTGCTGTTGCTCCAGTGCCTGCACTTTAGGTGTCTTCAATGTCATCTGGTATATACAAAGAATTTCGTGAAAGCAGCGTCTTATATCATTTGTCCCCGTAAAGTAAAAATATGAAGGCAGTTCATGCACTTCCCGCTAACCAAACAGGTTCGTACTGGCGAATGGCCTAAATGAATAGCTGTTGAGCCAATTGTCGGCATAGTTTCAGCGGTTATTTGTAAGCTAAAAAATTCGAGCCCGTTTCACCCTATTCACGTGGGTGACCAGCTAGCTGAGCTGTATAGCATCTGGGGTGGTACGTGTATTTTCCATGCGCCGCACTCTTGAACCTGACCTTGTCAGCACTTTCAGGAAGGTACGCATCAACACAACCACTGCACGTTCTTGCTTCACGAATCACGGACGTACCCGTTACCGTCAAATCGTTCTCCCACCAGTCTGTCGCACACCACACCATCAAATGCAGTGTCGGTTCAGAAAGTCCCCCTAAAATTTCCGTGTTCCTGGCGCTGCAGCTGTGGCACGGCACTGCACAGTAAGGAATCCTTGCACGTCCTGTGGTCTTGAACCCTGCCTTGTCAGCCCTTTCAGGAAGGCACGCATCAACACAACCACTGCACGTTCTTGCTTCACGCATCACGCACGTACCCGTTGACGTCAAATCGTTCTCCCACCACAGTCTGTCGCACACCACACCGTCAAATGCACAGTGTCGGAGCAGAAAGTCCTCCTGAAATCACTGCAATGTTTACTCAGTAAGTATGGCTGAGCATCTGTGTGATGAGTAATGTCCACAGCTGCTGCTGCAGTAAAACACAAAGGGATTGCAGGCAGTCGCGTGTGATAGCGGCTGCATTTGTCTGTTATTCATGGATAACTATACCACAACACAAGAAAGCTGGTGGACTTGCCGACAGAAAATAAAGGTGGTGGGTGTTGTAACCAGTGCATTTGGCCCGTCAGTGTCAGACATTTAAATCAAGAAATTAAGCAAAAAAACATCCTTTTTTGTGGCACTAGGAGCAATCACCGGTGGGCAAACAGCACCCGCTTTGTGAAAATGTGCCTAATGTATGTGCCCCTACTTCGCTCAGTGGTGTGCCGTGCAATTGCCCGGATGTGGAGTGCCATGTATTTTCGGATCACCACTTTTGTCAGGTTGATGGCGTGATGAGTTTCATCGTGGTAGTGGTCGAGCTGCTGGAGCATGGTAGGGTTCCGCTGGAGGAGCTCCTGAAAAGCCCGAAGCGTGAGCCGATTCACTTGCTCCCCAGGGGTAGGTGGGCTTTGGCGCAGGACCTGCTCAGCTGCGTGAAGGGCTGCGTGGACAAAGTGGGAAGGCTTTATAAGCCCACCGTTGTCCTTGAGTAAGGTCAGCACACTTGTGATGCTGGTGGACACAAGCAGTCCTGCCCATTCGGCACAGTGCAGGTGCTTGGTCACGCTTCGCACTACGAAGCCGCCGATGTACTTAACTACTTCGCTTGCAAATGTAGTCATAGCGAAGTAGTCGTGGTCCAGCGCAGCAGGTACCACTGCTGCTTCTGGGTCCACAGCCTCATCACTGTCTTCGTCGCAGGTGCTGTTGCTGGTCCCTTGGTTCCTCGCCAACATGATGCCTTCCAGCTGTGGGGTCACATTGGTGTTTTATGATCCGCCCACAGCTATATGTACCAGGGTCCTTCGGTATGCGTGGCGGAACTCTGAAGCTGAGGGGTTGTTTTTCCAGCCGGCAAGTACAAGTTGCCGGACGCAGCTGAAATACATTTCCAGTAGGTCCTGGTCCAGGTTGGCTGTACATATGTACCTGCATGCACAGAAGTTATGATTGCAGGTATTGCACCACTTTTCATGGTTATTTGTACCTTGATTTCTCTGTAAGTCACTTGAAACTAGCACAAGTGGTATTCATTGCGGTTTTGCTGAGCGCAACTCATGCAGGGCTGTTGGTGCCTTAGCGTCATTCGGAAATATTTTATCTAATGTAAATTTGTCCCTTCCTTCACTGTCACCTTGCACATGACCTTACACTTGCATTATAGCGATGTAATTGGCGTGCATTGTGGTACTGAGGTGTATATTCTGCCTTAATTCACAATAGTCCAGTTGCTCTGCTGCCATTGGGTTGAACCAGTCAAGCACTTTTAACCTACACCTGCACACTGTTGTCTCGTTTCAAACAACCGGTATGATCCATACAGCACCGAGCACCTCTTGGATATGAAGGAAAAATTGCGAATCAAGGAGAAATGTTCTGGTGTCTCTGGGGGCCACGAGACGAGTGCTGAATTTAATAGATTTGTTACAATGGAAGCTCTCTTATCTGCATCTATCATTTTCACACCTGACTATTCAATTGCCACATGACCAGTTGTACTGAATTCACCTCGTTGCAGTAGAATTGAATCTCGCTATGCACGCGACTTATGCACGTGACTTTGCCTCAGATTAGCACTGCCATGAAGTATTCTCACATCAGCATTCCTTGAACACAATAGCTGTGCATGCAAAGATCAGTGGTGTGCTTGGCGTGCTCTTCATGAATGACACCCAGAGAGGGTTTTATATAATATGTTCTTTTTGTCCAGGAAAGGGCAATGGCTTGCTAACATCCTACCACTAAGAAGAGCTCAAAAATGGCTGAGAACTAGCCTCTTTCATATATGATTTCACTTTGTTTGGCTAGCAGTCACCTAAGCTGATTAAAACCAGTTAAAAGCAAGATTTTCTCTATAACAGCTGTGGACTCATTTTTTGTTTTCCCATTTGTCTAGCACTTGTCAAACTGTGTCTGTATAATGGCTTCTTTGGAGAGTAACAATAGTTATCAATACCTCTCCTGCTGTATACATAAGAAGGTTGTGCATTTCCACAGGCAGGGCCATAGCCAGAATTATTTTCGGCAAGAGGGAGTGGGGGTTGATGGGTGATTGGAAGGGAGGATTTCTCCTGAAAGGAACACTAGGTCTTGCTTTCGTGCGGCCTAGGAAAATTTCGGAGGGGGTTCGAACCCCGAAACCCTGGCTCTGGCTACACCCCTGTTCACAGATACAGTATTGGCATGGTTAACACAAACCACCTATTGCACCCCAACTTTGCGCTTAAATTTTGAATTAACCTGTTTTGGGGAAGGCTTTGCGATGTGACATTTGGCAGCCTTCCATGAGCTCCCCGTTGTTCTTACCTGCACAGGTTGGAGCCAAACAACGTTACTGCCAGCTGGGAGACGCTTTTGAGCGTGAATGCCAGGGAGATGACCGACATTCGTCGGCCGTCTTGCACCACTGGCTTTCCCGTCACCAGCTGCAGCTTCATCAGCTCCTGGACCACGGACTCCATGGCTGCCTTCTGCCACTGTAATGTGGCTGGTCGCAGTGGGGCTTTGTAGCCAGAGGCAACAGGGCAGCGGGAATTCAACAGGTCGAAGGCCCAGGAAAAGCAGGTAACTGTTAATCGTAGCCTATGGGCATCGTATGAATTCCTTTCACTTCTTGGGACTAGGTAACTGCCCGCCACTGGCGAGTGCCTATGTAATCTTGGGAGCTATCTTGCACACGGCGTACGTGTTTATGCCGTGTGCAAGTATTTTGCATGCTGACACGCCAGCGGGGTTGCATGCTGGCAGGGGACTGCCAGCGTGCTTCCTCTCCTGCAGGGCCCTGCTGTCCCAACCAAGCTGACAAGTAGTGTAAAAACCATTTCGCGACCTTTTTGCTTGATGATTTGGACTGCTCTTATTCTAGGGACACAACTTTGTCCCAACATCAATGTTGATTGAAGCAAACTGTGAGGTTATTCCTGCGACTTCCAAGTTATTTGTAGATCCATACCGGTCTAAAGCACAAAGTGCGCACGTTTGAGGGATTCACAATTCCAAGGCTGTCAATGTTGGCATTTTTTGTGTAATCCACATGAGCGATGGCTACAACTATGAGGCATTTACACCCATCGGCATGACATAAGAGAGTGTCATGTGTGGGAGGGTTGCAAGCTGGGCTAGTTGGAAATACATTCTTGGATAAACCCAGCGATAACTCAGACGAAGACGAAGAAAGTGTACCACAAGGACAGCCGCTGGTAATTGAATATATCTTCCCCATCTATGCTAATAGCATAGCAGTGAAAAAGGTGATGCGTTTCCAAATACGTGACTACAGCATGGGAATTTGGAACAAGGAAGGGATCATTAACGTGCAAGGTGGAAAGACACTTCTGTAAAAATCCAGCTACACAGTACTGCCACGCCTGTCGCTCGGTAACAATTACCCCAAATGGGATTCCTGTCTTTTGGGTCTTGGCTGTGTAGAAAACGTCAAGATGAAGCTTATTAGCCTTTTTTACCGATTCGGCCAACTTGCCCAAACTCATGTCTATCAGCAAGGAGCATGCTTCTTTCTTTCTTTCCATCAAGTTAACCCCCGCTTTCTTAAAGCTTTTCTGTACTGCTGCCAAAGCCTTACGGCCAAAAAGAGCCTCAGGCATTACAACAAAGGAACCCTCCTTGTCCGACTCAAGCACCCAAAGCTCACTGCTTGCGAGGTAGTCAACTAGGGAAGACATTGGAGAACGCTTAACAGGTTTTTTCTCTCGCCCGACCTCCTCCATGCAGTCACTTATGCACCTGTATCGTTCATTGTCCGGAACGTGTGCGCTTACGCCTCTAGCGAGAGCCACCTTTTCCACCGGGCGTAGTTGCGGCTGGAAGCAGAACTTCGGTCCTAGCTAAAGCACCCTCTGGTGAACCTGTGGTGAAGCACTCGTGTGAAAAAAGTTACAATCGCATACTTGTGAAGTGCAAGAGACTTAGAAAAACATGGGCACGGGCGAGCATCGTCTCAGTTTATTTTTTGGCACTTCTCTTTGGTCGATTTCCTTAGCACATGTAGCACGGCAAACAAAGCAATTTTTTGTAGAAAATGCAGGGCATGGTGTAAAACAGTTCGTTTTTATTTTTCCCTTTCCTTGGTGATGAAAGAAATCTTGGAGTCTCTAAAGATATCCTGCTTATTGCCTTTATCTACACTGCTGATTGAATTAGTACCTCGCTCTTTTATTGAAGTGTCATTTTAGATTATATTTTGAATGCTACACTGAAGTTGATTTTATGCTTTGTGTCTAAAGTACAGTGCAACGCTTTTCAGATACTAAGAAGATGTTTGATGTGATGTTCATTAGTTGGTGGGTGATATACAGGCGCCACAAAAAAAGTTTTTATTGCATAGCAAAAGGTAGTGTAGTAAATGACCTGATTGGATAGTAAGCGACCTGGATGGAGGCCCTTTTCGCTGGGCTTTTAAGACACTTTGTGGGTGAAATAATGCATTTGTGTCCATGCTCACTAATCAGTTATTCAGCTACATTTATTAGACTTGGTTGTCACATGTTGATGATGACACCATTTTGCTTTTATGACTTCGTGACACCATGAGAGCACCTAATAACAGCTTGTTCTAATATCCTGCGACGATGTCTGCCGACCTGCATACTGAGGTCTTTTTCATGCCCGGCTTTGTCATCTAACAAGGCCTTGTGCACTTGCCAGGAGGCCACACCAATCTCCTATTGACCATTTTCTCCAAAGTATTCCGCTACTCGGATAACAGTGGCATAACAAAACAGAACGCGGTCCTCTGCTCAGAGCTGGCCCGCACGCAACGGCGAGCGCTTACATCACAGTCTACGTCAAGTCCAACCGTTCACCTTGAAACCACCGAGCACTCTTCGGCCTCCAGCAATAGTACGAGGACCTTTCTTTAGCCAACGTTTGTTGTCTGTCAGACGCATTGGACAAAAAATCGAATAATCGACGAGGCCCATCGGTCAGAAACGTTACCGTGTGGTTCCACAAAGCAACGCGACGCGATACGGTGATATGTAGAGTAAACGCTGGAAGACGACGTCATCGAACGGCGAATAGCCCCTCGGCACCTCCTGTCGTTTTGTCCAAAAAGAAATACTACACATGAGTGTTTTGTGTAAGTTATCTCAAGCGCAACCAGGCAAAAAAAAAACGTTCACCCGTTGCCTCGGATTGATGACTCTCTAGTCAAACTACTAAAGGCTGGATATTTTTCGTGCACGGATATAAATATTAGGTATTGGCAAATAAAAGTCGATAGAATGAACCGAGAGAAAGCCGTTTTTTTTGTGACGCCGAAAAGACTTGACGAAATCAAGGTTTCGCCCTTTGATGGTGCTCAGTACCCCCTACTTTAAGACTTATGGGCACCGTAATGTCGGGCTTTCAGTTGCAAACATGTTTGGTATGCCTGGACGACGTGATCATGTTTTTCACCACTTTCGAAGAACGCCTAGAATGTCTGACGACGGTCGTCGAGGCCATAAGATCCTCCTGACGTACACGGAAACCCGGGAAAAGTGACTTTGGATACGAGAAGTCCTGTTGTTTTCTATGCGGTCAGCAGTGCCGCCGTTCGCCTTTATCCTGGGAAGGTAGAAGCGGTCGGCCAGTTGCCCACGCCGGTCAAGAAGAAACCGCTCAGGCGATATTTAGGCCTGTGTTTTGAATGCTACACTGAAGTTGATTTTATGCTTTGTGTCTAAAGCACAGTACAACGCTTTTCAGATACTAAGAAGATGTTTGGTGTGATGTTCATTAGTTTGTGGGTGATATACAGGCGCCACAAAAAAGTTTTTATTGCATAGCAAAAGGTAGTGTAGTAAATGACCTAATTGGATAGTAAGCGACCTGGATGGAGGCCCTTTTCGCTGGGCTTTTAAGACACTTTGTGGGTGAAATAATGCATTTGTGTCCATTCTCACTAATCAGTTATTCAGCTACATTTATTAGACTTGGTTGTCACATGTTGATGATGACACCATTTTGCTTTGATCACTTCGTGACACCATGAGAGCACCTAATAACAGCTTTTTATGTATTGTCTCAGGCCTGTCATATTCTTTGTGATCAGTATACATGGCACCTTCGCAAGGGCAGGAAGGCAGCTTTTTTAGTACAACAGTTCTCAAATGGGGGTCCAGGAAGCCTCCCTGAAAACTTTTTTCCGCCATTCTTTTATCGATTTGGCCAGCGCTTGCTTGGAATGCAAAAAGGTGGCCTCGCCGCATTACGTGTACAGTTAGTTTCTCCGCGTAGCACATTTTTTGCCACCTGCTTTTTGCACAACACGCCAACAATGAGAAGGAAAAAGAACAGACGCAGAAAAGGCAGCATAGAGGTGTTTAGAAGACTTTTAGATTCAAGAGCAAATTGGTGAACATTATGATGCGCATCGTCAATAACGTCAAGCAGAAAAGGCGGGCATTGGGTTTGTGTGTGTGGGTGACGTGAGCTGCATGTGCAAATTGTTTGACATTATGGCACTGATCGACGTACGCTCCATCGTGGGGTCCCCCACCATTTTCGGAAGCCCAAAAAGGGTCCTCGGTGCAGCCATGGCTGAGAACCACTGTGGTAGAAGATCCTGTGGTGGTATCTGCCTGATTCCCATCTACATTGTGCTTGCAATACCCACCTAGTGGAGCCAAAGCTGCTTTCGAGAAAACTGAGCGTGACCTTTTCTTTACTACTGTTTAAGGGGCAATGCAAAAGAGACAATGCAATGCGCATTAATAGCCTGTTTGGAAGCTGATAGCCTCAGATGGTGTTCTTTGTAGTAAGTGCAAATGAACCATATTTTTCAGCTCTTCCAACATAGGGTTAACTGTACTGATTCGAGTGCAGGGCATTACACGAAAGGTTGAAAGGTCACATTATTCATGCACTTTAAGGGACACTTTTAAAACAGTGGTGGTGCTCATACCGGTCGATAGCGGCAATAAACTGCGCTGTGCCACTGCAGCCGGCGAACTCTGGTAGGCGAAGTTCCGATGCAAAGACCTGGGCTTTGCTCACAGAGCTGCTGAAGGTTTGTGCGGCCAACTTCACTTTCAACACCTGCGGAATAACGGGATAAATCAACCTGTTCAAGTTTAAGGCTCATGGTGTATTTGCTCATGGCACACTTGCACACAGCCCAGTACAAAATAAACACCAGATATAATACGCAGATTGTTCCATCCCCATTTTCTGGACTTGTTGGGCTATTGTTAACTTCAGTTCACTTCTACAAAAGAACAAAAACTCCAATTATCTGGGCAGGTTCATGGCAGTTCAGAACTTATCTCATTTCATATTAATGTATGCAAAATGCATGGGCTTATCGCATCTGAAACCTGCAATTTGCTGAGAGCTATGACATTATAGAATGTAACTGTAGACTTAGTGCACGCAGGCTATGATTTGCATGAGCACAAACTACAGAAAAATTTTATCCGCTGCCTGGATGAATCGCCCTGGAGAAACGGTGATTCTCCGTATGACACAGCCTGTGCACACCTAATAATAGCACAGGTTCACTGCAGTAAAGTGGAAGGACGCACCAGTTTGTTTGAATTCATGGCAAAAAATTTTGTGCACACTAAAATTAGATTGGGACAGCATGTGAACAAGACATAAAAACCAGATTGCAGTCACAGCCAATTCATTGTTACTTTGTGCTGAGCTTCGTGTTTCCTTGTTGTGTTGCCCTCACTTAGTTTGCACAGACTTTTTCTGCATGAAGCTTTAGTGAGAAAATTTTGCAACTGCGTTTGTTAGCATGCTAACACAATGCATGCACCACAATGGGGACACCGGACGATCACGTCTTGTGTGCGCCATTTTCCATGTTTGCCTTCTTGGCACTGTTTGCACTGGATGAACAAGCGAGCACTTCAGATTTTTTGCAACTTGTGCATGCACCGTAAGCGTGGCAGATGTAAAAAAAAGCCCCCCCTCTCCTTCGGCCAATCTCCAGGTTTTCGAGGTCCCCAGTTTGGCAGCTACGCTAATGCATATTACCAAAAAGTTCAGCTGAAGGGGGCACTGGTATTGCTGGTCTGAGAGCTCTTCAGAATTGCAGTTACGGTATAAAGGAGCACAGACCTTCATTTAAGTAGTTGCGATCACGGTTTGTGAAACCTTAAGTTTATGGGGTAAAACTGTGAACCGGTAGTGCCACTTTTTGCCCTAACTTCTAATATAAAGGTGCAGTAGTTTTTGCTCTATGCACTGCTGGTCAAAATTGGCTGAAATTGCGTTTAAAGGCACGATGTTGTTTCCTGCTATAGTACATGTTTGTAATGATTTACAAAAAGAATATTTCCAACCACAACATGCATTCTGCACTAGGCCTTTAATGGGCATATGCTGCAAATAATATTCCAGGCCTTTTGTTCCCTGCGTCTGTGAGTCATTAGGCTGAAGCTGTATTTTTCACCACTTACCCATCCCTTAGCAGCAGTAGCATTGGTGTGTTCGTGTTCCAAATTGCTTCCCTCTCCTACCACTGTGGAGGTATGGCACAAAAACAGATTTGCTATACCTAGTCCAGTTGCATTCACGCTGTGGTGTAAAGATAGCCTACCTGCCGGTAGTACTCAACGTGAGCTCTGGTGAGCTTGTTGGCAGCGCGCAGCCCCTCCTTTTCTTGTAGCTCATGGAGACGGACTATGTATTTCCTCTCGATGACCTGCACAGTGAAAAAATACATGCCATTTTGTGCTTATTAGACATCTGTCATTTAAGCACCTTATCGAACTTCCCTATGAGGATTTTTAATCCTCAATATTGCCAATCTCATTACTTTTCTGCCATGCCTAGCTAATGTATAGCATAGCGGACTTTATGCAGGTGCGGTCTGCCGCACGGTTTTCCTCTGCGTTTCGTGGTTTGAACAATAATAATGGCATGTCCTGGGCTTCAGAGCATGTACTGATTGCCTATGATCGTATTGTTTCATTTTAGAGGTTTTCATTAGTTATTGCTTTTGTGAAAATAAAAAAACTAGAGAAGCGTACAAATTGAATAGAAACTGAAAAAAGAGAAGTGGCATCGGGCACACCAGACATAAAAATGCCTGTTGTACATTAAGAATGAATGAGCAGTAAAGTGTGCTGTTTTAATGGAAGCGGAAAATAATGAACACTAATGCCAAAATTTCAGAGTTGTTTCAACAGCACGTGTGCTTTGCCACTGAGGCTTACTCAAACTTATGCTGCCTATGAGGTCCTTAGGGACTTGATTCTTCGATCCTGAAGAGGAGCGGAAGAGACAAGGGCCCTGGATTGAGGCACCCGCCCGTAGCCAAATTTAAATCACTCGTTTCAAAATAATCGTCTTTCTCTCTACCCAGTTGAAATGGGCCTAGTAATATGTTAGTAGTTGTGTACACACATGCTGGATAAACAAGATTACTGACAGCTACTGGATATTTTGCACAAAGATGTGCAACCATGCATAATCTGCAGGCAACTTCAGTTCACTTACTGAATTCGCTAGCGCTGCTCCAGCCTACGATAAGACGGAATATGCTGGTATGCAGAAACAGGAAATGAAACATGCTATTCATACAGTCTAGGATTACTTGCTGTAAGCCGTTTGAGAGCATACAAAATTGGGTAGGCACACTTAAGGCTGCCTAGATGTAGGAAAGTGGAAGTCTTATAATGTAGCGACCAAAGTGCTTGCAAGTAATGTTTTTGCGTGTAGTACTACACAAGGAGCAACCCGCGGCTCAGGTATTCCCCATGTTTCAGCACGAGCACATTGCAAGTGGCACACATAACAATGTAGCGATGAAATTTTGGGCTTGCATCTATTTGTTTGGTTCCATTTCGTCCTTTTTTTGGTATGGACTATTTAGGCAGGCATACTAGCGACACTTCATACCCCAGCTTCCCCAGAATCAGTTGCAAACCAGTGTGCCCGCAGTTCATGTGGTGGCCGTGAATGCCACACAGACAATTAGAAAAGAGCATAGGACGGCGAACACAGGACGGCAGCGCGCCGTCCTGTGTTCTTTTTTACGTGTAGTCGTTTTTCGCGCTTTTTCCCAAAACACAGACACTGGCATCCACTGATCTAAGTTTACTAGACCTCTGCAGTATAAATTGGCCTGCCTGCTTATTAAGCAAATTTTGTGTTTACCCCGTAGGTGCTGCTGAGGAGAGCCCCCTTGTCGCCGAGAAGGTTCCTGAGCAGCTTGAGGCCATGGCAGGCGTTAAACACCAGGAAAATGTCCTGCTGGGCATCCAACGGATTCGGGAAATGCGTCTTAAGGTCGTCGAAAGCACGTTCATGCACTCGGCAGCCCAGAAGCTTGGCCATCGCCACGTTGGCCCCAAGGCAGTCGCACACCACAGCCACGACAGTGAGCCCGCACTCGTGCACGTTGCGAATGGCCTCCACCACCAGGTTTTTTAGGACCTCCCCAGAGGGACCAGCATTGAGGAAGTACCCAAAGGGCATTTTCCATGGTGCCGCAAGTCCAACAACCATGAAAACAAGGGCATCTGTCGCAAGTGACACATTATCTTCTTCACCTGGCTGCTGGCTGTTCCCCAGGTCAACGTAGCCAATGAGACACCCTGTTGATAGGTCCAGGTCACAGGCTTTCCGGATGCTCATCCCGTCCAGCAAGATTGAGCAAAGGCGCTCACGGGGAGAGTCGTTTTTATGCGCCTCCTTCAAGTTTTGCAGCACCTCGGCAGTGAAGCCCGGCCAGCCACCGACAACCTGGAGCCACTGCCTCATTGTTCTTACACTCGGCATGGCGAACAGCGTGCACAGATTTTCATATCGAAGAGAATAGTAATGGACTGTGGAGGCAAACCTTTTCATCTCGTCACTGTAACATCTCCTTCGTGGTTGCTGTGCGGCATTCTTGCTCCAGCTGTCAATTAGCTCTCTAGTTTCGTTTCCGCTTCCTCCGACAGCAAGTGCCGCTCCTTCAGCTCAGCAATGACAGCTTTCGGGGTTTGATTTTTCTCGCTGTATCGCCTTGCTCACTCCCCCAGCCACTCAATTTTTTTTCTGGCAGCGTTCAAACTTTCAGTTATTTGCTGTACTCGATCTTCGGGCTGTTGCGGAGAGCTGTAGGTGTGGTCGTATGTCCTCTTGCCATGCTGCACGCTACTTGGTGATGGCGCTCCATCTTGCTGTTGTGCCTGTGTGCCTGCTGGTGTGCCTGTGTCCATTGCCTGCAACAAAACATGTTGCGTGTGTTAGACATGCTGCTCTTGTGTCAACCTTGTCTCATGTTTTGCCCACCTCTGCCTGTTGAGTGCTGCTGGAGCATTCAGGTGCAGGGCAAGCAGGACCTGATGAGCAGTCTAGAGGAGGAGAGGCAGGCCTTCTAGTTGCTTGCAACATGGGCTGTAAAGAGTAGTGCGTGGGTGTATTTCTGATTGCAACCGTGTTGAACCTTCTGTAAAAACCACGTCACACTGTTGGCTAAATGCTATAAAAATTTGTTCATGTGCTCCAAATGTGGCACTATTTTGCATGCACTGTTAGTTCCCAAAGAAATTCAAAGTGGTGATCTGTGCTCCACCAAAACCTTCCACATTTAGTAAATGCTCTATAGCACTATCAGATCATGTTGACAGAAAAATCATCCTTTTGGGGATGTGTGAAACAGCTGTTGTAGGGAGGCACTATTGACAGCGCACAAGCAAAAAAGAAAAAAAAAACGCGATTGGTTCCAGCTTATGACATCTCCAAGTGGCCAGATATCGTGCAAAATTTGGCGAGACAGATTCTAGCTTCCTCAGATGGCAAAGCATTGTAATAATGCCTACATTCGTGAACCTAAGCGAAAACAGTTGTGAGTTTGAAAATGCCACATGTTGTGTGTGTGAATGGAACATGATGTGCAGAATGCGATTTGATATATTCTTTAACCATGGTTTCTTGTACTGTTTTCATTTGCTTTCATGTTTTTTTGCTTGTATGCACAACGTGTGATCCTGACAATGCCATACAGCCATGAATTTCTAATGTAATACTGCACTTTATCTTGGTTGTGTGTCTTCCTGTGTGCCTGCTTGTATGCATAAATAAAGTGAGCGTGTACACATGCACACCTTGGCTTTCTTGAAGGGGACCTCAAACAGTGATGGCACTGCGTCGTCACGTAGCCTCTGCCGTTGCAGGCCACCCCAAAGCATTGAGGGCTCAAAGTGGGCTGAGAAAAGCCTGTGGTGGCTTTTGGGCGCAAAGTCCTCTTGCCCCATGGCATGGACCCACTTGTGCAGAAGGTCTGCATCACCCAGCGTTAACCTGGATTCATTAAATAATTGAGAAGGCCAAACAAAATGTTAGAAAGTTGGGCTTAACATTTAGTAAAAAGGGGGAAACAGGAGGGGGCTGATAGAAATATGGGCTTGTAGTTGAATAAAAAGCTCAAATATTGCGCTGTTTTTTATGTAAGGCTGCTTGCTGATTTTTAATGGTGAAATGTGTTGCCCACTCGAGTCTGGAAAATAAACTATGTTCACGAGGAACTTTTGCACAACAACAAATTCGTTGTAAATTAAATTTGCTTCATTAGTTCTTGCTAGGAGAGCTGCGCTTCATCGTAAGCAAGTGTTAAGACTAGTACCGGCGAGCGACCCCCTCTACATATTCATTTAAGTACATAACCACAGTGTAGATAGGTACGTTAGTTAGAATTAACGCCTTACTTGTGGTAAGAAAGCCCGCTTCCTGGTCCTTTTTCTCATTAACATCACAATCGCTGACCTTATCAGTTCTAAAATAACAATGAAAGAATACCGCTAAAATATTAACTGCCTGTGGATTACTTGTGCAACGAAACCTTTTTTATACACGGTATACCCCTCAGAGTATGGTGACAATACATATAGCAACAGCGCGAGGCCATGGTCGTCGAGTCGGTTAACTGCCGCCGTGAAAGTTGTAGCAGACATAACACACTCGTAGCAGACGACCTGTGCGCCGGTTCACCGTCAGGGCGATGTTTTCATAGGCACGCTCAAGAACTGTTCCTAGCTCTTAAAGCAGCTCATTATTGGACGTAATGGTAATATTATATAATAGCAGTGTTTGATAATCTCTCCACAAAATAATAACGTTATTAACTGCCTGCTCGGTCTGCAAAATAGATGGGCACAGCCATTACGACTGACTCAGTAAAAAAAAACACGCTATATTTTTATTTTTTTACCTTTAAAACGCTCTGGTTTATTTTCCATTTGCATAATTGCACATTTTCTTAGCTTTTTTGTGGCGCTTTGTTTATATTTGCAGTCACAAAGCCGTTTCAATCCTAGCCAATGATGAAATTAAGGCGAGTGGAATGTATAATGGCAGTCCATGACGACACAGACGGCCTTAGTGTGGGCCGCATAGACGCTAGCGCCAGATTCCTCTCTAGTGTATACTGTAAGAAACTCCATGGTTCGTACACGGCCGGGCTAGAGGAGCGGCGGGCGCGTGCGCGCTCGCCGCTCCTCCAGTCCGGCCGTGGTTCGTTCAAGCGGGTCTCCGTATTCGCACGTCACGTGGGAACATTTTGTATTGTTAGTTTGCACTCCGTGTTCCAACAATTTTTTCTAGTTCGCACGCACTGAAATGTGGAGAAAGAATGCACGTCTAGCCATCGCCTTGTGTTGGGGGCAACGTGTTACTATGGTCCCTAGAAATATTTGCTAGTCTGCCATCCGCCGGCCGCGAAGGGGCTCCTTTGTCATGCATGCAGCGGCGGCCCTGCAGTCAATCGGAGCGGGGTGGCCGGCCGGCGCGATGGGCAGCGGCGGACGGCGCTCTGCCGTGCCGCTGCTGCCTTCGTAGTTCTGCGATACTTCTGGGCGGGTTCAGCCCATTTTAACTGCCCCTTTTCGAACCCTATCCATTTCTCTCGACAAACCAGATTAGCCAAATAAGTTGGTTTCTACCAGTACGAAGAGTTTTAACCGAAGCATGAAGTGACAGAAGTACGTTTTCGCGTGTTATGAAGGATCGAGCCTTGCAAAAACCGCCGAATCGTGTCGCTACGCTAGCCCCTTAGTATGTGTCGAACCGATTTCGACACATACTCGGGGGCTTCTGGAGCACTGCCGGCGCGGCATGGTTTTCCAGCTGGGAAACATCATGCGGGACTTCAGCTACATTTCCAAGCAAACAACCGTTCTTTGTGAATACATCCGCCGTTGTTAACTGATGAATTCGTCAGCGCGTGAAAATGTGTGTGTGGTGTGTCAGCCCTCCGCTTTTTTGTATGGCTCTTTGGAACCGTCTTTCTTTGCAAATTTTCCAAGATGTTGTCCCCTGTACGCGTACGTAAATAAAGCAGCTCGAACCGGTGCCTTCTGACCTTTCGCATCGTTGAGCGAAAGCCCTTAAGCGCACGTCTTCACGGCTCCCTCAGTTACGTCCAGTCAATTGGGGATCTGTTAAATGTAAATGCCAAATAAAAAAAAACAGCCGTGTGCACATGCATACGAAGTTTTATCACCTTCAGTCATCAGATACAGTGACTTGTCCATAACTCGAACTCGGATATCTCGAAATATAGGTTAAGTCGAAACTTTTTTTTTGCCGTGCATATACCTGCCATAGGCGACATTTTCCACCCTTTGTCTAGAAACGTCTTTTCGGGGATCACGGATATCTCGAAATGTTGACAAATAGGACAAAATTCAAACATCCGCTGCAGGCAGCTGATAAGGTCTCGGTTAACGCTGAGCTCCCATTACGCCGCGCCGAACACCGTCGCGAATGGCAAATTTGCGCGGGGCACGCACTGTGCGCGGCCGATGTCCCGTTAGCGGAGTGCTGTCCGGCGCCTACATCGTTCATGTACCTGTGGTAGACGCTTCTGATTATGTGGACGACGACGTGTCTCAAGAAGTGCCAAAAACGGCAGGAAAAGAAAAACATATGCTTTGCCTGCTTCACAGCAAGATAGAATATAACGTTAGCGACCAACAGTTGATGCGGCATTGAGAAGGTCGAGAACACTTTTTGGGACCAGATGCGAACGCGAAACAGGCGAGCATCACGCAGTTCTTTTTCCGCAATACCTAATGAAAATTGTGTTTTCCTGCAAAGTATTTTTTCCTGTATTCCGGAAGCTTCCCTGTGCATTGGAGCATTTGTTACCAGCACTAGCTCCTATTCCAGTCATCTGGCTATACATTTTTGGCATTTTACTTAACCCAACACTCCACTCACCTAAAAATTGTCACAAATTTCGCTACTATCAAACCTCTTTTGCGTGCCTGTAATTTTCGTGAATACCACGATTTGAAACATTCGCCAGCATTGGGTACGTGCAACTGATTTTTATTAAAGGGACACTGAAGTGATATGTAAACATTGCGGGATTACTAGCGCAAATTGTAGTTCGGAGTCCCCAGGCCATGTTTCGACCACTCTAGGCGCATTTACGCGATTTTATTTAGTAGAAAAACTAATTCGAAAATGCTGTCCTCCTCTCTTTACGCTCGCCCATTTTCTGTAGCGTTTTCGTGTGACGTCAGGAGGGGATGAGCTGGCAATTGGCTGCGCTACTGCACGGCTCCCCGGTCTTCAGACAGAGTCAGTCGGCCTAGCGTTTCGTCCGCCGGCCGCCGGCGGGTCGTCGCAATCAAGGAGGTTAAAAAAAATTTCTTGGTCGCAATTCGTTCGCTTAGTTGAAACGAAGGCAGGACACGTTTGGGAATGAAAGAATGTGCCTTTCTTTACTTGGTTTGTTTGTACACTGTATCTAGCTCCAAGTCAAGGTCGCTTCACACAAGCGCTGCACAAGCGCACATGCGACGCTTCGCTGACTGGTACGCCAGTAGGAAAATATAAGGCCTCTTGAAGGCGGGAGAAGAGTCAGCGAAGTCAATATAGGTACTAAGGAAATAAAATCAACTGATATTTTTACCGTACAGCGTAAAACTAGGGCGCGGGAAGCACTTTTTTGCGCTGGGCGAACAAGCGCAGCGGTCAGCAGCACGACTACGCATCTGCGAACGCTTTTCCGTCTACGAAATGCAATTGCTAGACGTGAGCTACTGTGGAAACTCGGGCGACGCTTACTGCACGAGCGCAGTACAACAAATAGTCACCTAAGCTGCTTGAAATGACAAAACTAAATAAAAGTGTAAACCGGTTGTACAATATATACCCTATATTAGCAAGGCCTTCGTATCCCGCTCCGTGGCTTAACGGAAGCGTATGAATCCAAGAGAACACCGCCTTCGTTCCGGAATAGTCATATTGTGTTAATTCCTAAAACTGATGATCCTGAAAAGCTGTTGGCGGTAGAGTCGTATCGGCCAATCAGCTTAAGGAATGTTGATTACAAAATTTTCATGGAGGTTTTGGCTAGAAGATTGCAAGGAGTAATAAAAACAATTGTAGGAACCCATCAAACATGTGGAATTGAGGGACGATCTATTTTTACCAATATTCATGTCGCAAGAAGTGTATTAGAGTGTTGCGACGCTCTAGGGGGCCACGTGGCGATGATCCAAATTGATTTGCAGAAGGCCTTTGACCGTGTTGCGCATAACATTCTTTTCTCAGTGTTAGAACACGTTAACGTAGGATTCGTCATCCTCGAAGGTGTAAAGATGTCGTACACTCAGTGCTCAGCTCGTGGTATTGTAAACAAAAAAGTGGGACGAAGTTTTGATATACTGTCGTCGGTGAAGCAGGGGTGCCCCTTGAGTCCCTTGTTGTTTGCGATTTATCTTGAACCCTTTTGTTTAAAGATTCTTCAAAATGAAAATATACACGGATTCCGTTTGCACTGCAGTGAAGTTAAAATTTTGTCATATGCCGATGACATCGCTGTTTTTTGTAGTGATAGGAAAAGTGTGAGGGAGGTGGTGAACGATCTAAAGCGATTTTGCGAGTTGTCTGCCAGTGCAGTTAACTGGAACAAGTGCATAGGATTTTGGCATGGTGACTGGCAAAGTAAGCCAGTGTTTTAAGTGCGAATGCACTTTATAAGCGACCCCAAACCATCCACCGCCGGCGGCGGCGGCGGCGTCCGCAGTGCTCCTCTATATTTAAAAAAGAAACAGCATCCGGCGCCAGGTTTCGATCCGAGGACTTTGCGGCCGCAGCGCGACGCTCTACCGACCAAGCCATGGACGCGACGCTGATATGAGTGTTAGTGACGCGCCTTATATCTTTAACGCATTCAAACTACGTCGTCAGCGGCGTGCGTTGGCGACTCAGCGGCGTTATAGCGGCTTGATAACTGCGTGGTGTACACGTGATACTACAAACCCGATGGAAGAGAAGGCGGCGAGGCGGTGGGCTGCGGGGGCCGAGCGCAAGCGCCGCAAGCGGGCCGACAACCGTGCATTCGCACTTTCACATTCTCCCCCTCGGGGAAATGCGGGGGAATTTTTTTTTTTCGAGAACATGCCTTGGACGACAACTCCGGCCAGGTATCTGGGCATCCCCCTTGAAAACTACCAGGATGCTAGAGAGTACTGGGACGGAGAAACTGATAGAGTTAGAGAGAAATTAACACAATGGGGGGGAAGGGATCTGTCAATGTTTGCCCGTGCATCAGTATGTAATGTGTTTGCTGTTGCCAAGGTATGGTACGTCCTACAGGCGATTTGTATGTCAAGAAGGAACATGCAAAAGCTGCACAGAGTGTTTGCGGTGTTTTTGTGGGGCTCAAGTTGGGAGCGCATGAGTCGAACTAATTTGTTTCGCTCGGTGAAAAGTGGTGGATTGGGACTGGCACATTTGTTTATCCGACAAATAGTTTCTAGGTTTATGTTTCTGAGAGATCAGAGAGATTGCTTTCTACGTACTGTGGTACAAGCCCGACTACGTGATGTCATTCCAGACTATGTAGTTTCAACTTCTGAAATGCGATGTGCACGTGTGCGTGGGTTCTTGCGGGAAGTTGTGGATGCTTTTAGGATTTTAAGGGTTAGGTTTTCCTCAGAGTATTTGAGTAGTGTACCGCGAAAACGTTTGTACAAAGATATGATTGACGTGTGTCTGCCTGTTCCGGTTTATCGTCAATTATATGCAGTGGGTTCAGGAGAAGATGTTCTAAAAAGAGTGAAACGAATGCCAGTACGATCATCTGTTAAATCTTTCTTCTTTAAACTTCATAGCGGCACGCTTCCAGTAAAACCCTGGCTGCAGGAAAAAGCACTATATGTACACCCATGGACACTTAACTGTAGACTATGCCAAAAGCTGGAAACAATTGAGCACATCTTTCTGGACTGTTAGGATGCGGTGTTTCACTGGGACATCCTCCAACGAACCCTGAAAAAAGACTTACCATTAACGCCTTATGGCATTCGCTTTTTGCCCGTAAACAACGATGGAGGCGTGCCCTATGATATGTTCATGGCACTTAGTCTGCATTCTATGTGGAAAACTCGCATGGCGGTTCAAAATGCCGAAGAGGATGCTCGCACAGTGCGAGAGTACTTCATTGAAAGCGTTGCTTATATAAGAGAAGTTTATCGAGTGATGCCGGAAAAGCCTTAGTGGTTACCCATCCTGGATGTTCTAGCGCAATTTAAGATGTTTTAAGCCACTCCCTTCAGCCGATTGGTGGCTGGAGCTAATAATTTGTGTACTGAACAGTGCGTGTTGTGTTGTCGCCAAGCAGGCAATAAAGAAAAAAAAAAAAAGCTCCGTGGCTCGGTGGTCTGGGGCGCTAGGTATGTCAGCGCAAGTGTTTTGCAAGTCACGAGTTCGAATCCCCGCGGGTACTTGCTTTTTTTTGCCAGTTAACTTTTTTGTTTTCCGCCGATGTTTTCTATATTGAGTTCACCTTTTTTTGGGCCGCAACGTTCATGGCTACACGAACTAGTTCACAAAAACGCGCGCAGGCTGGCACTGGCGCGCTAGCGAGTTCTCGTTGGCGTGCTGTTGCCATAAGCACCGACTGCTTGCAGGCAGTGGGCACAGGCCAGAATGAACAGACCCTTGGCCTGGTGCGAACACGCTTTTTACGATACGGGCATGAGGGAGGCAAGCTCCAAATATGGGGCAAAAGCGCATGACATTTGGGCGTCTGCGGGTACGCGGAATGCGTTCATGCACTGCGTAGGTCTCGGCTAGTGAATGCTACGACTACAAGCCGTCCTGGGAGGCTTATCTTGTGCATTTTACAGCCGACAACATGGCAGAAGCGCGGTACGATGACTACTGAGATATTCAGAATGCCCATCCAACAACGCCATTGGTTATGTTTTACAGAACCGAAACCGAAACCGAAACTTGTTTGATTGCTAACCTTGGGCATCGTCCAATCACGGCGCCCCTCCTCCCAACGTCACAGCCTTAGTTGGTGCGGCCGCCGCAAACCGCGCATGGTAGTTTTTCTTCTTTCGTGCTTTGTAAAATAATTACCGATTTGTCAACCGGATAAACGATGAAAAGTGTGCTAATTTGAGCCAGTCTACGCAGTGCAAGCAAAAACGGGGGCTTGACAAATTCACTTCAGTGTCCCTTTAACACCAGGCTGCAAATCAGTAAATGCGCTTTCTTGGACGTGTTCTTTTTTGATCACCCGCACACTCGGATGAATTCCGAGACGCACCCGGGACAGCAAAACGGGAGAATATATGTGTTATGGCCAATCATTATAATCGCGGCTGTTCGAAACCAAGGAGTAAAAATATTGAGGTTTATTTATACTGTCATTACCACATATACCTTGCTTTATCCCCCCACACTCTCCCAAAGTATTTAGGAGCAAGTTTTTTCTGGCACAACATTTTACTCAAGCTTTCACTTTTCTTCTTTTCAGCCTACCAGCCGGCTGCGTGCTTGTCGCCGTCAATGACGTTCGGGAATAACCCGGTAGTTTCCATGTGGAACAAACGGAGCTTCTGGTGCCGCAGGGAGTTCTTTTTGAACGGGATATCACTGTCTGAACATTGCGTAAAATAATCATACACCGATCTGTCTGACGACGAAGATGGTTGAAGGCGAAGCTTTCTTGTGAGCGACTCATTGAGCTTTGACTTTGACTCGCACTCATTTTGGACTTATGATCGCACCGGATTTGACATCGACCCTTTGCCGTTTGATTTCACGCGAAGAAAGCTTCGTGTTCAACCATCGTTGCGGAGTGGAGGAGTGGATAATTTTTCGGACTAATTACATGTGCACGCCCATGCACTCCTCTCCAAATCCAAACTGCTTTGACCATGTTGGAATTGCGCAATGAGATAGACGTCGGCTTCATAACGCGGTGGAGCCAGCTTCGAGTCTGACCACGGGAAGCGTTTTTTCCCCTCTCACTTTACTAACATCACCGTCGTCAGAGACAGTTGGCTTTCCTGCAGTGCCTTTTCGAGGCGACATAGGCCATCATTGAGACATAGAAAGCTTGACTTTAATAATTGTTCAAGCGGTGGTAGTGAAACGGCTACGCTGGTTGCTGCGGTTTCATCCTTCGGTCTCACTCGCGAAATTCAGCGGCCGCAAAGAGGCTCCGTAGCCAAATTCACGAAAAACTGGGGGCGTGAAACTAGAAGGTCTTATGTACTATCATACCTTAAATTTGAGCTGATGTACCTCATGCCATTTGATTTCACCGCTCTAACTGGCCGACAAACCCCGATGCGCGCTCGCGCTCCCCGGCAGTAGCGCGCGTCACAGACCGGCCTGCGGCCGCTCTCGCTCCGGCCGCTCGGGCGTTCCGATTGCTCGCAGCGCCCTCTGCGCAGCGCTGCGCGTGCATCAGCGGCGCGGACACGCCTTTCCATAGAGAAAGTGCGCGGACGGCAGACTAGCAAATATTTCTAGGGACCATAGTGTTACTTGGCTGGCCCCCAACGTGTGAGTATGAGTTAATTATTAGTCGACACCTTTGTGACAATATTGCAATGCCACGTGTGATACGTTCAGCAGTGCTGAGAGCCGGAAATATCTGTCTCTCACTTCGGCGGGTGAATTTGAGACGACGGTGAATGGTACCGTTTCTCAATGTATATGTTGGTTGTCCCGCAAAGGTTTTACGGCTGCGTACTATTCGCATCAATGAGAGAAAAAGTGTGCGTTCGTGTTACGTGCCCAGAGAGTATCGCTTTCTGCGCGTGTTTGTTGCCGCAACCAGCTTGACGAGGTCGGCAAACGGGCTGCTTACGTTACCCATGCCCAGGCGTTTTAATTCTTCCCAAGTTAAGTGAAAGTGGGACTGTAAAAAAAAAACCCTTAGGAAGGCCATTTCTGAGCGTTCAAGTTTACTTATATAAGACCATATGATGTGCACTTCAAAGTTGCCTTTTGGCACCAAGAAGTAACTGTGCCCGGTCCGTTCTTTAACTATTTAACTAATCTGAAATGTGGCATTCGTGAAAAATTTGAGCGGTAATGGGATGAGGGGCTTTGCTGAAAACAGTTTTTTTCTTATATGCTGCAACACTTTTATGTATGGTTCTGGGTGTTGCAGCAGTAAACTACATGTTTTGCAACACCCTGTAAATTTCTCATTTGAGGGCAGTATTATAACTGTAGATTATTGCGCATAAAAGCAGACTTGGGTAGCCCGGCAGGATGGGACCCCAGACGAGAGCCCTTGCCCTTTCCTCTCAAAACTACACCTGTGGGCTGATCTGCAAATACGTGCATGCTTATAATCATTGGCGTGCTATATACACACTCCTTTATTTGTTGCTGTGTCTAAAGGCAGGTCGGACGTGCCCGCAAAATTTCTTAACTATACGCCGGACGTATCGGCAAAATATTTAAGGGTAGTTCGGTGCACTTGGTTGCACTTGAACCTTTTAATTATTAACCACTAACTGCGTGCCACATTAGTGAGGTTATCCAGGAGCTTTGGGCTACCCGAGACACCAATCTGGGCATAATTGTTTAACGCCACGATGTCGTCTCGTTGAGTACGGTGCTTTCTATCCAGTTCTGTCCAGACGGAACAGCAGCTGTGAGTAAAGAAAACAAATAAACTAACCGAATGTCTGAACAAAACGATCGCAGATAGCTGTCTACGTTTGTCGATGTTCAACATAAGACTTGGGATGAAGTCCCCCTTATGTCACGTTTGCGTAGAACACAGCTATGCAGGAAACTACGAAGATGACACCGTTCCAGCTTTTCTACCGAAGACGGCCGACTACGATGCTTGGCGCAATGCTTCCGCACGTTGAAGACGACGACCTCACCGCCGATGCCCAAAGATACAGTAAAGATGGGTGTCGTTCGTTTCCCCGAAGTCAGGTGTCGATCAGGAACCCAATCGCCCGGGCTCCGGTTGATTTGGCAGGAGGCTGGCGGGGCGATGGTGTTTAAGTTCTTGGAGATGGCGGTCGAATTGACGAGCTCGAGGCGCTGGGGTTGATTAAGTGAAACGGGGAGTTTATATACAGCTATTTACAGTAGGATAACTGGGTACATGAGTAATAAAAAGAAAAACTTCAAACTGCAGCTAGACGCTAGCTCCAAGTGCGCACAAATCACTTGAGCTTCTCAACTTCGTCTAACTTTCCTATCCTCGGAGCGTACACAAACCGCTCGAGAAACGACGGCCGAGACTCTGTCTTGCCGCAAGATCCATCTAGTTGCCCGGCACGGCGCTGCACCCTAAACCTCCGACGCGATCTTAACCTCGACTAGGGGGCTCTCAAATCGAAACCCAGCCTAACGGTCGAGACTCCTTGTGCCGCCGGGAACTGCCCAGCTCAGCGCTCAGACAAGAACGATTTCCAACTGCCAAGTTCGGCCTTATAAAACCTCAAGATCACCCTCTCTTGGGAACGCCACTGTAGCGTTTGTACAAGCGTAAGGGAGTGCCCAAATTCACGTAGACAGCTGTCATTCAGCACGCCACGGAATTTTCAATGAGGCGCCGCCATATTTGGGGGAACGGCACGCTCGCAGACGAGCAGGTGCGCGCGACCCCGCGGGGTGAGAGCCAAAGGCGGCGACAGTGCACTGTGCCGGCCGGGGCGCGTTAACAATGGTGTCTTGCGTGGCGCGCGCTTCGACGCCGGTAATCCCGCCACCTCCGCGCATCACGCAGACAGTTCCCGGAATCCGGCGGCGCCGTCCGCTTTCTCAATGGGGGATTATCCCTGTGGTATGCGGTGGGCCAGACAATCCGTCTCCCGTGCGTGCCGTGACGAATTGGCGATGGCTGCAGCGTAGAGTCTACAGTGCTGGGCCACCAGACAGAGTGGCGGGTTCTCACGCGCAGCCCCGGCGCCTGGCCGCTAATCTCATAAGTGGACCTCACAGATACCTTCAGCGTGCAGAGGAGGCCCGCCTGCTCCCTCGGGGTCGTACAAGGGATCGGTAGCTAGTGGATGCCGGACACTACAACCGCCGACGCAGAGACGGCGAGTACCACCCAGGGGATCGTGTGTAGATTTGAACTCTCATACCTATTACGTGGACTCAGTGAGAAAATTCTGCGATGGTATTTCGTACTATAGCAGATTCTGCGACGTGTTGGCCAACTTACCTACGAGGTAATCCCCGACGGTGACTCCGGAACATCACGACGACGCGGACCACCCGAAGTCGTCCACGTGGTTCTCCTAAAACCTCACAACAGAAGATGACGCCGTTTATTTTTTGTTCGTTTGAACTGTCATTTTATTTTAGTATCCGGTGGATGCACTCTCACAGGGGGTAGTGCCGTGAACCATGCAATGGATTGGTTTATATATGCTTGTGATTTTACGGCCCGGCTACATCGGGCTGTGTTATCTGTGTCCCGACGGTAATGCATCCCCCATGCTTTCGTTATTATGCCGCACGGATTATATCATTTGATACGGAGAATGTTTCGCCCGGATGCCGCAAGCCTAAAATAGTATTCTTTTATCTACAGCGTTCTCGATGTAATTCGGTGGCTCCAGAAACACCCGCGCCGAAAGATACATGCCCGCAGAGCAGGCGCCTGTGCACGCCCATCTGTTGACTGCTGCTTCGCGCCTCGGTATTTTTTGAGTTAGGGGAGCCCAAGTTCTCTCCAATAAACATGTTTTTCCTTCCAGACAAATGCGTTGTCTTAGGCTTTGTGAGAGTATTGTATTATATTGTGAAAGTTTCCTAGCCCACCGTGTGCCCTCAGGAGGGGCTCCGTGTACGGAGGAACCGATCCTATCTCGGTGGCGGCGGCGACTGTCCGGCCAAGTAATACCTCAGATGGTCGCATGTGTCTTTTTATTCCTGATGCGGCACCGGTGAGCTGCTGCTCACACTAGCGTTGCCTGTTCGATTGACGTCTTTGTGTTCGCGAGGATCCTCCATGCAACATTGGAGAACCTTCCTCGATCACAGTTTCTGATGGCGGACTTCGGGTCGCTCACTATCGTTTTCGTTCCTCATTGTGTCATCGCCAGAGCGATGGCTGACTTTTCTGCCCTTGTTCCGTGTTTGCTCAGTAGCGTGTATCACGAGACGGGTACCGTGTTCTCTGTGACCGCCACGGCCGCGAAAGCTCTTTTCACCTTATATTTCGCTGCGTCTGTGTACAGGACGTGAGTCCTGCCACAAAATCTAATTTGCGGGGCTCTGACTCTACTTATACGTCTAGCCTCATGACGCGTCGATCTCACTTTTCTGGTTAAGGGAGACACGGTAAGTTTTTCCTGAGCAGCATGGGTAGTTCTATAGTGCCATGACTAGTTCTCCTGTCTGGTATCCCATATGCTGTAATATTCTCTGACCCGTCACCCTGCTCAGCATCCGTTAGTGTTGCGACGCATTTGCCTCATCAATGAGTTCTTCGGGAGTGTTACTTACACACATACTTAGCAATCTGACCGTCAAGGTGTTTGGGGGAACACCTAGAGCACATTTCATGCCCTTTCTAATTATGATGTCAAGCTTAGTTTTCGATGCCTAGGGGATCCTAATGAAGGGGGCTACGAAGAGTATCCTGCTAATGCCAAAGGCGTCAAAAAACTTAAGTAGATTATTCACCTTGATCCCGCCGTGCTAGGTAGATATGCGCTTTAGAATCTGCAAATTTGGCCGCTGGCGCTGTGTAGTTTGCTTACGGTCTTAGTATTTCTACCATAGTCCAGAACGTATAGCGCCATGACTGTGATCCTGCCTCTTGCGGGTATAGGCTTGCCGACGGCCTTCAGTCGTATGTCGTAGTCATTTCTGCCCGTCCTACTGTCGTTTTGGGGGACTAAGATCGCCTCGGATTTTTCGTCCGAACATTCAAGTCCAAGCGGCTTTAGGTTCCCGATAAATCCATCGCTCCCGCGATTTACCCACAGCATGAGGTTGTCCGCTTACCTAGTTTATCTTTCACCTTCTATCCTGTCGAGTCTTTCCGTGAGTCCTGTCATATCCACATTAAAAAGGGTGGGCGATAATACCGAACCTTCTGGAGTTTTCGTGTTCTGTTTGATATTTTCGAGGGACATACCTCCCAGCTGTACGTTTGCCGTAGTTGTATGCTTTCGGGCCTACGTTGAACGTGCTCAAGTTGTGCAGCATGGCTGTGTGTCTGATGTTGTAGAAGGCTAGGTCGACGTCAAGACTGATGATGGTTCTAGTATCTTTACTCGAGTTGTCTATGATGTCTTCTCGTCTTCTCTGATTAAGACCATTACATCGCAGACCGAAGCTAGCCCAGAATCACATTATGGAGTCCGGGTACAGTTCGTCGTCCTCGAGATATCGGCTAAGTCTGGTCTGAACTACGCGTTCCATTAGCTTGCCGACATAAGACGTAATGCAGATAGGTCTGAGATTTTCGCGGCTTAGTATCATTTCAGGTTTTAAAATGAGGGCCAGGTTGTCCCTTTTTGATTCCGGAAGAATCTCGCCTCTTTCCCTGCATTTTAGCAAGTAAGCTGATAAGTCACTGGTAGACTCGTAGGTGAGATTTCGTAAAATTTTGTTGCTCCCTTTGTGTAGCCCGGCGGCAGTTTGGGTTCTAAGGGTTCTAAGGCGATTTATTCCTGCTTTAACTTCCGCTAGTGTAAGCGGAGTATTTCCCGAATATTTTCCGAAAACTCGTTGATACAGCTGCTCTTGTGGCCCTGGGGTATATCACCTGCTCTGAAACCAGAGAGTTCATGTTCTAGACGACCACTAGGAAAGTACTTTTTAGCAGTAGAGCTGTTGTTCAGGCCGTAAGGTCGGTATTGGAGGAAAAATACCAAAATAATGCGGAGCACTCGTGAGTGCTTGTCTCGTCGCAACCACCGTGTCTTCCCGTCACACGCATTGGCTTTAGCAAAATAGGTCTAAAAAACCACGACGAGGAAGGAAATGGCGAGCGCTTGTGAGCGCTTGTATCGCGGAGACCGCCGAGTCCCACTCTCGAGCGGTGACTTTAGCACGTAGGCATGTAAAGTTCTGCGTGAGGAACGCGACGATATCGACGTATATGGCGAGGAGTACTGCTATCGCAGTGCGAAGTAACGACAGAACCTATAAATCATCAATTTAAAACTTGCACAAATGCGTGGTGGCACTTCCTTCACTGCTCACATAGAAACGATTCTGCAGCTTCATTACGATTGGAGCCTAGCTTGATATAGTGCCGGCTTCGCGAGTTGATCTGCTCGTTGACTTTAATGCTGAGAATGAATATGTAATGACCACTCGCACCAAAGACGGCGACGTCTTCGGTGCAAATAAACAAGGATCCATAAAAGCTATATATCCGGCAATATCAGAATACTTTTGATAGAATAGATTAGGTTTTGTTAGGATACGTTTCGTGAGTTTACGTTATCATATGTTGTGCTACGTAGGGAGATAATACAACTAAGGGAATTTCAGGCGATCCCGCTATAATAGAAAAGGCCCTCAGAATTTCTCGGAGGTAATTTCCACGGCTGCGGTGATATTTGAAGCAGCCTATTGAAAAAGCCCCTATGGTACTCTTGCGCCTCCTATTCCGCCAGCCCGAGACACTGGAAATGCGAAAGAAAACTGGTACAAGGGCAGGGCATGGCACTCACTCGAACACGGCATGCTGGGCAAAGGCCAGGGGCAAAGCGCCAGTCAAGAGACGTGACACCGCTTACCAGGACGTTATCCTTCATCTTGCACTCCTTCCTTTAGTGAGCTGGCATGTGCAATTTTTTTTGTTTGGGGGTGGTCCCTCTCCCAAGAGAACGCAAGTATTGCGTCCCGGGCAATGGCCACAGAGCCGTCCACGGCGCCGCTCGGTTTTGCAGACCAAAAAATGTTCAAGAAACTTTGATGGCCGTGCTGGGTTTAGCTTCGGTATACCATGCATAAAAATATCTTTAGTTGTGGGTGAAATGAGGCGGCACTATTACTTTTCTGGTCTTCAACGAGTGCCCAACCCCACCAAAAATGCTAAAATCCTTGCTTAAATCTCCTGGGAATAAATTGCGCTTGAATTCTCCGTATGCGGATTTTCAAGATACCTTGGACCATCTCCAGGGTCATAATAAATGCCGCTTGTGGACATTACAATATGCCGTGCCAGAACTGCTGGTTCACACCTGTGCCAACTTAAAGGGACCCTGCAACACTCTTTGAGGAGTGCAAGTAAACCTGCGTGACGTTTAGATTGCACTGCCAGGAATACCTGAACCAAATAATACATGTGCACGTGAAGCCATGAGACGCAAATCGCTGCGAAAGACGCGGAAAAACCAACCGCGATCTCCACAGTTTTCCTCATTATGCACCCCTGGCATGGCCTAAACGACGTCGTTTCGGTCATGGCTGTCCTATTGGCTGTCGCTGGTCAACTTTGCGGCTTATTTCTCTGATTTGCTCTGACAATCCGCCGTCGTCGGCGCTGTTTACCAACCCCTTCTATGCCTGAACCTGTGCGCTCAGTTTTGGCGTTTTTTGTGCGTTGAGTGTACGCGGGGTTTGAGGGACAAATTTCATGCCCTCCTTTCAATGACACAACTTGACAACAAACGTTTATTGCTTCACGAACGCCTTACCAGCCTGAGCGCGTCTGTGAGCAGGCCCCTATGCCCGATTTTTTGTGGCACCTCGCCGGAAATAGACCCCTTCACGTTGCGGAGAAAATGAGAAAACTCACCGGCCTGCGATATATCGGAGGCCGCTGAAGAAAATCCCACGAGCCCCTCTCTCCGGGCGAGAGCGGGCAGCTTTCATCGCGTTGGCCGCGGTCGAGTTGAGAGGGCAGAAATACGTGCCATTTCTCATCGCGCGTAGTTTCGGTGATAGTGAAAGGATTTTCATAATTCTTGCGGACGGAGATTGCTGGGACAATGGACTTTGCCCTAAAATACATTCCGAGTAGACGATGCTAAAGTGCTGCAAGGTCCCTTTAACCGTTCTTAGAACCAAACAACACGGCCTATAGCAGGTTACACAGCCTACAACACCGGTTGCACGTTGCGGCGTCCCTGGTTAAACATCTGTTCGGAGCGCGGGTTCGCATTTGTTGAACCGAATTTTCTATGCTTCAACGACCTCATTTTATGTTGCTACATACCACAGAGCAGCAAAGTTCACTTTACACAATGAGTTACACAAAATCTATCAAGAACATGAAGCGCCCCAAGAAAAAAACGCTTCCCGTCATCGGAAACGAACTTGGGCACCTGGCGTTATCAAGCCAACATCTATTCAGTTGCATTATTCCGACGAGGTATAAGCAGGTTGGATAATAGGCTTTCGCTTTTACTCCGCATGCATCAGAGAAAGCTCTGCGTCTTAACCATCCTTGTGTTGCGAAAGAGGCGTTGATTTTAACATTCTAGCTGCTTAATATTTTAGTTGTGCCATTAGGCGTTACCACAACACAAATTGCGAGAAAAAAGGTTGTTGTCGGCTACGCTCATGCATTGGCTTGCGCAAGCTGTGGAACTCGCAAAAAATAGATAAAATACCGAGTGCACACTAACCAGCGCCTCATGAGGTGCGCCCGGCATCGGCCTGCTCAACTTTCGAGGGCATTCTACGCAGCGTTTGTGGCGTGCTCTCTCACGTGCTCTTCAACTCTTCAGTAAGCATCCGCTCACGCCTGAACCGGGAAGCACAGACGCCGATTTAGCGCTACTGTCACAAATGTCCGGCCAGGCACTCGATTTTTTCGTTCAGGAGGGCGCCTTCGGGGCTTTCTGATGAGAGGACAGATTTCTACGCAATGCGTTACAAGTAATTATATTCTAAATTCAAATATATTTTCAATTATATCTCCTGGTAATTGTGTAATTTATTCAATTTCTTTTTTAAAACTGTAACATTGTTTGAAATTCAATTAAATTTTTCCTGTAACTGATTACCGGTAATTATTTATTGTGTAAAATTAAGCTGTAAACAGTCTTCTGCGGCAGTTCTCGTCCCAAAAAATAAGCGACTACTCTGTAGGAGGGACCCCCCCGTCCGGTCAAATGGCGCCGCAGCTCACCTCCCATTACACCCAACCCGGCAGCTTCCACACAGATCACCGAGGCGCGGCTGTTGATCTGCCCGAAGTTTTTGTCACTGGTGCTATGTCACCAGTTATGGAGGCTTCTTGGAAACTGTCACAAGACGGGAGCAGCGAGTTTGTTCTAATCAGGGAAGCTGTTTTTTCTCCGTCTCTTTTAAGGTTTTCAGTTGATTGATTGTAGGGTTTAACGCACCGACGCAACGCAGGCGATGAGGCGCGCCCTAGTGGAGGGCTCCGGATTAATTTTGACCACCTGGGGATATTTAACGTGCGCTGAAATCTCGTACAGACAGGGGCTCTTGCTTTTCGCCTCCATAAGAACAGCGGCCGCCGCGGCCTGGAATCAAACTCACGATCTCGGGCTCAGCAGCGCAGCGCCTTTGCCACTGAGTCACCGTGGCGGGTAAGGCTTGCAGTTGACAGTTCTCTTTGAATAATGTCCTAAATTGCCAATATTGACAACATAAAACGTTTTCAGAGAGAGGTACCTGCAATAATCGGGGTCTGTATTCTCTTGCCCATACAGATAGGGGGTGCATGCTTCGCCTGCAAAGTTCTCGCCGCCCGGTTTATTTGCGCAGAAGTTGTGGCGGGGTGTGGGGGGCTCGAAATCGTTCTGTGGACTGTGTTTACCTTGTCTTGACTTTTGTTTCCATAAGTTATTTGAAAGGACCTGCTGTAATAGGCGAACACGGCCTACCACCTGCCCGGCCAAAGCCGGTTCCTATGTTTGCAGTTAACGACACAAAAGATAAAGACAACGTGATGTTTGAATGCTTGCTCTGAGGAATTGAACCACCCTGCTATGGTCCTACACCAGAGGGCGCATGTGATGTTCCGAAGGGATCACCTACCGACGTTTTTTCCCTCTTTTCATCTTTTCCTTTACCTGGCATGCAACCACTTACCCGAGCGTTGGCTACAGCAAAGCGGGACCCTTCATAGAGGGCATGCACACTATCGAGGAATCACTGCGCAACTACGAGCTTGTGCGAAAAGAGTTTCTATGTTAGAGCAGTGTTCAGTGTAACAGCTGATGTCTTCGCGAGGACACATGGAAGAAACAGCGACAACTTTGAAAAACTTTTGGTGACAGTTAACAACGTGTGGCCCAATATCCCGGAAGCCACAGTAAGCCCTCCAGCCTTCAGGCAAAGCTACGGCATTATTGCTTCGACAGCTCGGCAACAAAAGTGCGGCATTCACAATACCAAATTCGAACTAATCGAAGATCAAGCCACGAAGTACGGTTCGAACTGACACCCACCGCATAAAGCTCTTGGAGAAAGTTCAGTGGACATTCCAGTGTTAGCTACAATTCATATCTCTTGCTTCGAATACAAGACAGTGCACACAAATGAGGCGAATCAATCGGAGCATGCATCCCGAAAATCAAGAAGGAAGATAAAAGGCCAGGGGTACACTCTAAGAAAAAATGGTAGAAAAAGGGAGGAAATCGAGGGTTTTCTCCCCCGGACCAGCGAGCTTCTCCCTTGAGCGAATTATACGAAACACCGCAACGGGGGAGGAAATGTTGTCGTCTGCAATCTGCTGTCGGCGCCGAAGCCGAAAACGAAACCGTTCATCGTTGCACTGTGGCTTTCGCCAATGGGGCGCATACGACGGCTATAAGCAACACCTCTCCTGCGGTGTGCGGCTTGCTTGTTTTCTCGCTTGCTAACCACAGTTCTGGTGCTCGGTAGGTAATTTCTTGGTTATTTTAGCGCATTTTAGGCGCACACAACTACAGTGACCTACGCATTTCTACTTCCTCGATCCTCAAACCGATCAGCTCGCTAGGCCTTTCTCGCATGACAAGCCTTGCTCGGGTGACGGTGCCAGGGGAGGAACGCTTCTCCATTAGCTCACGAAAGGGGGAAATCTTCCTCCACTCCTAGGGGGAGAAACGCTCTCCTCTCTCCTGTAGGGAGAATCTTTCTACCTCTTAGGGAGCAATATATGATACATTCCTGTTTCACCCTTAAGGGAGAAACTACCACACCCTTTTGTCTTAGAGTGTACAGCCGTACATAATATGCACGAAAAGTGCGAGGGAACGATGTATACATACGCAGCAAGCTGCAAACCTAAGAGAGCAATGGTGGCGGTGCTGACAAGAGAAAAATTCCTCAAAAGCGCAACCCTTCCCAAAACTACGAGTTTAGAGGCTGATGAAGTGGCCAAAGCGCTGGCTATTAGTCAAAACAATCCAACTACAATCATCTCCGACTTATAGCAGGCCTTCAGAAGATTCATTGCGCCTCCTGACCGCCCCATGACAGCACACCGCCTCCTCAGCGCAAACCCACCAAACCGGAAGGTGGTGATAGTTTGGGCCACGGCATACTACTGCATTGTGGGCAACGATTTCGCCCACTTCACGGCGTGCACACTCGCCCACCAGTCCATGGGAGGAGACCCTGACCCCACCATGGTTTATCCCACCGGGACATTACCGCAATTACAGTCTGCCACACCCCTAATGAAGGAAACAGCATGGATGCACTATTCCATTACTACAAACCAACACGTTCTCTCATGCGGTTCGACTTCATGTGCACTACCCTAAGCAGCATTCAACGGAATTCAAGTTCTATGGAGAGACAGGCTCGCTGTATCACGTAGTCTGGAATGTGGTCAAAACCTGCACTTGCTTCTCCTTTCTCTAACCCAAGCCTCGAGAAGTGGGAGACTGCGCTCCACAGCGCCTACCTCATCGACTAGGCCATGCTGAAGGAGGAGGCTTAGCCTGCGAAGACAGTGTTTGGGCTTCTGTACTTCAAGGGAGGTGGTGTCAGCAGGTCAGAAGAAACAGGAAACCTCCGGCGCGCACCGGCTGCTTGATTTAGAGAAAGCGACGTCAGCGAAGGACGCAGCAGTCCCGTACTTGCAGGAGGTGTTTTCGGAGTGAAGTCTGGTGCCCAAAGAAATATTTAATTTGTTCTACGTGATCCCCCTAATCAACACCTTTAATTTGATACCTCAGAAGTTCTAGTGGCACCATTGTGACTTTTAACCCAATCTATGGCTCATGTAACTATCTCATGACTATAACGAGGACGCAGCTTTTCATTTGTCCCACGTGATTCTCCTCGTTGAGACCTTTAATTTGATACCTCACAGGCCCTAGTGGCACCACATTGACTTTTAACCCATATATGGCTCACGTGACTACTTCGCAACTATAACCAGAAAGCGATTTTTAATTCTTCCTGCGTGATTCCCCTCACTGAGACCTTTAATTTGATACCTCACAACCCCTAGTGGCATAATTTTGACTTTCAACCGAATCCATGACTCAAGTGACTATCTCGTGACTATAAGCAGCAAGCGATATTTTTTCTCCGACGTGATTCCCCTCATCGAGACCTTTAATTTGATGCATCACAAGCCCTGGTTGCATCACTTTGACTTTTAACCCATTCTATGACTCATGTGACTATCTCATGACTATAACCAGGAAGCGATATTTAATGCGTCTCCCATGATTCCTTTCATCGAGACCTTTAATTGGATACCTCACAAGCCCTAGTCGCTTAACTTTGACTTTTAACCCATTCTGTGACCCATGTGACTATCTCATCACTAACCAGGAAGCCCAGGCAGCGATTTTTAATTTGTCCCCCATGATTCCCCTCATCGAGACCATTAATTTGATACCGCACAAGCCCTAGTGGCATCACTTTGACTTTTAACCCAATCAATGACTCGCGCGACTATCTCCAGACTGTAAAAAGGAAGCAATGTTTATTGTGTCCCCCATGATTCCCCTCATCGAGACCTTTAATTGGATACCTCACAAGCCCTACTGGCATCACCTTGACTTCTAAGCCAATCTATGACTCACGTGACTATCTCATGACTATAACTAGGAAGCGATTTTAAATGCAGAGCATTTCAGTAACCCACACTGTCACCCGCGTTGACGTCCGTAGTCCGCACCACACCCCCCACCCTACTATAAAAAAAATACTATCCGTCGCCAGGTTTCGATCCCGACCTGGCGACGGGATCCGACAGATGGCGACGAGTGTACTGGCCAGTAGGAAGACGCAGTGAAACATCCCCCTCGCGAGGGGCACGATCAAATGCAGAGCATTTCCGGGGGCCCACGACGTTAAGTAGTTTGCGTTACGTTAATGTTGTTGCACTTGTGGCAACTGCTGACGAGAGAGCGCTCGTCAGCAGTAATTTGAATGAGTCAACGATATAAGGCGCGTTAGTAGCGTACCATTCTGTGTCGCCTTTGTGGCGCAGTGGGTAGAGCACCATGTACATTTTGTTCCGCCCGCAGGGCCGAGGGATCGAAACCTGGCGACGGATAGTATTTTTTTTATAGTAGCGAGGGGTGTGGTGCGGACTACGGACGTCAACGCGGGTGACAGTGCGAGTTACTGAAATGCTCTGCATTAAAAAAAAACATTTCTTTGGAGACAGCGGAGGCGCAGAAAAGCGGGAAGATTCGATCATGATGCACAGTTTTCGTAAGGGAGCGCTAGCGGTAGCTGCGGGAGTCGATTTTAAATCAAACAATGTGGTAGTCGTTCGGGGGGTAAGTTCTATGCTACTTTAGCGGATTGCCGTCAGTAGATTTGCAGCGGTAGAGCTAGCGCCTCGTCCACGGGATCAATTTCTCCGAGTCGTCGCAAATACGAGGCCGACCTGACTTCGCACCCTGAACCCGAAAGGCTTAAGCGGATGGACGGTGATCCTGACGTGACTCTGCCAAAACGTTTTGTCGTTGACCTTACCGTTAACGCTAGGCAAGCCTGGTGGTAGGACGTAGACCAGCCCAGAGAGCAGGTTTTCCTGTAGTCCGCTTGTGTAATGGTACTGCGAAAGTGCTATCTTTTATGTTGTTGCTTGCGTAATTAAAGCCGCCCAGCGTGCACGTGTGTCCATTGTACAGCGTTCCACGCTTTGTGCCTGCATGCACAAGTGGTGATGTCTTCGTAAAAGTTTTTCTTTTTGTTTTTGTTATTAGGAATCGCCGGTCCCTCTGTAATCTCGTTCGTGTTCGTGTGGTGAAAATGGTTTGGTGTAAGCAACACCGCAAGTTGGGTTAGTTGGTGCATGAGCGAAAACTTCAAAGCGCACAAAAAACGGGGACAGAGAGGAACGACATACACAAGCGTTTTGTATGTCGCTCCCTGGTTAACCCAAGTAGTGTACAACATGTGAACTCTCGGGAAGTCTAGCGAATTTGGTGCACGGGCCGACCACCTGTAAAAATAAAAAAACTGCTGTCGCGCCTTTTTGTTGGTTGTGACAGCGACAGACCCCGAGTCCACGGAGCCGGTTGCCGTCAGTTTTAGCGCCGGTGAATGCGATTTACTTTGGGAGATGTGAAAGCCTGTGGACGAAACCATCCGGGCCTGCCAGTCATGCACAACGTTCAGCGGCAAGTTCGCAACTACATGTGAGGTGTTGAACAGCTGGGTCTTCTACAAAGGAAGAGAGACCGCCAGCTCTGCTGTTTCCCCATACTTGCATCATTAGTGCAAGTAGCGCCATTTTTGGTGGGTTGCTAAATGACCTGGTACGTTTCTTCACCTTTCTTGTTAGCAGAATGAACTTTAAGATGCTACTTGTGAAAAGTTTCAACTGAAACTAATCATAGGTGCCCAAACCGACGTCACATCCATTGGTCTTCCGGTCGGTACACATGTGTAACATGGTGACCTGGATTTTTTCACCCATTTAAGGACTGAATGCAGTGCAAGCCGTAGTCACCATATTGCCATAGCGCGCCTATGCTTCCCTTTTCCAAGCGCGAACCACACGGTAGCCTCCTGTGCTGTGACGGATGCCTGTCTCTGTAGCCAGACCATCCGATGAGCTGATGGTTCTTATAAGCATGGGTGGGTCACTTTACCAGAGATTTAGGGGACTAAATCAGTGCAAACGACCCCGCAACACGCAGTGCATGCTGCCATTAAAGCACCGGAGGTCTGGTTGAAGACGGGGGTGGCTGCAGTAACAATAGCAAAACTTCAGGTAGACATCGTCATCACACCTTAGAACAACCAGGTAGTGAAATTCTATTCAAGGACCCTAACATCGTCACCTTTTTGAAGTTGATGCGTCATTCATGAATTTAATCTAGACACCTTCATGACAATGTGCAATGCTTTTTGCGGAAAAAGGCAAGCATCACAATTTCGCATTGTGGCTGCCATGGAAGCCAGTGGCCGCCGGGTATAAGGCTTTCATGAAATGTGATCTTGCAGGGGGGTGCTCTAAGCTGCAAACTTTATTTGTCGTAATGAACTCACTTCCAAAGGCACTGCAGCCCACTATTTTCCACTTGGTCTAGGATGATAATATTTAAATCGGCCATAAATCTTGTAATCTCTCGATCGACGAGCGGCAGTTCCAATTAGATGCTAACAAACTTCAAAAGTTGGCCGATAAAAATTGGTTTTAAGTAAACACTGAAAACAGCACTTGTGTTCTCCAGACAATGTAACATAAGGCCAGACCCTAATAATTTTCTGAATGGTGGGACCATTCCGTTTAAAAAAAGAACACACGTTTCTCAGTGTTGTGCTGAATATTTACCTCACATTATTCCACACACTAAACAACTAAAAAATAAGTGCGTCAGGGCAAGGAATATTCTGAACGTCTTCACCAACCAGTCATATGGAACAGACATACCCAGCTTTCGCGCTCAAAATTCCGATCTCTCAGGAACCTAGGGAAACCACTTCAGGAAAGTGATATCTGGCACAAAGCAAGAAGTCAACGTGGAGATGAAAACACTACAAGACCTTCCCAGGATTCGGAATATCTTATGTTAAATTTTCTATCAAATCTTACTCGCCAGGCATTTCTACGAGATAGTTTCCATGGCTCAGGAACCTAGCCGCAAAACGTGCAAGACTTGAAACAGTGCGAAAAGCAAGTTTTGCCCCCCAATATTGGCAGCGCAAAATAACTTTCAATTACTCTGAATAACTGCAAAGTAATAGCTGTTGAAATGACTGCCAGGAGCGGGAAAGCTGCACATGTAAAATGTGCATGCTGCTTCTCTTCCAACAGCTTACGAGGTCGCGCCAGGACTATGGCAGTGTCATATCTGGATCCCGAAGTTAAACAGCCCTAAAAATGTTGGATTCAGTTCTGCACTTGGGCCTTCAGCTTGGTCCACAGCCTTCCTGACAAGCCCCATCCAAAGCTTATACTTGAGTGTGACCCGTAGTTTTTAAAGCACCAGACCTCTTATAGAGAAATAAGGTAGTCCCTCAAGGTGGCGTCACTGACTAATAATCCATGCAATTTTATCACCACGGACACGTCGGTCAGCAATCTTTCCTTAACCGTCGTTCCATCATTAAGCCATTCCGCTTCCGAAAGGTGGTGCAGGCCCAGGAACTCGGTGTCACGAAGAACGACTTATACGAAACGGGTCTCACCGATCTTGTTGTCCCTTCTGTGTCCAGTGTCATGTGAGGTTTCTTTTAAACTATTTACAAAACAAATTCACCTAGATGACTTATTTTACATTTTTTACACCTTCAACGCAAGCACCCATAGGCCATCTTCTTCACAGACGCCCCAAGTCCGTTCCTGCTGTCTCATGCGCTGCACACGACCCCAAGGCACTCTTAGCAAAAGCTGCAGTATTTTTACAGCTGAAGCGCAAGAAAGTTCAAGTGCAGTTTAGCCCATCATGGAAACAAACTTGGAAAAGTTTATTATCTTTACAGATTCTCACACTGTCGTGAGCGAATCACGCTTAGGAAAAACAACTAAACCCTGTCTTAAACTGACTCACTAGAAATATAACCTCGGCTTATGCTTCAAATATGACGATAATAGTGTGCTCTGTGCCGGACAACACCATTATTTGTGGAAACGAAATTGCCGACCAATATGCTGCGGGGCTCTTTGCACTGGCGTGGATGAACCCTACAGCATTGCACAACCCCCTTTACTCTTAGTAGGAGATGAACAAATGTTCCCATACAAATGTGTTCCAACTTATCAACCTATCTGACCCAATGTCTAACCTATTTTCTAACCTATCTTGCGGATATCAACTTCTTAAAACTCATATCGTAAAAGGCGTGACTTAAGACGCTCTCACCCTTGAGGAGGTCCTCATGATTCTTTTGTGTGCACAGGGATCCCGGCTAGCACATAACGCTCTCAGGTCGTGGCGTTGTCACGTCTCAGCCATAGCTTTCTTTTACCCGCCATTATGCCCATTTCCATGATTTAGGCAGCATGATACTCATTTCATATATATTTAGTGCCGTAACCTCTCATTGAAAGACCACCTAATACAGTCTTGGCACTCTTAAGTCGTAGATACCCTCGCGCCAATACACACAAACATACTCCTAATAACACTGTTTTGATAGCCTTGTTTCTGGTACAGTTGACGTTTCACGTAGCGATCCCCTGCCCATTTCTACTGCCCAAAAGAATAAAAAATAAAGCCTACATTTAAACGCATAAAGTCGAATAACCTTTACCGGTTCCGCAACTAACTCGCGTGCGTCAACTGGGATGACGTGTTTGCATGTACGTCAGTAGATACGGTTTATCACCGTTTTATCGAAACGTTCTCCTCAGTATACAAATGAGATTCACCTAAGCCATAGATCACATCAAAATACATAAAGAAGTCTCACACTGAAAACAATACATTCCGACCTTTTTGAAAACCTGAGATTTAAAAGCATTAAGTTTTTAAAAGCACATAGAAACAGCAAAACCAAAATCCTAAGGCAAGCGAGAAATAGCTACTAGTTTAGTGTTTTACTGCATTTCCCAAGCAAACCACATGTGGAACAATTCTAATTTGTTTTTGTTTCTACACAAAGCTACATTTAAAATAGGTGAAATAACCATTGAACAGTCGGCCAACGAAGGCGAAGCGCTAACTTACAAATATAAAACCCACTTTACGCGTTTTTTGGAAAGCACACACGCTACACGCTATACACCCATACCTCTAGCTACCACAATTTTCCTCGGCCCCACTGATGAATTTGAGGTTGCGAGTGCTTTCATAAAACTACGGAAAAATCAATACACCGGCGGCATAAAAATGGAACCGGTTACCTTCGTCATCGATATTCTTGTGCCATGCGAAGTCGTGTTAGGCATCGTCTTAGGCACAGGAGTTTTCTCTAAGCGAATGAACAATGGAGAGGTAGTGTTTATTTATAAATACGGGGACGCTAACATTATCGGTAGCTATGGGCGAATATATGTATTGCCCATATTCTCGAAGCCCCTTCAGAAAATTACTTTCGTTAGGGTATCGAAATCCCTGTGCACTCATTCCGTATATTGCTTATAAGTATGGTTTCAGCCCAGTCTCTCCGCTGACACCACTTTTCTCAACCAAAAACAGTTTTTGCAAGGTAATATTGTACAAAAAAAGCTAACTCTGGAGATATTTCAGGATTTAATAAAAGCATTTGACAAGAATAATCCTTATAGTCTGCTGCTACAATTACCTTACTATAGTGTCAGGGGAATGGCATACAATTTATTCAAAAGCTTCTGAATGGATCTGCGTTAGTGTATATCTATACAACGGCAACTTTATTCACCCCAAAAATCAATTGCGGAGCATCACAGGGCGGCATCTTCAGGCCTGTACCATTTAAGGCCTACATAAATGACATTATTATACACGAATCGGCAAAATATATTTCTACGCAGACGACACCGGTATAGTTTTACCGGGACTGAATGTAATGAAGCGACACAGAAAGTGAACCAAACGATAAGTGAACTACACAAAAGGCAAAGGCCACTCCAAAATTCTCCACTCATAAACAGCAGAACAACTAAGGCCGTTAGCTTTTCGCTCAAGAAAAGGAAATCTTGACCAAGCAATGATGAAATTCAGGTGTCTCGAACTGCTAAGACCTTACGAATAATGCTTCATAGACATATGCAGTGCTACTCTCTAAGCGAAGCTTTGTCCAGCAAAATAAGTACTTCTGAGGGTACGCTTACAAGGTGCCCGTCCCTAATACGTACTCTGCGTAAGCTTCTGCTGCTTTATACTCCCTTCGCTCCAAATCTACGTTATTGCCATTTGATATGGGTATCTGGAACTGAGTCTTTTACGAAAATGATATATACACTCCATAAAAATGCTATAACTGTTGCTGGGACCCTCGGTTACAATGTTCATACACCTTAATTTCCCTTCATTTATTTACTCTCAATGACGTGAGGCGTTGCGGAGAGGAGGGGTACAATATTAAACGCCAAGAGAGAAGAAAACAAAACGGCGGTTACAGAAAGTGGTTGCTGACTGCGGACCTGAAATGGGCAGCGTTGCTGATGAAGGCGATGGAGGCTGGAAGGTGATTCCACTGCAAGCTGGTCATTGGAACGAACGAGTTCAGGCAGATGTTTGTTCCGGAGTTTGGCCCTTCAACTTTTAACGGATGATAAATGCGTTATGACACGCATGGTGGAACTGGAAAAAGGGATTGTTTTAAGGTCTGATTGGTGTAAAATATTCTATGGAAAACACATACGCTGGATATCCTGCGGCAGGTTGCAAGATCAGGCAGTTGTAATTTGTTTCATGTTAGTGACACTGGATGACCGTGAATAATCAAAAAGAATGAAACGAGCGGCCCGATTTTGGACAGCTTCTAGGGTGGAGACGAGATTGGCGGAATGCGAATCCCACACAGAAGAGGAGTATTAAATGATCGGACGGACAAGGGTTTTGTAAAGCTGTTGTTTTAATGAAGTAGCAGCTCGAGAGAAATTACGTCTGAGGAAGCCGAGCATGCGGCTCGCATTATTGGTAATATATTCAATCTGCGGGAGCCACGAAAGGTGCTCTGAAATATGAACGCCAAGGTATTTGTAGGTGGTGACCAATGAAAGAGCGAAGCCCTGAAGTTTACATGGGTGTGCTTGATTGTTCATGTTAACATCGTATATTTGCACTTGTCGACGTTTAGTTTTATTAGCCAGGTTTTGCACCAGGCTGAAATTGTGGTAAGGCCAATTTGAAGTTGTGAGGTGTTAAAAGGTTCAGATATAATTCTGTATATTACATAATCATCAGCGGAAAGGCGCATTGATGATGTTATGGTATCAGGGAGAACATTATTATAAATAAGGAAGAGAAGAGGCCCCAATACTGATCCCTGGGGGACACCAGACGTAACAGGACAGTGATGAGATTCGTTATGATTGGTAGTTACATACTGTAAGCGATTTCGCAAAAGCATTCAATTTATCCTAAATATTAGGGTGAATGCTCAGTTTTCTAAGTTTATAAAGTAGCAGTGGATGGGAAATGCAGTCAAATGCCTCTGCGAAATCAATGAACATGCATTCGACGTCTGACACAAGGTCCAAAAAAGAACAAAGATCATTAGTAAAGAAGAGCAATTGAGTTTCACACAATGATTTTTACGAAAACCGTGTTGGTACACGGCAAAAAATGAATCACATTGTAGACAGCTCATCAAGTTTGAATAAATGATGTGTTCGAGTAGTGCGCATGGGATTGATGTAAGAGAGATGGGTTGATAGTTAAAAGGGAAGAAAACTTCACCAGACTTGCGTATAGGTCCTTCCAGCATCCTCCCAGTCATCGGGTAGTAAGGAACAGTGTAATAAGTGCGAAAAATGTAAGAAAGAATCAATGAGCATTTCAAATTGTTACTTCTCAGAAACCTATAATTATTCCCATCTATCCCTGAAGATGAAGAAATTTTAGCCCCCTTACTGGAAGAGAAATAGAAGCAGTTCAACATTCAGGAGCAACAAATAGCTGAACTCCGAGACCAAATGCAATGTGAGGTCACATCACCGGAAATAACCCAGGACTTTTGATAATACCAACACAGTAATTACCGCAGCTCCGACTTCTGAAAATACGAACGCCTCAACCACGGCACAACCACAATACCCTTCCAAAAACACGACTCTGATGTCATCATTCGAAGATTTTAAATGCTTCATTCATGAAGCGGTCCAGAAGTTCCAGAACCAATACCAACAACTTGAGGAGTGGCTCACAGTCATACAGGCAAACAAGCGCAAGGGGCTCAAGACACCTAAACACAGCCCTCTACCACAGAACCCAAAAAACCTGGCCGAATCTAACTTCGACGATAGCGAGTCTTCAATGCTATCTACATAACAGGGGTTCTACCCCCCCCCCCCGAAACAACACGGTTATTTGACAATGGAATTGTCGTTCATTGCGAAATAAGAAGAGTTCATTGCTACAATTTTCACACCAATGTTTTCCGCACATCATAGCCCTGCAGGAAGAAGACATCAATCAGGTTGCCTTTCGAGACTACGGTGCTTTTTGCACAACCCCACATGCCCGTACGGCAATACTGGTGCGGCCAACACGGACTGCCCAGCTACACGCACTCTCAACAACCATAGATTACGCATTCGTGGAACTCCTTCCGTCCAATAAGAAACAGCCAATCCTCCACCTCCTTAATATCTACAGTCCACCTCTGGGCGTCTACCGGGAATTAACTCCTTGAAAAAAAAGCAACCATACGGGCTAAAGTAAACCAGCTGGCAATAGTATGGGACTTTTGTGCACCTCATAGGACTTGGGGCTATGCCCGGAACACCCGCAAAGGTACCCTGTTACAGGAAGAAATCCAGCAAAGTTGCCTAACCCTCTGCAACCAACCTTGTGCACTCACAAGAATTGGCAATAGTGTCTCCCGAGGCACCCCAAAAGACTTAAAGGGGCCCTGAAAGGCATTTTGAGCACACTAAATGAACTAGCGCAATCGCTAGATTGGGTCGCCAACGTCACCTGTGCCAAGTATTACTCTTTTACGCGCAGCGGAAAGCTCACACTTTTGTTGCAAAGTTTGTCGCTTTTTTCTCACCCTTTCCTTCGTGTTTTTGGACGCCGCCATCTTCACATGTCTACATCATCGATTCCCAGATGTTCGTCATGAGCTAGACATCCTGCTATTGGGCGGCTTTTTCACGCACTTCCGGCAAAGAGATGAGTCGTCTGCTCAGCGTCGGCTCGCCGGCTGATCTGCCAGCGGAGTGCCGGAGTGCTTTGACATTTTACGACAAACGAAACAAGTGTAAACAAACGCTTAACCGTTTGTATTGAATGCAACACGGCCATAACACGACGTGGATTTTATCTTACGTGAGTACGTACCATAAAGAAAGTCCCGTGGCACTTCTTTGGTGCAATCGCAGAGAACGCCCTGAGCCGAATGCCCGGGTTTGACGCGTACATTTTATTCAACTTCAAAACAATCCAGAGATGCGTTTCGAACGAACGCAACGTCACAACATGCGTTGCAAGTCTGAACCGCGATTGACAGACGATGAGTTGCCTCCTCCTGCCCGTCGTAAATACGGCACTCACCTCACACCCGGTTTGCGGGGACGAGCAGCAAGTCACAACTCTGGCGCGCAAGCGAGAAGGCTTTTAGCCAGGCACACTGCACATCCCCATGCGAGGTTGAGTGGTACGTCGTTCGAGAAAGATAATCCAGACCATGGGAAGCACTATCCACCCGCAGAAGTACAATGTCGCATTTCATCGCGAAACGAACGCGTCCACAACACACAGGAGGCGATGCACACACACACACACAGCTTCGGTCGCTGCATTGGCTTAGCTGCAAGCTTCGTTCGGACAATCAGCGATGCTACGACGATACAGAGCTGCGTGAGGACGACGTGCTAACCACTTCACGTATTTAAAAACACAGGGGCAAAGAACTAGGTTCATCGGAAGCAAAAAATCTTTCCTCCATTATAGTGCCTGAAATATACTGGCTAGTGTGCCGAGGGCGGGCTCCAGGCGGGCGACGGGAGCGATGTACGCGGCCGTCTGCCGCTTGGGGCGCTGCCGTGCGGGAGTGTGCGCGTTCATCCGGCCCGAGCAGATCGCGCGGTTACCTCCGAGCTGCGTAGCAGACGGCAGCGGCAGAACTTTCCATTCCCGCTTGCGACGAAAGCGAGCGAAAGCGACGGGAATTCTGTCGCGCAACCAAAATTTGTCCCAACCATTCGACAAAAACGATCGTCGCGCGACAAAGCGACGGAATTCCTGCCGCTCTCACTCGCTTTCGTCGCAAGTGCGATCGGGCCTTTATGCGCAATCTCCGCCCCACATAAAACAAGCTCTTGCTTGTCGCCTGAGCATACGGTTGATATCTGACTACGTTACACTGTGCTTGCCAGTGTATTTAAACGATGTCACTAGGTTTGAAACGTACGCGCTCGGCGTGCAGCTTTGTAAACGCTAGCGGTTTCACATACGCACGCTATTTTGCTGCTAATAGAGTTTTAGTACAGCGTTTGTGGCCTTTGCATACGCTAAACGCTAAATTTTTGCGTCCCGCTACGTGACACCGCGATGGGAGTTTTAGTACAGCGTCTCATCAGTTTTGCGTAGCGACACACTAATGCATACGGCGCCATCTGTCAAATGTTTTCCGAAATGTCTCGCCGGCTGATCTGCTAGCGGAGTGCCGGAGTGTTTGGACATTTTACGACTATCCAAACAAGTGCAAACAAACGCTTTCCCGTCAGTGTTGAATGCAACACATGCGTGCAGCTTGTCAGAACACGGGTTCTCGCTGATCGAGTGCAGCGTTGGTTTGCTCTTCGCCTTCACGTTCATCGCCGCTGATAAAGCGATCCGATCCGGCGCGTTTTGTGCACGGGTTCTGTGTCGGTTGAAAATGTCTTTTTTCACATGCCGCCGGTAGTAGGAATTACAACCACCGCAAAATAACACCCGGCACCAGCGGGGCCACATCTGAGACCGCGCTTTTTGGATAAACAGTGCGCGGTGCACCAAAGGGAACGAGCGCACGATTCTCCCCACGCGGCTGCGAGTTCGCCGCCGATACCAACTGCAGCCCTGCAGCTACGTACACCGCGAAAGGGCAAGGCCAGGCCGCACACATGCGGCCAGGTCATTCGTTCGCTTTTCCAGCCTGTCTCCATGGTGTCTACAGAGATGAAAAAGCCGAAAGAGCTGCCCCGTAGCAGACGGCAGTCTGTGGGAGCGCAATAGCGGAAGTACGTCACCGCTGAGGAGCGGAGCATCATGGGAGGGGAGGCCAACAGCGAAGAAACAGTTGAAAGGAGGAGGAAATACGGCGCGACGATAATTCGCGGTTTTTGATTTACGATTTCTCAGCTAATACTCATCGCTTTAACAAAATTTTTGCAGGAGGAGATTGCTAATACATTGCTTTATTTGGTTACATGTACATCCATGCATCGGCGGAAGGCATTTCAGGACCCCTTTAACGCTCACGCTCAATATAATAGATTTTTCATGGCGCTGTCTCACAGAAACTCTTGGCAGCGACCATTACATAACATAAATCCAGATTCCAAATCGGTCACGTGGGAACCAAAGACTGGGTACATCTCGCATAACAGACTGGAAGAAATTCCGAGAAGAAACACCGAATAATCCAATCCGAAATCTAGAAGAGTGGACCGAGGAGCCTCTAGGCCTGCTCAAAAAGCACATCAGTGGAAAGAGGGCACTGTACGTCCCAATTTCGCGGACGCTGTCTGTTGCACTGCAAAGAGCATAATACTTTTTGCCGACATACAGGTGATTGTAACACAAGCTGTACTGTTTCCCTGTAACCTTGCAGAAATTATGAAGCTTTTTGCGCGAGTGGCGAGTGGCTTCACAAAAGTGTTCCTGGATTGTGATACCAGTGCACTTAAGTTTAGCCTTTGAGATCAAATTCGGTCTTTTGTTTTAGAAGGCGCCAACTTGACACTTCTATGTCGGAACTTGTTCTCGACAAAGGAGCCTAACCTGTGTGCACGAGAAGTGCCATCAGCGGGCCCTTGTTCAGAAAAAGTGGGGGTCAAAGGCTCCCGAAATTTCTCTTCATGTAACGTCCACACATGTGATTGACTATAATCAATGCCGTAAAAAATCAACTTCTCCCGCTGAGCCCTGTCTTCTAAGTCGTCGAGGCGAGACAGCACTGCCGAATTTTCGAAGTTGACAATTTCAGCTACAGTGCAGCAAATGTCACCTCGTCAGTAAGGCGGTCCGAGGTGGATACCTTATTCCCAACCGCTTATAATCTTTCGGTCACATCTGTTAAGCAATATTCGAGCAATTATTCGATAAACTATGTCCTCAGGTTTTGACTAGGGCAATGAATATAGACTTTTCATCCGCCCAAATGGTACAACGCTGGGAACCCAAGCCGTCCAGCAGGCAAACATCTAAGCTCTTTGCAATCGTCATAACCAACTCTGGCGCATACCTACAGCGAGAAAAAGTTGTGGCTTTCAAATTCTCAAATTTGCCATTTACACGTGCTAAATTAAAATATTCTTACAATACAGCCACAGCACTCTCTTTTTGCAGGAGCGGTATCTACCCTATTCAGGTGTTCTGACGAAAGTTAGATCTGGAGGGGTATCTAGATCGTTCTTGGAGCCGGTGCGGGTGTGGTGCTAGGGGTCCGTGATCAAGGTCAGATTCTCTTCCTTGGTTGGCTTCCAGAAGGTCCTTTCCCTTGGCCTGATTCTCGGCGTACCCCCACCTCTTGTGGTGAGCGTTGAAATCGCCGCACACCATTAGACCAGCGTTATTACCTGCCGTCTTGCCGATCTTGCGCATGAGCGTCTTGAAACAGGCGACGTCCCAGCGGCAGTCCGAAACGCCGTCCGAGCGTACCCGTTACCCAAGAACATGGATCGAACCCACAACGCGGACAGGAGAGCGGCCAGATCGAAGGCTGCGTTAGAACCCCACCTGAACGTTTCGGGCACCAGATTCGTCGACGAGGCGGAGTATGGCGACCGCCGGTGCTTCGCGGTGGTGGTGATAGACGGGAGTTACGGTGAACGCCGCGAGAATCGTCACGAGAGACGCGCAGCGAGCGGAAGCGCTGGCCATCGCGGACCCAGAGAAGACGACGGTGCTTAGCGACTCAAAGAGTGCGGTGCGCAATTTCACCAAGGGTTGGCTGGGCTGTGAAGCAGTGCGCGTGCTCGAGCGGGTGAACATCGAAGGATGCAAGGTGAAACTCGAGTGGTTCCCCGCCCACGCGGGTAACTAGGTATCGGAACTGGGCACCAACCACTACGAGACGGCGAACGCAGTCGCGCGAAGTTTAGCTGGCCGCGCGGCAGCAGTGGAACCGTCTGCAGAGGAGTGGACCGAGACGAAGGACAGGTACAATACCTTTCAGGGTATCATCAGATATTATAGATATAGCAGGAGGGTGCTGGCACCGCCTCACCGCGAGATAACCAGGCAGGAGGCGTCCACGTTTAGATAGCTGCAGACTGACCCCGGTCATCATGAAACACATACAGCCAGAACTCTATACGGAAGACACGTGCGTGTTGTGTGACAATGCTAGGGCCTAGACCGCCCACTTACTCTGGGACTGTGAAGTGCGACCTAACGAGGCGGCAACAAGGACAGACCTACCGTAGTGCATCCAAGAAGTAGTGCGCAGTTATGACAAGGACACCCAACTATCAGCCGTTCAGCATGTCCTGGCGGCCCTCGAAAAGCAGCGCCGGAGCGAAAGCTGCGGTGCGACGCCCTCCCTTACGGGGCAGCGGTGTCCAACCCCGTAGCGAGTAGCGGAGAGGTGGTCCGAGTAGGGGTGACGTCGGGATCGACGCGTGGCTACGTCCTGGCGCAGTGTACACACTGTGTCTGTTGAAGAGATTCAATAAAATCTCTCTTCCTTCCTTCCTTCCTATTCAGGAGTGTGCAACAACCTGTTACTCGTGCGGTCGTACATAACAACGGACTATGGGAAACTTGCGTCTGTCCCGCACATATAACAATTTTATCTTGTCTTTCTTATATACTTTTAAATGCAGAGCATTTCAGTAACTCACGATGTCACCCGCGTTGGCGTCCTTAGTCCGCACCGCACCCCTCCCTACTATATAAAAAGAAAATACTATCCGGCGCCCGGTTTCGATCCCTCGACCCTGCGGGCAGAACGCAATGTACATGGTGCGCTTCCCACTACGCCACAAAGCCGACACGGAATCGGACGCTACCAACGTGCCTTATATCGTTGACTCATTCAAATTACTGCTGACGAGCGCTTTCTCGTCAGCAGTTGCCACAAGTGCAACAACATTAACGCAACGCAAACTACTTAACGTCGTGCGCCCCCGGAAATGCTCTGCATTTGATCGTGCCCCTCGCGAGGGGGATGTTTATGCAGGAACTCCTACTTCTAGCGGACTCCTGGCGCCCTCTTTCTGCCATTGTAGAGACTATGAGGCGGTCTTCGAAGGGAGCCAAATTTGAATTCTACAAAATCGATTTCTTCTTTTTTGTTAATAGTGTTGAGCCATGAGACTTCCATGTTTAAATCTCGAACCAGCGCAACGGGCATTATCGGCAGCGGCATGGAGCCCAGCTGTGCGTGCACGCACCAGTCATCTCCCCCCTTCCGCAACCTGTGCAGGCATAAACCGGCAACCGGTGATGGGCGCATACTTAGGCATGAAATACAGTGGCGAAAATGTCGCCCCGAAAGGCTTTCAAGTTGAAGAAGAATTATGGGCTCACGCCGGCGTCTCAGCCGGGCACGTGGCTCTTTAATTCACACCTACTTAGCGAGGTGGAACTTAGGCGGCTTTCGATCGAGGCCACGGTGGTGGCGGCATTCGGTCACCTTTACGCCCATTGGCGTTTCTGTGGGTTCTCCCCAATAATCTAATAACGGCGCTGCCGCCGTTGTCAGCCGATAGCGCAACTTGGGAAAGAGGCATCGATGGTGGTGAGGGGAATTGCAGCTGTGATAATGCGGTGGGTGGTGACGAGGAAAAGCTCTGGAGCGGCGCCGGGTAAATCTACTTCACCGGAACGAAATCGGGGGGGGGGGGGGGGGGTATGAATATACTGCTTCGTAGCAAAAAAATAGAAGTGCAGAAAAACGAGTATGCTGGCCAAAGTTCCTTACCCTCTACAAAGGTTCGGATCACTTCCGTTTTGGCCTTTTAAGCGCATCTTTACTTCCCTCTCTTCCTGGTACTGCCCTTCCTAGGATTGCTGGGGCGCTGCCTGCCAGGCCGCCCCACCTTGCTCGCGCCCCGTGGCCAAAATGATCATCCAGCCACCGTACCGCTAGTTTTCTTACAAAACCACGAGATCGCGCTCATTTTTAATAAAACGATTGTAGTACAATATAAAATATGTTCGACAAATTACGTCGGGGGTAATAAGAAAATTATGTTTTGGAGTAGTTTGTTAAATGAAAAAAATACACACCTTTGCTAAAACCGTTCTAGACTTATTGGCTAAGAAATAATTGCATTTTTCGCCCGCTGCTGTAGTTTTTGTTTTGTGTGTGTGTGTAGGGGATGGGGCGGGAAGTGAGAGCTTAGTCAAGCAGCATCTGCGCATCTCTTTCACTATTTTTCCGCCACATTGCGTTGTTCTCGTTCTGTGAAAAGTCTTATTGTATGCACGCGCACTTCTTTAGGGTGGAATAAAACAACTTCAAACCTCAAGTGATTAGCTATGGTGAAAAAACTCCTTCTGAAAGTCAGGATATAGTCTTGAGAAATTGGCCCGAGCGTTTTATTCCATACCGTAAACATAGAATACGTGACATATGATAATACGTGGCATGTGATAATAAATAAAGTATTTTACTAGAAACTAATTGACCGTGGGATCTGAAGTCTGTTGTAAAGATAAGCGACACCTAGGCCATTACGGAGTATTACGGGCTCTAACACTTATTAGGACAATCATTACGACAGATGGCTACTTTGTGGTGGTATTCTGTATTCCCAGGCCCGTCTGTTACGCCCTCGGGGACTGAGGATAACTAATTAATAAATAAATACATGCCGGCTATTGTGCTGTGCTAAAAAACATCACTACATTGGGCAGCTAATTGGGCATTTGAACGTGCTATGCGCGTGTCAACTGTTCAAGCCTTGTCTTTTAGAATAGAAAGATTCATTTTTGGTTTTAAAGGCAACATAAAAAGCAGTGTTGCACACGTTCCTCTAAAACAGGAACGAAGGCTCATTCCTCGTTCCTTCCCAATTTTGAAACGAGTTCCCGTTACAAGTTGCTTTATTGCAAAAGAAACGCATTGTAGTTCCATTTCGAACATTGGAACGTGTCGTTACATTAACGTTACATTTCATTATTTAAATTAAAATATGGTGTCGCATGCCTCAAGCGAAATAAAATGCGAATTTTAAAGTGTATACCGCCGGCAGAACCGCAGAATATGAGCACCACCGGCAGTAGTTTATCTGGAGATAAAATGAATCCAAAGAAACGCTCCTAGATGATTTTTGTCAGGGAGCACCGGACGAACTCCATGCATGTCTAACTGCAATTTTGGTGGTCGTCTATTATAGGTGCAACACGTATGACACTTCCCACTTTGGTCTAACAAATGCGCAGTAAGGTTACCGCGCTTCAGATATGCGAATAGAAAGTTACTCACATGCAGGAACGTAATTAAAAGTATTGCATTAGAAACCGCTTCGAAAAGAACAATACACAGGCCTTTAAATGGTAATTACAGTTTATAAAAATACCTTACAGGCCCCTTTGCAGGGAATTTAGTAAGGAGGTTACAAAAGTGAAACTTTGAGGATTATACAGCACAAATTTGCGAGTAACAAAACACGGAAGAACAGGTAATGGCTACGAGGTTCGCAATCCAAGTTTAGGTCGGAAGACGAGAACAAGAAAAAGCCGTTTTCCTGATGGAAGAAACATCCCACTCGCGAGGGGCACGATCAAATGCAGAGCATTTCCGGGGGCGCACGACGTTAAGTAGTTTGCGTTACGTTAATGTTGTTGCACTTGTGGCAACTGCTGACGAGAGAGAGCGGCGATGAGTGCGTTCCAGCCTCGCCGACCAGCCTCGCGATGCTGACGTCATGATCACGCCACAGATGTTGTTGGTCCCGCGACGCGCGCCCCCCCACCTGACCATGGAGAGAGCGCGTGATGCGAGGGGAGAGTAGGCGAGGAGGAGTGGGGCTGACGAGATAGCGCGGCGAAGCGCGTTCCAGCCTCGCCGACAACCACCTTTATCACGCCACGATCGCGCCGACAGGGCGCACCTGCGAGCGATGCAGACAACTACGGACGCCAAGAACAGGTGACATCGTGAGTTAAAGAAATGCTCTGCATTTAAAAAATAAAAGCCAGCAGCGTAGTTCCACACGAAACCTACACGCAAGAATTACGAAGCACACAATCAGGGTAGAAGATAAAGGAAACAGCCAAAGAAAGCCAAGTATGTGGACGCGACGCACGAATCCGTCGCGGTGGTTAGAAATACGCGTAAGGGAAAAGCAGAGGAAATAACACGAAGCCTAATCAGGGGCTTAAAAAACATTTACTCTACATAAGATATAGTCGGAATCAAAGTGCGACACTATAAAGTAAAAGAAACAACCACAAATAAATAAAAAGTAATGAGAAAACAAGACAACACGTGCCGTGGCACAGAAACGAAGATTGTTTGGTTCTTCAAGCAAAAAAAAGTTAAGTACATAACAAACTTACAGGATATGGCACAAGAGAAAAAAATGGAGAATGACTAAATATTGTTAAAACAATTAGTGGGGAAAATTTCCGAATGCATTGTCGCAACTAAGTAAAGTCCTTTGGTTGAACTCATCAAGAGTTGATTCGCGATGCTGGAGGCGGTCAGTCGAACCCATTTTTTCGTCATCACTTCGTTGGCAATCTTGAAGAGCTGTTCCACGGACGCGCTTGATGGTACTGACGTGTTGTATTTGAAGAAAAGGTGGTTCAGTCCCTCAAAGTTATCTTTCTGCGACAGCGGGTAGTCAACTGGTGCCAGCAGATACCGCGACAGCTCATCATGTGCCTCGGCTGGAAGGGTTTGCTGCCCAAAGGAAAATAAATCCTCGGGTGTGGACGAGGTGGCAAAATCTGCGCTGGATGACTCGGGCACACCAGCCAGCTCTGTCGTTATGTGGTTGGTCACCTTGCCTCGCATTGAACTGTCTGGGATCCATGACAGCTTAAACGTTGGGATTAATCAACTGGCGACAACGAGCTGGCGCTTTCCTTTGAGGGATCCAAACCAGAAAACCCAAACAATTCCTGGTGACCCGGTGACCCTTCGAATATCCTCACAGTGACAGCAACTCTCTCGACAACAACGCACCCGCGGCTCGCCCGCACTAATGCGGTAATTACCCCTGACAATATACGGTGGTTTCACAAGGTACCTGCAGCGCCACTCGGAATTAGAAATATTTCCCGGGCAGGGAACAATTCTATAGGCCAGGCGCGCATCCTGTCTTCCCCAGACAAACGATGAAAGGTGAAAGGAATTCTCGCGGCTGCGCCATTCACCCTTAAAACGCCGCGTAAGCTCAACCGGCATGAAATGAAGCACAAGCTGCGTCCCGCTGCGTGGTTATTCTTCTGTCTTTGGCCTCCGAGGAAGCATGTTCCGCTGAAGGGCAGGCAAATTGGCCAGCTCATAGAAAGAGAAACACAGTAGCGACTTGTGGGTTTTTCTACTCGAGCTTTGGTATCAAAAACAGAGCCAATTCCTAGCGATGTAACATTTGCAGAAGGAATTCCGTTCCTGCCGTTCCTTCAAAAACCCAACGAGTTACTGTTACAGTTCCACCGACTCTTAATAGAACGGTGGCGTTCCTCCGTTCCTACCAAAAGAAACTAGTTCCAGGAACACCGTTCGTTGGAACACCGCTGCGTACAACACTGGTAAAAAGTGTTAATCGGTGTGGAAACAGGTCTTATCTGCTTGCAGACGGCCTCCGACCGACACACGGTCACCCCATTCTTAGTGGTACCACTTACACACTTTGGCCTTTTACGCGTTCTGCAGTTTGAATATATGCAGCTTGGGCATAGAAACAAGGTTTGGCAGCGGTCATCATCCCGAGTAAGGCGGGTGCGCTCGCAATAGCAGCGGTATGGCCTCTGGTCGTGCTCGGAACACTGGCGGCAGCGCTGAATAGCACTGGACTCGTTGCGTACCGAGGGATTCTTTTTGTAGCGTGAGCTACACTGGGCGAGGTTCAGCAGTTTCGCGTGACCCTGGAGAGCCGTGCTGCACATGCGCGAGGAGCAGTGTCGTCACACGGTACTCAGAACGTTGTCAGTGTCATTGAAGGAGCGGTAAGCATGACAATCAAGCTAATACAAGACAACCAGGAAAGCTAAGAATACCAGCTGAACCTTAGCTCACGCTACATATATCCTGGCATAGCCGAGCTATGTCACTGCTAATTTCCCCTCCGGTGTTCTGCATCGTGACAAGGCGCGCCACGGGCATAACCAGCGCTACCAAAGCAAGGAAGTTGTGGTACCCTAAGCTTCATAAGACTTACTGATTTATTTAGTACCAACATGTAACAGGCCATTCCAGAATTGGTACAAGAACGGCAATCTGGGTGGGGTGCAAAGATAAACCCGCCGATACCCATCGCCACACCCTAAGCAAACTTTAAGATAACAAGCCAGTGTGTAGCCTGGATGGCATTGAAACATCGAATCAAATTTTGCCGTTCTAGAGCATTAGATGCCTTAGAAAGTCCCCCCAGTGATCTATACATGTAATATTTTTGACCCTGGCGGGAAAGCCATCAATCGAGTGGCAGGCATACACACCAGAAATTTGTCCTTCAATTAAAACAAATTCTGCAGACTTTAAAGCACTTCTGTTTTACTAAAGCGCTCGAATATGAGGATATATGAGGATGCTGAAACGGCTGATGTATTTATAAAATTTTCAAACAACAGTAAACTTTTGGTGGCATGGCTTACACATTTATATTTTTTACCAAAAAGTAAACGTTCAGTACACTTGTGGAAACGAACAAAGAACCCACAGGTCCAGGGTTTACATGGAAATATACACGCGGGTTTTATTGTTACAACAACAGATAAACTACAGGATAAACCAGCGGGCAAAGAACTTAGTTAAAGCAAACCCGTCACCAAATATGAAGAGGAAAAGTTTTCACCCTTACGGCTGTATCACTGCCAAATGGAGCTCTTGGCTACCTTGAACCATCCAGATCGGATTAGTTTCAAATGGTACACGTGTGAATGTACCGCGAGTTGAAACTGTCAATCGGAGCGTTGCTTCTGCCATGGCTCACCGTACGTGGAGTTACCGGGGTGACTACGGCCGAACATGTGGCATTGCGTGAATACGACCATTATTTAAATTTCTTGTATTCTACCTGCACATGCGTTTTCATCAGTTGGATGAAGGACACCTCCCAAGTCATGTGAAGCTGGCGGGAGTGAACGCGTACTGGTCATTACACGCAGACTTGTTTCTCACTTGAGACTAACGTCTAGAAGACTTGCATACGCCGAAATAACCAGGGAGCAATATCTTCTGTGTTTTGCTTTCACTCAATCGTACTACACTTCCCCCGTACGCGTAATGACGGCCGCCTTTTAGGTCGACTACTAAGGCAAATTGCTTCCACACCCACTTCAATGCCGCATGTTCCCAGAAATGGCCTCCCACCAGACTGCCTGGCCTAGAAGCCACGTCTAGTGAGAATTCCCGTAACAGGAACAGCTGGAATGTGAAGTCACCAGCTCGTGTCTGGAACGCAAGAAACATGTGATATAGGGCGCCAGCAGCAGCGACAGCTCGCAGTTTTCTAGACTAAGAAGAGGCGACCCACCTTCTTTTTGTTTACTTTTCGTCGCAACCAGCACACGTTTAACTCGTTCTAGCAGTCCGATAAACCAAACAGCCCAGTTTATTAGGGCACAAATACTGGGTGCACCAAGGAGAAATGAGCTATTTGCGTACATCAAATACATTCCGGGGTCCGCGAAATTTAGCGAACTGTCTCCTACCACAAAAAATAGCTATTGAGCAGGCGGTTCTCGAGCAGCGACCCTTGAGCCAGGCGGTAACAGAATACCCGGGTGTTAACTGATGCACACCGCACGTAACAACGGCAAGTTATTCAGCTCGTCTGCTACACGGACGGCTGCCACGAACTCTGTTGAATGTCACAAGGCATCCACCAGTCACCATCTTTGATCATCCTCAGTTAGAACTCTGGCGTTTACGGCAGCGGATGAAGCAAAATCAACAGGACAGCAAAAGATACACGAACGCTCGGAGGGCTGCAAAAGGAACCGGAGTCGACGTTGGTGACTTCGCAGGGTAAAAAAACCCACATTTAGATTTAAAGGCGACCTGGAATACAGCCGCCAAGAGAAGTGACCAGCAAGAATAGACAATCCTATTTCCGCCTGAATGACGGCCAAACGTGGTATGCATCGAAGTTTTCAAAGGTGCCATGAAGCTCCGCCGCCCTTTATACGTGAAGAAGAAACAGTAAATAGAGTGAAGAAGGGTCTCCGCATATATGGGAGGGCCCTACCCGACCGATAATCACGAGGACTTGAGCTGCTGCTCCTTCTTCTGCACAGGTGTTCAGGCCTTTTTTAGCTGCACAGACGTCGAAGACTCGTTCAGCTACGCAGGCGTCTAGGTTTCTTCCGGCTGGGCAGGCGCCGATGTCTTCTTCGGCTGCGCAGTCACCCGGGTCTCCGGCGGCTGCGCAGGCGCACAGGTCTCCTGCAGCTACACAGTCGTCCAAGTCTCCCGGAGCAGTCACACAGCAACGCAGGGTGCAACCACCAAGAAGAAGACGACCCCCTGAGTGCTATGGCTACGACGTGTAGTGCGCGAAGTTGTGGTGCAGCGAATGGAACTGGGACACATCCAGAATTGCGGATTCCTTTTGTAAATGAGATCACATTGTAATGGTATATGGCTATGCTTATTGTACATTTTGAATTTTTGTATAGTATGTTTGCATATGTACTAACATACTAACGTACTGCAGGTCTAATCCATACGGCTGTTTTTAAGGAATGGAATGTGTTGTATATTTGTGTTCTTAATTTTGGTTCTGCGATCTCTTCTGTTGGTGGCGCCAGTGTTGCTTAAATATATAAGCTTGCGTAAGCTGGTATGCCGGCAAAAGCACAGTTGGGTAATCTGTTGATGTGTGTTATGTTAACAATAGTTGAACTTTTCGGTTGCGCCGGCCATCCCTTCACGGCCAGCAGGTTGCCTTGCTTGTTCCTCTCGCTAGGCGTCGCCAGGGAGCAATCTGGTCCTCCTCGTCAGTTCGTTCACCTCTCAAGGTGGCGGGTATGGACGTGTACCAGTGGCATACCAGCTTTGCTAAGTAAGTGAAAGTCAATGCTTAGTACATTATATTGCGTAAAAGTGCATTCTAAGCGAGTGTTACATCACTGCGAAAGTTGCTGCGGGGGACGCGGAGGGCTCGTGGTGTTTTCGGCCACCGATTACATACTACCCAAACGCTGCCGAGTTCCACTAATCAGCCGTATTTGAGCTACATTACGGTAAACTGGAATACACAGAGACAAATGAATTATCGACGAACTCCCTTCCGTGTGCCATTGAAAAACCACATCTTTTATGAAGCGTATCATGACAAACGACGACGTTTTTCTGACACAGGTTACAAAAACCACACCTTTCTCAGCATTTTATGCGGAGCACAGCTTGAGAGAAAGGGAAAAGCAGATACAAGCTGACTGTGCCTCGTCTTTTCGAATGCGATGTAATCGTCACAAGCGTCGCGATCGCTGCGAAGCCTGCCACTGCTTCTCCGCGGCGTTTACGGGATGAGCGCTGAGTGGCTGATAGGGGGTTGGTTCTGATAGAGTTTTGGTTCTGTTTCACTTATTTATTTTTACTAGATATGTGCGAATATTCGAAAATTTCCAATATTACTCGAATATTAGATATGATATCTTTGTATTCGGTTCGAAAATTACGTATTCGAAATGTTTCGAATAATCAAACGGGTTCGAATAATTGGGAATTATCGAATACATGGGTTTATTAGTTTAAAGGGGGACTCGTCTTTCGACTTCGGAAAAAGGATTACAACATCGTTTTTTTGAAAACCACATGTTCGGCTTCTATGTTGTCTATCCTGTGCATTTGCAACGTTTTTCTGCCGAAAACCGTCGCAAAGTGGCACAATGTCAGCGCTAATGGGCGGTGACAAAATGTCAGCGCAAAAGGGCGAAAAAACGGCAATTTTCGGAGCGCTGTATCTCCGCAACGGTGCCACCGAGTGGGGCCATGTTGGTAAAATTGAATCCGCCGACTGATCCTCTTTCCGGTCTTTATCGCCTCTTTTATCTTCGTTCATTCACAAACGCACGAATGACAGAAAAAATTACACCATCTCCCCGAAGGGAACTATGTGGTGATGCAAAGCACCGTAGCTGACACTCATTGACGGAATCTTGCTCTCACGTAACGAGTTCTTGCACGTCGCTCACACCGCGTACTCGCCGTAGTCGTTGCCCTCGCCGAACTCTCGCGAAAGAACCTCGATGGCGTTAGTGCATTGACGATCGTTTTGGATGTTGCCGATGCGCGTCAGATTGTTGTCGAACCAGAGTCTGTCCATCTTGCAGCTGTGTCCGAAGCTCCGGTCCAGGAACTCGCGCTTGAAGCGTTCGTTGGCGCCGACCATCGCGAGCGTTGGCGTGCCGCAGCGGCTTCGCTTTCTCGCAGTGTGGGATCCGCTGCTCGAGGCTGGCGTTTCGAAGCGGCGTCACTTTCTCGAAGTTTGGCATCCGCTGATCGACGTCGCGTTTCGATGCGGCTCGTTCATTCAGTTCATCGGACAAGCAGCAACTGAGGGAGCGGCGAGCGGAGAGGAGGAGACGAGGAGCAGCACGCCCGCTATCGCATAGCTGGTGGGGAGTAGGGAGAGGAGGAGCAGCGCGCGCGCGCGCTATCGCACAGCTGGCGTGGAGAGAGGGGGAGGAGGAGAGCTGCGTTATCGCACAGCTTGTGGGGAAAGGGGAGAGGTGCGGACGGACCCCGACGGACATAGCCCCGAGCAAGAGATGCTTTGCATTTAAAAGAAAGTCGCACAAACGAAGTGCGATATAGATGCTGAAGCGCGATTGGTTTTTCTGTCGGCGCCCGTTGAAACGGCCCTCCTGATTGGACGTCGCTGCGGCATTTCAAGATGGCGGCCACCTGAACTGCGTAATGCGCGTTCCTGAGTTCGTTTGCAGCGCTTCACTCGGCCAAGTTTCGGTTCAAACATTTTATCAACCTTGGTATTTAACAAAGACATTATCGCGATGGGAATGCCTGAGATCACAAGCCGCATTACGGGTAGTTGCGTATCTCGAAAGGCGGATCGGTCACCGAATGCTTTTCGTGGTGCGCGTGACTTTATCCTCGAGGGGAAACGCGGTATGCGCGCTTGTGATAGCGGTTCGCGCAGTGAAGGTTTGGCCTTATTTGCGATGCTTACACGGTTAGTTATTGCTAAGCTTGGCAGTACGCTCGCTAGCCTTGCTACATTCCTTGATGAACAGTTCCGGTTGTGACGCTCTTGGTTTTTCAGGTTTACGTTTCGTAAATTTTTTATTCAAATGGTCATTCATTGTGTATATGCCTGTTGTAAATTCACCTCTAAAACACTGAAATTAAAAAAAAATGTGTTCTCATAAAAAAATATAAGACTGTCACGACCTCGTCCATTCATTTGGGAATGCGAAGAACTTTGAACAAGTTTTCTATTGTGTTTTATAGGCCGCTCAAGCTCGGTGCAAGGTGGACAGAAAAAAAAATTGATAAATAGAAAGTTTTCAAAATATTACTAGGAAATTTTCATGGTGTTATACCAAAAGCGTTTCCCGTTGCTGTGCTAATTTTTATCAAACTCCACAAAGAAATCAAACGGTTGATTTCGAAAGCCACACCCCCCCTCCTTAATTATTCGACATTCGATTCGATATTCGAAGCTAGATATTCGTATTCTATGTGTATTCGAAAAATTTGATATTCGCACACACCTAATTTTTACTCTTCTAAACAATCAATTATGGGGACATTTTTTGAGGAAATAGTAAGTTAAGGGCACTTAAAAAAAAGAAAACGCTGCATCTTGGTAGAGTGCTCGAAAGCCAACACGACCTATCCGAGGGCTTGGTTGCGCGCGATTCTTGGCCGCTCTTACGGGCTTCGGCCACGCCAGCAGCATATCACCACCGTCATATAGGAATACGTCCGGCAGCACTGAATTCTATTGTGGCCTCTTTTATAGCTTACACTGGCACAGTGCGAATTGTGTTTCGCTTTAAAGCGCGGACAACGAATGTGGCTTTGTTTCGAATACATAGGTCGTAAAAATGTACGTTTCGGAGATGTGTTTACCCAATACTTGACTACAACGGGTGCATTTTATGGGCATATAAGGCACGCGGAAATTTTAAGTATAATCTGAGGCTGTGCGTCGTTAAGTGTATGCCCCCTGCTGGAGTATAGACAGAAAAAAGAAACTTTAATGAAACCACGGAAATATGAATGGTTAATAAGTCCGGAAGAAACAGAATAGTTCGTACGGGAATGCCAAAGCCCAGTACAGCTTCCGAAATGCTGAACAGGTTGCTGTAAGCGTAAGCCACAGAGTGACCCCAGAACCACTAGATCCCAAATGCAGTGTTATTTCGAAAGAGATGGGGGAGGAGCCGGAGGGGATGCTTAACTACAGCGTCGTACAAAAGCGGGGCGAAATCATGGAATGAAAGTTTTAGTAACCGAACAAAAGATACGCATTCACTTTGATTTTGTGTTTTGACTTCAACGAACAGCTGATCACTCGGCGGATCCGTTTTTGGACGTATACAAGGCGGGCAGTTCAGACGCGATAAAAGGTGTCGTTGGAAGAGTGTGTTATCTGGTTGTGCCATCTGATTTCAGTTTGTGCTAAATTCTCCGGGTTCCTGTATCATATGCCGATGTTTCGAAGTATCGTTTGGTCACGGACGCGGATTACTCTACAAACCTGTCTTAGCGCTGCTCGCGAAGAATATATGTAGCAAATATATTCTGATAACTGGGTTGTCTTGTTACCTGCGCTCGCCTTGCGACAAGACGACCCAGCATTAAATGTTTTGTCGGGTGCTTATTCCAGATTATAAATTTGTATTAGATATACATCACACATCTTTCGGAGAATGGTCGTGTATTTGACGTCCCATTAGATTGCCGAGGGTAGGTTTTAATACCGGAGTTATGACACTGGCAGGCGTATGGCCCGCTGTCACGTATGAGGGCTCTCTAAATTACGTAGGCCCATAAAACCGATTTGCACCGTATTGTATAGTTGTAGCAAAGCCAGCTTAGGAAACGCTGCTTACACACACTGCTAGTAAATTTCAGGGCAGAGGAATTACAGAAATCAAATTATATATATTTGCCATCATACATGGTAGATTGAAGGGCGGCGGGAAACAGCGGCTCCCTGAGAGTTTGAGCAGCCCACAGCCCCGGATTTATTTGGTTCGGCGTCGCAGCACGGTTGCACATCAGTACAATGCATGTAAGTGGCATTACAAGGGAACTGAACACACTCGAAGAGCGAAAAACCCCTCTCCATTCCTTGGAGAACAAGAAGAAAAACGAACCAGAAAAATAAAACAAGTTTCCGTGAAAATACAAAACCCGGCATAGCAAAGAATCACAGACACAGGGAGGAATCAAACTTAGGCACTATACATTAGCCGGAGATTCCGGAAAGAACAACAAAACAAATCAAAACACTCTGCTTTGTAGGCATTGCAAAGGGAGGGTACACACTAAAAATTTTTACGCCCAAAAGGGTGCTTCAGCTTGTCGCCGCAGGAGCACCCTAAAAACTGAATATTTTACGCCCTTTAGGGTGCTTGGATTTTGTCGCCGCAGGAGCACCCTCTGTGAAGCACCCCAGAAGACAGGTGCCTTATAACACCCTTTTCCGCCTAAAAGTATCCTAGGGTGCTACTTAGCACCCCAATCTGTAGGAGCATCTTCTGCAAAAGCACCCACCTAAAGGGGTACAAAACGGGTGCGTCATCCTCGGTTCACAGGTGCAGCAGGTGTGAGACCACATATTGCACAATATCACACACGATTATGGTATGAAACATTCGTGCTTTCCAATCTCGGTTCTGTGAGACATTCCATTGAAGCTCAACATCAGCTGATAATTTCCTTGAACTTGTGTCACTGATTGTTAAAACATCAATTTAAAAAGTCAGGAGCCACATCTCAGTACAGTTATAACTTTAGAGGTAGTTGATTACCCAAAACTTCGTAAAAAACCAATTATATGTTCACTTTGCCGAACTGCAGTACACACATCCTTCGAGATTCACTGCAGAGCCTAACCATGCTGTGCAGTGAAAGCAATTAGGTGTGCAACACTTCAACCACACAAAACTTCCTTGAACCTTAAAACCCTTGGCTTCTTAGTATTGCATCAAACTTCCAATCAAGGTAGCTACCTGCAATGTTTAGTGCCTTATTCTTGAGCTGAGCAGGAAGGTTCAATATCAAGGAAGACCAGATGCAAAATGTATAGTTTCCTCCGTAATGCGGCTCGTAATATAGTTCCCTCCGTACTGAGGCTCATAATCTACGTATAAAAGTTGGGTACCCAAGCCATTTATTTTCGTTTGCATTATTCTTTTTGCTTTACGGAAAAATATTCATATGGTACAGCACTTGCAAGGTTTGGTGGTATTTGGAGTTTTATAAACATACCTTTAGACTAAATGACCCCACATAGCAATAACAAGAACTGCAAACATCACAGAACAATGCATACAAGTTCCCTGGTGAAGCCCATGGTTGAAATGTAATGCCATTGTTCAGAAAACATTATTTTATCATGAGGCTAGCTTGTACATGGTGCCTTGCATTATGTCCCTGCCGGTGGATGTGGGGTCATTTGTCACTGTTGCAAATGAAAAGCCAACAGCCAGGGCCCATTAGCTTTGGCTAGTATTACGAGGTGCCTCACGGTAAGCATTCTACGTCGATAGACTTTTTTAGAGTTGACTAGAACTGAAATCAGCAAAAGATTCTCTACAAAACATTCATTCTATCCGCAGCTTTAGGGTTTGCTAATTTCCATAGTTGGGTTTCTTCTGCCTTCCTTAACAACATTTTTCTTTTGATAAGAAGGTGCACAACCAAAAGCAAAAAGCTTTTCTGTAAACCTTTGGTAGCTATATAATTGTTACAAAATATTTTACTCTAAATATGGCAGCTTAAACTGAGAATATTTGCATTTAAAAACATTACAATAAGTTTAAATTGATCATACATTTTTAGCTGTTTTTACGCAAAACTGTACATGGGATATGAAGTGCACCACAAGGAGGGCTTTGGATTAGCTTTAGCAAATTTGGGACATTTAAGGTGCACTGAAATCTCTACACATGCGCTTTTTCACTTTCTGTATCCACCAGGAAAATGGCTGCCAATTTAGACAGCGATTCTAAATAGTAGTTGACGTGCATTTTAAAATAATCACAAACATTACAGCCACAAAATTAATTTTTACAAGTTGTAGACATTGCCCGTTACACCAGACATTGGACTACACTGTCAAGAGCTTTGACATCTACAATGACGTCTACAAAGCAGGCTTATACTGGTAGAATGTTTCATACCATAATTACTGTGTGTTCAGAGCTCACGTGTGAAGTATGGATACTGCTGCTTCAGCAAGAACCGAGGATGAGCACCCTTCCTGGTTCTGAAAAAAAATAAAAGAGGAAATGCCTTAAGCAGGATTCTGAAACGGGGTTGAATGAAACAAGAATGAACAAGAAATTCTTTCAAAACATGTAAAGCAATGCAAACAAATATTTATTTCAACTTATTTCTACAAAAGACCACCTCATGAAGACTGGTGGTGGGGTATTGGCTCAAAAAAAAAAAGCAGAGAGCACTTATAGAAATGCTACAGGGAGCCTTCGCAGCCAACAATTGTTTGAACACACCTAAACTAATTACTGTTCAACAAACCCATAAAAAATGTTTGAATGCATAAAAAACCAGTGGTAAACACAGGAAACAGTTAAAACAGAATGACGGCACAAGTTTGTCCCGTCGTTCTCTTCTGTGTCCTGGGTTTTCCTATGGTTTTTCATCCATTCAAACATGTACCAGCTAGCCCAGTCCAACGCCTTGGTATCATAAAAATATGGATAGTCAATCCTTACACAAAGTTGAAAAAAAAAGAAAGTATAAACTAGGTGACAAAATTAAAATGACAGCAAATTGGTTGGCTTTTAATTGTAAATGATAATATAAAAAATAATGGCATGAATGAAAGTGAGCAGCACGCGAAGTACCTTGTTGCTAGCCCGACATTCCACTTTGAAGCAAAATGTCCGCTTTCAACACTACATAGGCTAAACATGCAATGAGGCATTCCTTTAGGCACACAAAATATACCATAATTGTTAAAAAAGCTACGAATTAGTTGAAAAAAACCTGACCACGACAAATTGGAATTAGTGACTAGATACAGTTTCAGAAATACACAGCGACATCATATAAAAATATATGGTTCCCATACAAAGATTGATCATAACAAAAATTCAGGACATTTATCAGACTAGCATCAATGTGCAAAGCAGCTTAATGAAGGAAGACGGTCTTCACTAAAAACATGTTAATATTGGGAGCTCATGTGCTTCCCTGCAAGTTGGGTGTGTAAACCCACTGACATCTTAACTAACCCGCCTGAATCATCACTTGATAGACATTGAGGAATTTTACGAATTGGCTTATTGCAGCCAGCTGTCTAGTTTATTTCCCTATTTTTCTTGGCATTTCGTGTCTAATTCTAAATTTGGTCACTAGATAGCTTTTACTATGGTCATGCACTGGTGACAACGAATATTTGATTTTACTTTAAAAAAATTTCAGTTTTGTTTTATTGCTCACCAGCCAACGATCTGAAATATCAGAGGCGCTTAAAACGTATGTTGGCATTTCCTTCCTGCAGTGTAGTACAACTAATCATGACTTTTACCATAATTTGTTCACAAATCGTAATATGTGGAAAGTATTCAGCTTAATGAAAATGTCATTTCAGAAGCATGCACAATCAACAAGGCCTCAATGACTCTCATGACGTGGTCCACTTGTTTCTGTCACAAATAACCTGAGTGCAGACACATTCCACCGAAGACAAAGGTAACATGCCCTCTTGGGTGATGAATATTTAAAAAGCCTTACGAGTAAATTTGCTGCTGAGCACGTGAAATTGTGGCATTAAAACAAAAGATCCCTCTGCGGCATCTTTCACTTGGAGGAGCGCTTGGCCACAAACTTTGAGAAGCTGGAAAATGCTCCATGAACCGCTCCAGCCAGCAGAAACGATGCAGGACACAAGTTGGTAGGCGGACCGTTGGCATCCTGCGATTGTGAAGATATTTCTGTTTAGTAGATGCTCTTCTTTTTGTACCACTGTTTATTTCACCTTTAACAAGCAGCTGAACTCCTTAACGTTCGCATAATAAAATGCTGCAATGCGGAACAGTTAGCAGGGTTACCTCAATTTTGCTTTTCTACGAATTAACACAATGTAGGTAATCTGCACACAACTACAATCAAACTACAATTTTCACCTACTTCACTGCTAACATCAGCGTTTGACTGCTCAAGCACAAATACAGGTTAGACATGTGAGCAATCTGCTAAACGTATCCCCACAAACTGAACAATCAGGCATCAGAAATCGGCAAGGAAGGAGGTGTCACGTTTAAATGGCACTTTTTTTGTTCAAAACATAAACAACACCTGGAAGCTTGAAGCGTGAGAGGGGGTCTTTCACGCTGACAATGTCAGAACATAGCTTGCTAGTGGGCACCTGCACGATGTGCACAATGTGTTTCTTGAAAATGCGTGCGAAAGTTTGATTGATGTGTAGGACGAGAATTGCAGCACGTTTTGACACAGGCCTTGTGGACGCTTCTGCCTGCTAATGTCAATGTGGATTCTTGCTAGTCGCCCTCTTCGCTTCTTTCTGAATATAATGCTTTAGGCAGCCACAAGGACTGCATCAAAACGTGCAGCAATTACCTACGTCCCACACATCGGTGAAACTCTCGCACACATTTTCAAGACACGCAGTGCATATTGTGCATGTGCCCACTAGCAAGCTGCGTTCTGACATTGTCAGCGTGAGAGACCCCCTCTCACGCTCCAAGCTTCCGGGTATTGTTTATTAGATTCCATGCGCTGAATGCAAATCAGTGTACATTGGCGAAACGGACAATCTGCACAGAAGATTAATGCAGCACTGGAACGAAGTGAACAAGGGCCACGCAAAAACAAGTCCACTGGCAGAGCACCGTGAGAGGACGGGACACAGGGTCAACTGGAACAAGACAAAATTACTGACAACTGAGTGCAATCTATCTTCTCGATTACTGCTCGAGTCCCTCATTGTTCAGACGACGCCCAACATTATCAACATAATGGATGGCAATCTGCATCATATCTATGCAAACTCATTGCGCCGCGTAATGCCCAATATATAGCTTCGTTTTCCACGACACATGCTCACCGTGAACAAGCAACAAACCGTTAAATGGCTTTCTTGACTTGGTCAGTGACCTACGTTTCATCACTGCAATAATGCTTTTACCTGCCTACACGGCATTCCGTCAAACACTGGACTACACCCCATGAGCCATTGGCGTTCTTAACCTGCACCAGAGTATATAACCTTTCACTACTGCTATGAGATAGACCCATAAACGCACTTCAAGATGGCCTTTATATTTAGCTCTTGGAAACATTATGTATAATTTTACCTTTAAGTTGCACCTGCTACAGCAGCTGGTACTGTACCAAAAACATGAAAAAAAAACGGTGGTTTAACACGCCAAAGCTACACTTGGGATATGGGGAGCACTGTAGGGGAAGGCTTCGCATTAATTTTGACCATCTGGGTATTTTTGTGCGCATCGAAATCTCCAAACACGGGCGCCTTTACGTGTTGCCTCCATCTGAAAAGCGGCTACACCAAGCGGTATCTAACCGATATTCGCCTCCACAGCACACCACCCTAGCCACGGCAGTGGGTTAAACAAATGAAATAAAGCGAGTTTTGGAGTGCAAATGAAAATATTAATCACACGTCTTATTTTCCCAATTGATGTACCTTTTGAAATCCACCATGCAATCCCCCCTCCCCTACCGGCCTACCAAAACACCTTTGTCTCAAGAGGTAATCAGGCTGTTGTTAATGAAGTAAGTATTTACAATCCGAGACTTGCCACCGTTAAAGTCATGCACTTTGTTTTAGAGATAAGCGACATTAGCCATTTGCAGCACCAGGAGTTAATTGTGTTAAGATCAGATTGAAAGCATTGACGGTAGTAGTTGAAAGAAATTGTGTGATAAATTACAACATCATCTGCAAATAGACCTACATGGGAGGATATGCAACATGGAAGATAGACCAAGCAACCTGCCTGGGGGGACAACAAAGTGGCACGAGCGAAAGAAGTATATAGTTATTAGAAGTAAACTGCATTTGAGAAGAATGAAAATCTTTTGCTCAAGTGAGGACATTAGGGTGAAGTTTGAGAAGTAGTCTGTGGTGTGCAATGCGATTGAATGCTTTAGAAAAATCGAGAAAAACTACCGCAGTTTGTAAGCCTGTGTCAATGGATCAATGTAGATCGTGAACAAATCCTGAAAGTTGTGTTTCTCAAGTAACCCTTGTGAAAACCGTGGTGATACTCGAATGTGATATTGTGATTTTATAAATAATTAGCGACCTGAGAGTGGATGAAATGTTTCCTGACCTTGCATATGGTGCTTGTTAGGGAAATTTAATGGTGAAGTACCGTCTCCTGATTTAAAGACTGGTGCTACCTCGACTATCTTCCAACCATTGAGATTAGTGCCTGTCATGAGAGACTGCGAAAAAAGCGCTGTCAGAATTCTACAGACTGCGGGATGTACTTTTCGGTATAGTATGATTATTACCAGTATGATCTGAAGTAGATCAGTTTGTATTGCAAGTTTAAAACCATATCGAAAGATCCTAAATGTTTGCTTGGCTTGATTACATACGAATACTTGCTTCAAAGTCGGTTCAATTTCTCTTCTTGCCCTTTAGTCGACAGCCCCAGATTCTCTTCAATATCTCTGCTAAGCAATGACACGCTCCATACGCACAGCACTGCTTCATGAAAATGTTTCAAATAATCATAGGCCACAGCACTGCTAACAGGTATACATCATGGCAAGTTCCACAACATGCAATAACTAACCTGAAAATACATAATCGGTGGGTGCACCGATATGGCAGCAGTGCCTGGACCGATGTGTCGAGCAAATGCGCTGACGTCTGAACGGGTGGTCCAAGCGGCCAGATGATGGATGAATGACCATTCCTGGCGGCAAAGTGTACGGAGCACCAACGAAAGGCCAGGCAGTACTTGGGTACAGCAGGTGCAGTGTCGGTTGGCCAAGGGAGGCCCTGGCAAAGCCTTTGAAACTGGACTGGAAGGCAGCTGACCCAGGACAGCCAGCAGCAGCACCTGCAGGTGCATAATCTGTGAGTGTGCTGACACTTGTTGAAATACAAGAAGAGCACACACAAAGCACGAATGCTTACATCAAGTAGATTTTTAATCGTTTAGAGACAGTAACCTCCAAGGCACTAATAAGAACATTCCCGGATGAAATTTAGGTCACAGTAAGAATGTATTTATTAGACCCGCAGGTACTGTGAGTGGGGTATGCATGATATATGCAAAGCTAGCTACTGAGCTAATTTGCATGGAACGCATGCTAGAAGCTCATCTGTATCCCTTGCTTTCAATCGGAACTAGTGTGTGATAGTTGAGGCTCCTCCATTTCAATGTCTGACTTGTATCTGCACGTTCAATTCTCCAATATAAATCGAGTTGAGTGAGTGCCTACAGCTTTCTTGTTAGTCTCTGTATGGCCTGCGGTTTTGCGAAAATGAGAACTTGCGAATTGGCTCAATTTTCTCCACTAATTTAAACAATACATATGCCTCTGATATCAAGCCCCAGGCTTCCCGAGAGCTACTCTGACAGAATCGGCAGGCGCCTCGTAGGCGTTGTGAAATCTCCCCCACTACCCCGAGACTATGCTAACTCCCTGCGAGGCCACATGCGCGCATTTCACCTTCAATTTGCACGTATGTGAATTCTGTACCTCTATGAACTCTCAGACGGGCGTCGTCATATTCGTGCCGGACTCGTGAAACTCGGCAACGTAAATTACCGCACTCGCTCGCTGGCGCGCGGCCCGAACTCTCTCACCGTTTCCGGCCCTTGCATACTATTTTCTCCACCTTGCACTTTGTAAATTCTCATGTTTAACTACACCTCGTGCGCCCTCATCTCTTGCCTGCTTTTCTTCCAGCACAACTCCGTCAGCACCCGGTCGACGCGTACGCTGTCGGGGCGCGTTGGCGAGCGAGTACGGCAATTTCGCTGTTGTCGAGCTTCACGAGAACAGCACACATATCGCGGCCCGAAGACCGCGAGGCGTACGGTCGCCGGTCTCGCGAGCGCAATAGCTGCGAAGCGCACTGCACGGAATTCGTGGGGGGGGGGGGGGGAGAGAGAGAGAGAGATTTCACAACACCTACGAGACGCCAGCCAAGGAATCAAGTGTACGCTTTTTCACATGCACTTCCAGGGAACCTCCTGTTCATGTTATTTCTTGGTATACCGCGGGTATTCACGAGGGAGGACTAATCACAGCGTTGTGCCACTCACGCGAAATTGCGACTGCGATCTGCAACCGCAAAGGCACTGTTTGAGAGACACACAAACAAACGCCCCGGTGTTAAAGAGCCTTGCGTGATGTGAAATTATTAGCAGCCGTGTACCATAGCGCGAGCATCGTAGCCAAGGTCTAGCTTCAGCGTAAATCGATGCTGACTTCTGCGGAAACGGTGGACTGGGCGCCAAACAAGTATACTAACTCACGTGGGCTCTCAGAGCAAACGAGATGGGGGTCTAGCGAATTACTGACCCATAAACACCAGAACTCGTTCCAACCAAATACAGAATAATAAAAAATGCGTACTTACCCGAGCAAAAACGATGTTTCCAACGTAAAATTCTCCTTCACTGTCGTCTTCATCTCGCGGACACACGAACACGCTTTGTTCTGATGCAATGTCACCCACTTTTGACGCGCAGTATTTTATCCGGCGATGATCGTTCTTCCGGGGTCCCCATGTTCAACACACGCGTAGGTTAGAAGGGTAGACATCACCCATAAAGCTTCTATAACTATGATTTAAGCTCGAAATAGATAAAACAGATTAAATCACGCCACCAACCACTCGGCACAAAACGCCATGAAAAAACACACACAAAAGTGAGAGTTAGTTGCCAGACTTCAAATGCAGCACCTCTAAGTTTGACGAAAATTGTGTTACTACTGTAATGTTGGTAATTATCTTTCTGCTTTCAAAGTCTGAAATGTGTTTATAACTTAAATTTAAGGTTTTTAAACACAAAAAGTGAATACACATAAAGTAATTTACATATATATTGATATTGTAAAGAGGTTTGACGTTTGTTTTGGTTTTGTTTTCACGGCGGGCTTCTCAAGAGAGAACGTGCGAGAAAACGAGCTACTTTGGGTTTAGGAAGAGGGCGGTAAATGTCGGCGTGATAGAAAGCAAGGAACAGGTGCTTACCCTGGTCGTTAAAAAAGGGGCTAATGAAACCCTCACGTAAAAAAAAAAAAAAAAAAACACGTTCGACGAGGAATCGAACCATTGACCTACAAAACAGTAAACGGACGCGTTAACAAACAGCTATGGCGGCGGGTGGTGCCTGAGGCGCGTAAAACAACTATATACTTACGTAAGTTGTCAACGAATATTGTTGCTTGTGTCTAGTCATCGCCTTCTTTAACGATGGTCTAGTTTATGCTGCATTTTTGAAATTCTGGCTGTCCTAACGCTTGTTTCTCACGCACCGGTCTTGCAGACGAGGCCGCATTGCTAGCGCTGCAAGCGATTGAGCCAAAGCTCCATTATGTGACTCAATAAAAGCTATCGCAGTCAACCCGACCTTTTCTGCGCAAGCCACGGCAGCCACGAAATAAATGGAATGTGCCGTTAGAATTATGGCGTTGATAACGCTTGTTTGACCGGCACCGTCTTGCAGACAAGCAACGTCGCTCTAATACTACAAGCGATGTCACTCCTGGCATGTCAGGCGCATCAAACCCATCGTGTAAAACGACTGCTAACAGTGCGAAAACCTCTGAGTTTGTAACAAGTGGGGATTTGCGGTGGCGGCGACGTAATAGGTACAGCAAGCAGGTAGGCAGAACAACAGCGTAGGGTTACAACCTTTCCCCGAAAAAAAAAACGGGCCTTCCGGGGGGGGGGGGGGGAGGGGGGATTGTGTTGAAAAAAGACGCCATGTTTTTTAACATGCAGTGCCATTTATTGTAGTGTTTTCTTAGAGAGAAATCAACATAACGTTTGTAATGAAAGTGATTGAGAGCTTGGTTAATCGCTCTGCATGTGCTTCACTGAAAAGTAACCGCAATTGCTGACCGCGGCGGTAGAATTTCGTTATTTTGTTCTTCCCTTAGGTCCCCCTCCATCTGAGGCAGCGCGCTCGCCCGCATATTTTCTCTGCTCGCGTGTCTTTGCGCAGCTTGTCGACATAGGCGTGCGCAGAGTTCTCAATTTGGGGGTGGCAAAGTCTTACCGCTGCGCCCCCCCCCCCCCCTCCCAGAGCAACTCCCGACCTCTTCTCACTGAAGGCCTTGCGGTGCGAACGCAGTGCAAAGAGGGATGGTTATAAAATTTTTATTTCAATGTGATGGAATTGCAACACACACAAAATATTTCTGAGCAGAAATTTTACTTTCATGTGTTACATCGGCAAGGCATGGGGCAAATTTGGCGCCCCCTTCAGATGATTAGGGGGGGCGGCCGCCCCCCCGGCCCCCCCTGTGCGCACGCCTATGCTTGTCGACACGTATTTATCGTCTTAGTTGTTGAATTGACGCTTATAAAACGCCAAAACGGGCATAATCACGGCACAAAAGCCAAAAAACCGGCTGATGACGGCTGGTTTTAGATATGGACCGGCAACCGGCCCGCTGTTTAAAAAACCGGTCGGGCCGGTCCAAAACCAGGAAGGTGGCAACCCTACGGCAGCGACGAGCGAAAATGATTGTACACGACCGCCCCCGTCGGCCTGCGCAAAAAAGGAAGATAGAACCCCTGCATACACGCCCTCGAAGAAAGTTATACAGCCGATTCAGTTGTGGACGAAGAGCAACCGAGGCTGCAGCCACAAACGATTGCGCTTGCCGTGGTATGAGCCAAAGCATATCTTCACATAGTTATGTTATCGTCCGTCTGACTGTTACTTACTGAAGGGAAAATTCAGAACACAAACGTTCACGTCTAGCGTCTATGCCAGACATAGACGCTGCTGTTTAGGCCCTAAAAACCACCTTCAGGGCGTCTGTCGGTTCTGTCTGATGGCGCGCTCGCGCCGCTGATTACGAACGAGGCGTCTGTTGGCGTTGACTTATCGTGTTGGCGAGCCGGTAAACGCCATCACGGTTAAACTCCCTGTTGGAAGACTACGCTGTTGGGACGATAGAGTGCCGACAGAGCTTCTCATTGGCCCCACAAACGCCATCAAGGTTAAACTCCCTGTTGGAAGACTAGGCTATTGGAACGATAGAGTGCCGACAGAACTTCGTATTGGCCCCACAGGCGTGCTGTGAGCCCAACAAGAAAGTCTTGTTGGAATTTTTGCCCGGGGCATAATAATAAATTCGATTTCGTTGAGGACACCGATGCCTCGCGTAAAAGTTTTATTTATAGGACTACAAGAGGCATTTTGTAGCCTTTCCTTCCCGTGCACCCAGACATCGAAACGAACCTTGTGATACACTCGAAGCAGTAGATTAGTGCAGAGTGGAATTTAAACATTCAGCACGTTTTGTTCAATTTACGAACAGCAATTTTAGAGCCTTTCCCCTGGTCTGTGTGGAGAGTTCATATTTATTCTCTCAACGGGCGGTGAAATAGTGCAATGTGCGGTTTAAACATTCAGTCTGTTTTTGTGCAATTTTGCATGCTTGCATTCACACACCGTTCTTTTAGGCACCCTAACGATAAGGTGCCGTGGTAACACCCCAATCGAGAAGAAATACTTTTTAGCACCCCTTTAACGGTCGTAGCACCCTATGAAACTGTTGATTACACCCCTGAATTTTGGCACCCTCGAGGTGGGGTGCCCGAGCAATATTTGGGTGCTTGAAAGGTGCAAAAAGGGTGCAAAATGTTCAGTGCACCCTCCTTGCACCTTAAAGGGTGTAAAAATGTTAAGATTTACACCCCTTAATATGTGGCACCCTCATGATTGGGTGCCGGAGCAATGTTTTAGTCCTTAAAAGGTGCAAAAAGGGTGCAAAATGTTGAGTGCACCCTTTTAGCACTTTTAAGGGTGTTAAAAAGTTTAGTGTGTAAAGTGTAAGATAAACGTTGTTCTCCGGTATATTGAGGAGGAGTATGTACTAACCAGTTTTCTATATATCTGTTTGGGCAGTGTTGAGGTCATTTTTGAAAGTTGCAAGGTTTTGTAAAGCAGTGAGGTTGTGTTTTATGTCTGTTTTAAACTTCACGCTCAGTCGGTATTAATATAAGTTGTCAATACTCATTAATCTTGTACTGTAGAAACGATGAGCGGCGTAGGAATGGTATGATGCGTTGTAGACATGGCGAATAATTTTTTTCTCCAGGATATACATGCGCTGCAAACTCCATGCATATGCCAGTGTCGCGACGCCGGCATGTAACACACCCCTGGCCTGACGGAATGCTCCACACTAAGATCCCGTTAGAAACATGTACACTCTCATAAATATACCACATTTGCGAACAGACATGCTCCACATAAATTGGTATTTCCTACGCATACAAACGGTATATCTGAATCGTGAACATGCCGCAAAAACTGCGGTGACAGTGTCCAGCGGGCCAGAGCCTCCCGCGTGTGCTTCCAAAGCGGGAAGTTAGGACGATTTCAGTGACGCCCCTACGGGCAGTGTTCGATCCGTACACGTCTATGCATCCACACCTACAACCAGGTACTGGTTTGCTTTGAAAATACCCGCTATTTTGTAAAGACACACGGTTCGACGCTAAGAACGCGGTTGCTTAAGTTTTCAATTGTAACTGATCGTCACAGCAAACAGGTTGTTAGAATCTAATATACGCACAGTTTCCGTAAGCAAGGGTAGCCGACATCGTTTGGTTCGGTTTAGGGGCGGGACAGGAGTGATATAGGGCTTGCGCCAAACTCAGAGCGGAATGTCACGCAATATGTGGTGAGTTCATATGGTTAAATCAAAATAAAGATGGCTTTCTTTGCCTTATTTGCCACGTATCTAAATTGCCCGATCTACGAAAGTGCAAGAAGTGCAGCAGCCACGCCAAATCATAAGGCATACCAACGGAAGGGAAAACCTAGCTGGAGAAGTCTTGCGCCTCCCCTCCTGTCAGCCTCCTAAAGTGGAAGTGCCGAAAAACACGGGGACAGTCCCTGAGCATGGCACTCACTCGAACACGGCATGGTGGGTGAAAGACAGGGGTGAAATTACGAGGCACGTTCCTTACTCTTCCATCGGTTTGCTGGCGCGTGCAATGTTTTCGTGTAGAGGCTGTTATTTTACCAATAAAACCCGAAAGTTTAATCTCGGGTAATGGACAGGGAACGATCCAAGACGCCTCTTGGCTTGTAAGACTGGAAAAGGTGCACGCGAGTTTTATGCTGCTGCTTTGTTTATTGCCGGCCCGCCATGCGTCGGGAAATGTCGGCTGTGATTGATATAACGTGGTACAGTGCTTTTCTGGTCTTTCGGGAATGTATAACGTTACTCAGACTGCTAATTCCCTAATTCAGTGCGCATGGAAATAAATCCAGCTGGAATACGGAATACGTGAATTGGCAACACCCCGGCGAACAAATGTGCAAAGAAAAAGAATAGCTGACGCTTCGATCACGTGGACGCTGAATCGTGGATATTTCTGACATCTTCGACGCTTCAGTGGTAAGTAGGTTACTTAAGTGAATGTCTATTGTCCTAACTGATGCCGTTGACCGGGAAAATGACCTGTAGAAAAGGCAACATTCTTCGGACGATAATAATGAATGATAGAGGTGAAGTCAAAAACAAAAAAAACTTCCCGTGACCACATTCGAACCTGGGTCACTCATGTTATAAAACCAGAGTTTATCCGAATACTCTATTTTGACATGGGCGAAACGAGCACCAAGCCGCAGGTATTGATTAGGGCCGTACAGCCCAAACCTCCCTGTAACCCGCCCCAAACGTTAGGCCTACAGACTGCACACCCGAGAGTTGCTGTGTCTATTCTAGAAGAGTGGTTTGTATCTTCAGAGTAGCACATACTCGCCGTGTGGGATTGGCCTACCAAAGCATCCTTCATGACGAAAGTTCGCGTTAAACCATCACTATTGTTATACCGAAGGGTGGATTTTTTGCTTCCCGCCCACTATGCGTCAAAATATTTCGGCTGCGCGTGATGGAACGTGGTACTATTATTTTCCCGTCTTTACGGAGTGTCCAATGCTATCACGTGAGATAAAGACTTGTTGAGGTTGCCTAGAAATAAACCAAGCTGGAATACGCGAAATGTAACACCTAGACGAACATGTTTGCAATGAAAATAAAATCTTGTCGTTGCTCAACGACCCCTTCCTGTTTCTTGTGCAGGTTAGTAAAGCACGATCATTGTATTCTAAGCGCTTTAACAAAATTTGTCTGCTGCTTCTTCCGTGCTCAAGTGTAGTTTAAGAGAATATCTGCGATTGTGTGTTTGTTGTTAGACTTTTACTACTGTTGTGTACGGGAAGGCATACCCGAGCCGAGCTCCGTCGCCTCCGACATGCGTGTGGTAGCATGGTGAATCGAGAGGCCAGCCAATGCTGCTGCCTCGAAGAAGACCAGAAGCCCTAGGCAAACGCAACTTCTTTACTTCATGGCGAGAGATGAGCCGCAGCCAAAGAACAATGCCCTGACGGGCGAGCTTACAGTACACGACTGGAGCAGAGTGACAGCATTGATTCACTGCTCAAACAGGAAGGAACTACAGCGCTTGGGGGTCTTATTCATGCTGAAAGCGCCAACGGTCAAAACAAGCGTTCCCTCTAGATTGTGCACACGTCACGAATAGCACAGACACACACAACACTCTTTCCAGAGTTCGTGAGTGGTCGATAGTAGCGGAGCACTCTGAGTCCGAGAGAGGGGAGAGAGGAGGTCCCCGCAGCAGCTTCAGCGTCCTTCGAACAAGTCTCTGCGTGTTGCGTCGGCATGCCACCGAAGTTTAATCACGCCGATTGCGAGGCGCCACGGAGCCAGGCGTGTAGCGACGCGTTGAATCTGTCGGATGCAAGCGTGAGTAACCGACAGGGGGGCCTGCTGTAAAGGCGCACGTAGTGGAGGCTTCGCCGCACCGCCGAGGAGTATTGCACAACGCGCGGCGGCGGGCTGATTCGTAACAGCTTCTCCGCCGGGGGTCCGAGATCCCGATGGATACGGGTCTTCCCCCGTTGTCCAGAAGGATGCTTTCGGAGAGAAGTGCTCGGCAGACGCTCGATTGCAGGGCTGGGCTGGACGACACCGTGCCAAAATGCTCCAGGCCGGTCACTGGACGAGTAGTGGCCGGCCAAGAATGTCTCTGACTTGCCCAGTCAAGCAACAGAACAACACAGGAAGTCAACCGCATCGCCGGCAAGTGCGAAGAGAAATCCCCACTGTAGCTGTACCAGGTTTTTAGTTGCGATAAAATACGCTAAAATTAACTGCACCAGTTCTGTTTTACCCCAGCAATACCTTAGCCAAGTACACAAAGTTGAAAGGTGACATTTCGCGTAATTGGGAGTGTCCCACACAAAAAGAAATGTAATCGTAAAGGTTAAAACCTGCTTCAAGAAAAAAAATGCGCCCATCTCCCCGCGAGGGGGACTCGAGTAAATGCGTCGCATAGGGGGTGGGTGTATTGCGTTAACGTTTAGTGTTTGGGGAGTTGGTGGTAGTGAATGCGTTGTATCAGCAGCTTCTTGACGTAGTTTGAATGAGTCAAGGATATAAGGCGCGTTCGTAGCCTTTGATTCTGTGTCGGTTTTGTGGCGCAGTGGGAAGAGCACCATGTACCTCGCGTTCCGCCCACAGGTAGTGAATGCGTTGTATCAGCAGCTTCTTGACGTAGTTTGAATGAGTCAAGGATATAAGGCGCGTTCGTAGCCTTTGAATCTGCGTCGGCTTTGTGGCGCAGTGGGTAGAGCACCCTGTACCTTGCGTTCCACCCGCACGGTCGTGGCGTCGAAACCAGGCGCCGAGAAATATTATTTTTTTATATAGTGTACGGGGAGGGGTGCGGACCTGTTGTTGAGAGCGAGGAGGGTAGCGTGATGCGGGAGAGGAGGAGTGGGGGAGAGGGCGCACCTGCGCGCTGAGCTGTTGCGGATGGACGGCGGACGCTACATTTGAGTTAAAGAAATGCTCTGCATTTAAAACAAAGGGATTGAGAAAGTCAGGCGTCCATAGGCCGCTTCTCGCGCCGAGAGATGCAATTTGAGCTCTAGTCATTGCCCCGAGCTCTCCCCTTTTTGAATCGCACCTGAGGTGCGCCCGTTCGCTGAAATCGGTCGCGACTGTTCGAGAGGACTGCGCCCTTCTTCCGAGATGTACCTCGAGCGAGCGGAGAAAACTACTCTACTTTACACCGCTCGAGCAGGGCGTGCGCTTTCGTTCTCGGCCGCTCCGAGGAAATCGCTATTTTGAATGCAAAGAAGCAAACAAAACGCAAGAAGAGTAAACTAGCACAGCGCATGATTACAAAGAGTGTTGATTAAATGGAGTCTTGAAGAATGAGTGGTGTTGAATGGCTACAATGCGAAGGAGACGGTGGTTTCATTCGTTACATGTTCTCGGTATGTCGGACTAACAGTTCCTCGCTACGATGCCATAGGCACTTGTGTGTAAAGGCACAACCTCTATTCGAAGCATACCCATTGTATAGGCAGGAAAATGGTTCGAGGTGTCTCCGCTGCCCTGCCGACAATAAATGGACAATCGCTCATCGCCTCTGGTTTGCTCAGAGAGTACTCGGCCGGAGAAAAAAAGCAAAAACGGGGGAAGGAAAGCTTTCGTATATTTTTTCTCGCCCGCGGCCAAGGCCAGCCGGGAAGGCAAGAAAAAAACAAACACGCACTACAACGCCAAATTATGAGCTTCAAGTGATTTAATTTTTTGGGGAGGTGCTGTGGCTAGCGTGATCTTGTGTTGTTGCCTATGCCCGAACAAGCTTGTGGTAACGTTACGGTTGCCTGGTTTATATTGAAGCAGCTTAACATAGTGCAAACAAAGCAGTCGCAAGGAAATACAGAAATTCCGCTTCATTACCTCTAGTGCGGTGGATAAAAATTGGATGGCGAATATGATACTCCCTTATGCGATATTTCGGCGAAGCAGGAGTACGCTGAGGCAGCACTCTCTCGTGGGTGCTGGCAGCGATGTTGACGCCAGCGATGATGAGCCACTGCGTCGGCGGCGCGAAGTGAGTCTCAGGAAGGGTACGCGAACTCCGTCCTAGAGGGAACCTGCAACACTCTATGAACAGTGCAACTAAACCTGCGCGACGTTTAGATTACACTGCCAGGAATATCTGAGCCAAATATTACACATGCACGTGACGCGGTGAGCGCGCAAATCGGCGTGAAAGACGCGGAAAAACCAACCGCGCTCTCTTCAGTTCTCCTTATTATGCAACGCTGACATGGCCTAAACGACATCATTGAGGCCATGGCTATCCATTGGCTGTCTCTTGCTGACTTCGCGGCTTATTTATCGCATTTGCTGTGACGATCCGCCGTCGTTAGCGCTGTGGAGAAACCCCTTCTATGCATAAACCTGTACCCATAGCTCTGCCGTTTGTTTTGTGTTTTGCGTGCATCCGGAGTTTTAATGACGTACTACTCCCCTTTCAGCCAGACCACTCGACAACAAACGTTTATTGCTTCACAAATGCCCTACCAGCTCGAGCGCTTGCTTGCGAGCAGCCACCCATGCCTGCTTTTTTGTGGCACCAGACCGGAAATAGATCCCTCCGCGTTGCGGAGAAAAGCAGAAAACTCCCCGGACTGTGATCAATCGAAGGCCGCGGAAGAGAACACTGCGAGCCGCCCCCCTTTCCAGGAGAGATGGCGCAGGTTTCGTCGCGTTGTCTTCGGTCCAGTTGAGAGGGAACAATTATGCTCATCGCGAGTAGTTTCGGTGATAGTGAACAAATTTTAATAATTCTTGCGGGAGCAGATTGCTTGGAAATAGACTTTACCTCCAAATACATTCGTAGTAGTCGATGATAAGTGCTGCAGGGCCCCTTTAGGCGAAGTCACATCGTAGTAACGCGCACGTCCCCTCCAGTTTTAAATGCAGAGCATTTCAGTAACTCTTGATGTCACCCGCATTGTGCCGTCGTAGTCCGCACCGTCGTTGTCCGCACCCCTCCCCCTACACTATATAAAAGAAAATACTATCCGGTGCCAGGTTTCGATCCCTCGAACCTGCGGGCGGAACACAATGTACATGGTGCTCTACCCACTGCGCCACAAAGCCGACACAGAATGGGACGCTACGAATGCGCCTTATATTGTTGACTCATTCAAATTACTGCTGACGAGCACTCTCTCGTCAGCAGTTGCCGCAAGTGCAACACCATTTACGTAACGCAAACTACTTAACGTCGTGCGCCCCCGGAAATGCTCTGCATTTGATCGTGCCCTTCGCGAGGGGGATCCTTCACTGCGTCGCCATGCGAACAGTTTGTCACGCTTTAGTATCAGTTCTTTCTTTGCTGGGGTGCCGACGAGCGGCGCCACCTCCTCGCATTTTTTTACTAGGGTGGCGCCGTCGTGCTGCGCCAACCGAGCGGCGCCATACTGTCCCTCCCCTCCCCCACCGCGCACTTTCGCAGAGCGCTGGCTCGGGCCACCGGGGCGAACTGCCCTCCCCTCCGAATTTCGCGACACTCTCCTCCTTGGCTTTCTTTGATGGTGCGCTCTTTCGTTCACTCGTCTGTCTTGTCTTCGGTCACCCGGTTACGCCGACAACGCGGCTAAGCCCAGGGACAGGCGCCAAAGGGCTGCCACCTAAAATTGAGTGTAGTTCTTCCTTGGTAGGGTGCACTATGTACGCAGCCATATTGTGGCGATGCTGGAAATGCCGAACGAGATTATCTTGCGAGCACGGATTCTATAAGTATGTAGGCACCGTGGATTTCGGTTTAGTTGATGACAAGAAAACGTTATGTTGACTACAAAAATTTTGTTTAAAACAATTTATTTGATTTTTAGTGAAACTATTTAAAAATAAGTTTGTTCATTTAAAAGTAATGAGGCGTTTTCTTAGCAAACACAACTGTTGAAACAAAAGGTATTTAAAAAAATACAAAAGCAATTTTTTGTCTTATTCTCCTGCACATGTAAAAGGTCTTGTTATTATTTCTTTAAAATATCCACAAATTTAGCTGTACTCAACAATCAAACGCTCCTTTTTTCTACTTGAATCATACTGACTGTGGAGATAAACTTTGTGTGTTTGAACAAACGCGGTGCCTGGGCCGGAGCTAAGCTTGCAATTTTTGCTGTGTTTCCCACAGCAAAATTACTGCTAATCGGATGGCGTTCATCCAAGAGAAATGGTCACGTATCTGCTCCTTTTGTGGCAAATGTCGCCGAAAGACCACAGTCGACTGACTGCCCTGCCATGTAAACGCCTCCCTTCTCTTTCCCGCTACCTTGTCACGCTATTCCACTCCCGTCTCGTCCCTCCCAAGATTACGCGCGAGAGGTTTGCTCAAGTAAATTTAAACTTACCGCGTTCTACTGCTCCAGGCCGAGTACCTCTATGCCAGCGCCACTGTATTGCGGAGACGCACGTGATTCGAGGCACCCCACTACAATGTTTGTAGAACCACGTTGCCCTGCTCCACGTGCATTCTTGAACTTTAAATCTATCCGGTGGAACCTTCCGTTACTGTTGCCGTTTGATTCTGCCAGGAGCTGTAGTGGCACGGGCAATAGCAGGTGAAACTTTTTTGCAGTTGATGTATTTCAATGTGATATCGCAAAAATCAAGCATCTCTAAATTTGTTTATAAAGGAACACTGCAAATACCACTTATGTATTGATTTTCTGCCTCACATTTGCGTAACGTTTTGTTCTTGTTCAACAATGTTGACAAGTGTGAAGTTTGCCACCGTACTTGTACGTTTAGATTTGGCTGTGGGTATTTGACTATTGTGCACATTAAGTTTCACTTTGGACGGGTGGCTAAATCGGGCCGCAGACATATAAGTTCTGCGCAGTGGCTGCTTCGGCTGCTGCTGCTCGCAAGATCGCCGAAAAAGGAGCCGTCCTTGTGAACGGCGTTTCGTGTCCTGTGGCCTGCATGGGCCCACAGGTCGTCTACGTGACGGTGTACCGCTTGAACCCCGTCGTTAGCCATGCGGAACTCGCGGCAGCACTGAGACCGTATGGAAAGGTCCTCAACGTCAGCCAGCCGGCGTGGAGGAGTCTTCAGCACATCAAGACCGGCATGCGACTCGTGAAGATGGAGATGGCCAAGGCCGTGCCTAACTTCATGAAGATACGAGGGTTCAAGGCCCAGTTTGAGTATAAAGGTGTTCGACGGGTATGCGCCCGTTGCGGTCAGAGCGGCCACCAAGTGAGCAACTGCAAGACCCCGTGGTGCGGCCGCTGCTCGGAGTACGGCCACGACGAAGCCGACTGTAACGCCAAGTGTCGGCGCTGCAAGGGCAACCATGCAACCGCCGACTGCCTGCGGCCCCGGTCCTATGCGGACGCTGCAAGCAATTTCTCCGCGACGCCTAGCGCGTCCCCCAGTCAGCAGGCTCTCGAGAGCGCAAGTGAATTTCCTGAACTACCCTGCGCCCTCTCCGGCCAGCCAGAAGAGGCGTCAAGCGGGAATATTGAGGCTCTCGGAAGCGCAAGCGAATTTCCCGAACTACCCCGGGCCTCCTCAGGCCAGCCGGCAGAGGCGTCAAGCGGGAGCACTGCTCTGGGTGACAGCACGGCGATTGAGGAATCTACGAGCGACAGCCAAGAAATGGACCTCGAGGGCTACACGTCGCCTTCGGAGGAGGCGATTGCACCTGCTGGGGAGGCCACGTCATCGTGTTCGACGGACACTTCCCTCTTCACAAGTCTCAGCTCTACCGAGAGCAGCGACACCGCAGAGCAGCCTCAGCGCGAGCAAGGGCATGCGCCGGTCAAAAACACCGTTCTTTCTGGAACCTCCAGCGGCTCGCGCAGCAGCCGACGAAAGGAGAAAAACAAGCCCGGAACCAGTGTCAAGACAGCACTCGCGCCAAAGCCCTCTGCCGCGGGCCTTCTTACGCCCAGCACCAGTGTTCTGTTTCCGCCCAAGATCAAGGACCCCTGCCTAGTCAATCCTGTCAGCCAGGTCGCTGACCTACTGCGCTCCCCATCCATCCTGGATTGGCCCGACGCGTCCAAGCGGACCCTGCCTTCCTCCGCGGACTGAGGTGACGCGGATGACACTAAGAAATTGTGTGTTGAAGTGTCCTCTGAGGACAGCGAAATGTAGGAGGGAGCGTCAACATTAACTAGCGCATTAATACCATCATGCTGGTACATTTTCTTTCCCTGAATGCCCAAGGTTTTCGAAGCTTTGACCAACAGAGAGAGATAATGCATTATGCACGTGCGCAAAACGTTGACGTTCTCTTCCTGCAGGAATGTAATTTCCGCTCGCCGCGCGATGTGTTGGCTTTTCGCGAGCGGTTTTCAGTGGAGGCGTTTTTTGCATTGAATGATCGAGTAGCTTCGGGGGTAGGAGTTGTTTTCTTGCGCGAGAGCCTTCGTCGCAAGGCTCACTGCACGTTTGGCTTTGACGGGCGCGTGCTTGCAGTAGATTTTCTGCTCCTAGATCGTCGCGTGCGTGCCGTGGTTGTTTATGCACCGGCGCGACACTGCGATTCATCGGCGTTTTTCGCATCTCTAGATGCATTCATGTTGGAGCCCTACCCTACCTTTTTAGTGGGGGACTTTAACTGTGTTCTCGATCCCCAGCGAGATGTGTGCGGTCCTGGACAGGGTAAACCTTATGTCGGCGCGCGGGCACTAAAGGATCTTGTAAGCCAGTTCCAGCTCCGCGACGCATGGGTGCAGCTGTATGGTGAAAGGTTTGCCGCCACGTGGGAAAGGGGACGATCGGGCAGCCGGTTGGATAAGTTCTACTTCCCGCCGGAGCTCAGCCATTATCTTGAGCGCTGTGACGTTCTTTCTTTTCCTGCGGGCACTCCGCGTATCTCCGATCACAAGCCAGTCCTAGCAACTCTAAACCTTGGCGACTGTATGCCTCGTCAGCAGTTGTGGCGGATGGACGAGAGTTTGCTGACAGATGAGGTCAGTGTAGCCGCGTTAAGGGATGCGCTTCGTCCACCGCGCCGCGACTCGACGAACCCAATACCGTGGGATGAGTTAAAGTCCGGCTGGCGCGAGGTGTTGGTCCGGGAGGGGAGAGCGCGTAAAGGCCGCATCACGGCCGCCCTCAACGATACACTGTGGAGGCTTCGGATCGTCAAAAGGGGTGGCGCTTTAACCTTCACCATGCGTGACTACGTCAATGTATTGAGAGCGCGATATGAACATCTGTTACGGCAGTCCTCTCGCGCTGCTAGTCGTGCCCAGTTTCTAGGCCGGCCAGTTTCAGACCCATCCGTGTTACGGTACGTCAAATCAGGCTCCCTTGACGGACCAGGATTGGCTCAAGTGCCAGAGGTTATGTTGCCGGACGGCTCAAAAAGTGCTAATAGCGACGACATTTGTGAGGTGTTCACGGCACATTTTTCTCGCCTCCTCACCTCAGAGAATACGTTGCGGGATGCATTCTTTGAGGAATGCCTAGCGTCTTTTTGTGGAGCGCTGCCACAGGTACCCCATGACATGGCGAGCAGGCTTTGTGCGCCGGTTTCGCAAGAGGAGCTGCACGATTGCGTCAGACGCCTAAACGGCGCATCAGCGGCGGGCCCTGACGGCATCCCTGCAAGGTTCTACAAGACCTTTTTTTCCGTTGTTGGGGGCGCGCTTCTCGCCATGGTGAACGGCTTTCTTCTTCATGGAGAGCGGCCGGAATCCTTTCGTGAGGGTCGTGTCGTACTGATAGCGAAGCCAGGAGGGAGCCCTTCGGACCCAGGTGCCTACAGGCCTATCACGCTCCTCAACACTGATTATAAGATTGTTGCGTCCATTTTAGCCCGCCGAATGAGCCATGTACTCCCGTGCATACTAAGCTGCGCGCAAACGTGCAGCGTGCCGGGCCGGTCAATTTTTTCATCCTTAGCCCTGACCCGCGACCTATTTGACTTCGCATCGAGAACCGGCATTTCCGGTTGTTTCATATCGGTGGATCAGGCGAAAGCTTTCGACAGAGTGGAGCACCGGTACATGCTCGGTGTCTTAGGTCTCTACGGTTTCCCGTCGGAGTATATATCTTGCCTTCGGCTAGCTTACTCGAACGTAACCGCCCGGCTGCTTGTCAATGGCCGCCTCAGTGAGCGCTTCACAGTTACGCGCGGGATCAGGCAGGGTTGTCCCTGGTCCCCTTCGCTCTTTGCCCTATGCCTGGACCCCCTTCTGCGTCGCGTGGCAGCGTGTCCTTCCATCCGCGGCTTCCCGCTGCCCGGTCAAGGTCAGATTAAGGTCTCTGCATATGCGGACGATGTGTCCCTTTTTCTCCGGGATGAGGACAGCTACCGAGCGTTTACACGGCTTTTTTTGGAGTATGGTGAGCTGTCTGGATCCCGGCTGAATAAGGGCAAAAGCAAAGCGCTACGATTTGGGTCGCTTGCCAGTGACCTTGCTGGAGACGTACAGTGGGTGAGGAAAGTCCGGGTGCTAGGTGTAGTCTTCCATGGCTCTGGAGAAGTTGCTCGTGAGACGTGGAAGGATTTGTTAGACACGGCTGACAAACGTATAAACATAGCGTCGACTTTCAGGCTGTCTCTCTCTGAGAGGAGCTATATCATTAAGTCGTGCGTGTCAGCGGCGTTCTTTTACGTGGCGAGGGTAGCTCGACCACCTCGTGATATAACTCGTCGGCTGGCCACAAAATTCGGGTCATTTTTCTGGGCTAGCAAGACCGAGTCAGTTGCGCGCGCTTTGCTGCGTCTGCCCCGCAGCATGGGGGGTTTTAGCTTGCCATGCCTGAACACGATGTCAAGTGTTCTAGCGTTACGCGGTGTGTGGGAACTAGTAGATGATGATGAGTACCCGGGGCAGGCTCTGCTTCGCTACTTCTTGGGTACTGCTCGCTTGTTGTTTTATGATGAGCCCATTACCGGACCTACAGCCGTGCAGCCGCCAGCTTTCTACAGGTACGTTGCTGAAACACTTAGAGGCTTTCAGTCGGCCAACCCAGATTTGGATATTAGAGCTTCATCTGCGACTGATATATGCGAGAAATTGGCTATTGGGCAACTGAATGATCGGCAAAAAGAGAAGTCTAGCGGGGCCCGCTGGCAACAGTTAACGTCAGCGATGCTTCCTGCAGACGTTCGTGATTTCGGGTGGCTGCGGGGCTGGAGGGCCCTGCCGACGTGTGACCGCCTTGCAGCATTTGGTGTGGTTCGCTCTTCCCGGTGCCCGCAATGCGGACGCACTGAGACGCTAGAGCATGCTCTTTTTGAGTGTCGTGTGGCCGCCACATTCTGGGTTTTACTCAGCAGAATGTTTGAGCTTAGGCTGGGAGCCCACACGAAATCGAAAGACCCATTTGTCAGCTTTCTGCTGTGTGTGGGTGCCTTTGTTGTGTGGCGCCAGCGAGGTGTAGCCGCCTTGCAGGCACGACCACAGCGTGCCATGTATCCCCTGTTGTGGCGTGTTCGAAAAATGGCCATAGAGCATCTGCAGCATGAGCTGGTGGCGCTGGGTGAAGAATCTTTTCTCATGCGTTGGTCTACTCGCTTCATCAAGGTTGCCAATAACACCGTGCAATGGTGTGTCGTGCCTTATTAATAAGGTGAAACTTGCGTGCTGAAAGGAGTTGTATGTTTGAGGCCAAGGCGCAGTTTAGGCAGCCTGGCTGCGCATGCATCTCTGTACGGACATAGAACGGATGTGTGTGAACTGCTGTGGTTTTTATGTTTACTCCCACGCGTGAACTATGGTGTCTGAGTCTCGTGCCTCGGACATTATTGTAAAGGACCTTCGGTGCGGTGTACTAGTTGTTTTGTGAACTTCCGTGATCTTCACTTCCTTTTCCTCTGTGGCACATTACGTAAATCCTGTGCTCTGTCGACCCGTGTAGTAGCTAACTACAGCGGGTCCTAGCTGTAACCTGTGTTTAATAAATTCTCTTTAAGAGACAGACCAAAATTTCTGCGTTTAAGTAGACCGAAAAAGACTATCATCTTTGAAAAGCGTTCTTGAGGCAACTCGCCCCGTTGCCTCTCTCCTGCTCCTCAGCGGTGCTGGTTGGGCACCGTTGAAGCGCCGGTGGGAGGAGCAATCACGCTCGCGCTGAAGTGGTGGCGCCCTCAGTTAAAACCTTTGTTGGTAGGTTTTCAGGTTCGTTTTCGGTGGCGAAGGAACCCTTCGCTTGAAGAATTCAGCGGTGAAGCAGAAGAGATGAGAAGACGATGACGGGACGAAGAGATGATGACAAACAAAAAAATGGGCCATTCTCCCCGCGAGGGGGACTCGAGTAAATGCGTCGCATAAGGGGTGAATGTATTGCGTTAACGTTCATTGTTTGGAGGGTTGGTGCTATCACGTGTACACCACGCAGCTATCACGCCGCTAGCACGCCGCTGAGTCGCCAACGCACGCCGCTGACGACGTAGTTTGAATGAGTCAAGGATATAAAGCGCGTTCGTAGCCGTTGATTCTGTGTCGGTTTTGTGGCGCAGTGGGAAGAGCACCATGTACCTCGCGTTCCGCCCACAGGTAGTGAATGCGTTGTATCAGCAGCTCCTTGACGTAGTTTGAATGAGTCAAGGATATAAAGCGCGTTCGTAGCCTTTCATTCTGTGGCGCAGTGGGTGGAGCATCATGTACCTTGCGTTCCGCCCGCAGGGTCGTGGGATTGAAACCATGCGCCGGTAACTGTTGTTTCTTTTTATAGTGTAGGGGGGGGGGTGGCTGCTGCGGACGCCGACGCACGGGTGACATCGTGAGTTATACAAATACTCTGCATTTAAAACTGTATTTATGGTTATTTACAAGAGTTGGTTACAGAAAGTTGATTACAGGGTTGGCTATGCATGGCCGTCTTAGCGATCAACCCCCCGAGTTACGCCCTAGGTACCATACCTTAGCGATCTACTCTGGGTTACGCCCTAGACGGAAAGGTTTACGTGCAGTAAGCACGGAGGCTCGCTGGTCACCAGCCCGAGCGAAGTCTCAGCTAAGTCTCCTGCTGGCCGTTATCCCCGGGAGTATAATACCTCGTGTCCATTGTGAGCCGGATAGCACACCTGATTGGTAAGAGCGACATCTCGAATCCCACCAATCATGGGGCAAAACGCCGCCTTACCAAACTTCGCGGACTTTTCTCCTCTACCCAGACGGAGCGGACCCAGGAAGACGCGTACACCTGCACGGGGCAGCTCTGCCACGGTCATGGTGGCCATTAGGCGGCGCGGCACTTCAAAAGCCGCCGCCCGGGCTTACGCACTCCAAGCGTAACACGGTGGCCCCGAGGAATGCAACCCCAAAGCGGTGTTTTACTGCCCTAATTGGCCGCGCCCTTTCGGCGCATCGGAAGACGGGAGCCAGGCTCTTCAGAACTAGTCCGGCGGCCACAAAGAGAAGCAGGGGTGGCGTTTACAAAGGGCGTCGTCCCGGCATAGGCACCGTGACAGTGACACGGTGACCTCCGAAGCACTCAAGGGCGCGTCATTCCGAGGCGTCCAAAAAGGGAAGCCGCTTTCCCCCCAAGCAAAACCAATTACGGCGGCGGCCATTAGGATGAGCGGGGGCGGCAATGCGCGCGGCCTCTCGGCCCGCGCGTCTTATCTCCCGATCTCCTGTCCGCCGGCATGACAGCAGGCGTCAGAAGCCCTACACCCTCTTTTGCTGTGCAGCAGACTAGAGCACTTGAATGAGAGACAGACAGGCCGTAAGTTGCTTAATGTCACACTCTGAAGAAGGCGAAGTATACTTTATAAGAGAAAACCTGTGTTTGAAACCAGTTTCGGGAACGAATTTTGCAATTTCTGTTAAGAATAAAAGAAAATCTTCATTATTTTTGTATTTATAGTCAGTTTAAACCCTGGAAGTTTATTTTGGACCGGTTATTCATTATACACTTGTTTCTTGACCATCGTTTGACAACTTGACAGGAGACGATGACGGCAGGAGATTGCGGAGAGCCCGAGCCCCTGAGGTGCTTCGTTCCTAAAATCTCTGCGGTGCAAGAGGTATATATTGCCTGTCCTTAGCCCGAAGACGCTCACAAAATTTCCACCAATTAGGCCATATTACTGAAAAACACTTCGCCTCAACGCGTAGAGCCACGGCAGAGAGCAAAAACCATTTGCCGAGATAGCAGTTGCGAGAAACTAACCAAGGCTGGGGATGTCAATGGTTAACGCAGCGCTTGGTATTACGGAGGCCAGGCGGAGGCGAAGGCGACAGGCCGCGGCCGTGGTTGCAACACACAAGGACGGGACGCTTATCACGCGTGCATTCCGATGAATTTATTCATTAAGGATGGAAGGAAGGCTTCAGCCTCGTAATTACATCCGTTTGATAATTTCAGGGGCGACTCTCACTCCAAGAAAAAAAAGACAGCCCGATTAGTTTTTCAGCTTCTGCTTGAAGTAGGCGGTTGGAGAATGCGCAACACTTTTCTTATAAGGCGGCTTTACACACAGTCCACTTGACCTGCCGAAACCCTTCCACACTTATGAGCTTTACTAGCCTTTCGCAGCTCTTTCCTCGATTTCCAACGTAAGTTGGATGAGAGGGCAGAAACTATAGGCCCAATTCAATAGACTCGGGTAATCAGGTGTCTAGCCAAAAGAATACTTTCTAGAAAACTTTGAATATATTGTGACGAAGCCAAGGACGACGCAGTTGCCTTGAAGGAGAAACAAGTTTATTGGAGCGAACTTGTGCTCCCCTAACAACTCAAAAGAATACAGAGGTGGCGAAGCAGCGGTCAACAAAGTGACTTGCACAGGCGCGTGTCGTCGAATTGAATGCCGCGGCGCCTGCTGTGCAGGCTTTTACCTTTCGGCGCAAGTGTCTCTGGAACCGTCGATTCACATCTAGAACGTTGTAGATCACCGAAGATTATTGTGGGCTAGTGACGTTAGGGCGAAACATTGTGCTTATCTGAATGTGATAGCTCGTACGGCATAAAAGTAAAGAATGTAAGACGCACTTCGTTTGGAACGCAGATAACACACCCTGGCCTGGCCCGGCAGTAAAAACAAACAATAAAAAAATTCCCGCGCCTTCCCGCGAGGGGAACACGAGTAAATGCGGAGCATTGGGGGTCGTTAACGCCGCGTAAAGTCGCGTTAGGGTGGGTAGTTGGGTCGTAGTTGCGTTGGTGTTGGTTTGGGGTAGAGAGCGGAGAGTAAAGTCGCGTTAGGGTGGAGCGAGCGTCAACCAAGGCAGGAAGGAGCAACGCAGTGACTGAAGCACGAGCGACCGCTAGCCGCTTTATATTTGCAGCGCGCGCAGTAGAGGGAGAGCAGTACGGGGGGGAGAGCGCGCATGCGCAAGCAGCGCGCGACCTTGCACGCCCCACCGCGCTGCTATCACGCACCTGTTACGCCGAGACCGCTACGGAGCGAACGGGCTGACTACGACGCATGCGCGCGCCAGCTGCTGTTGAGAGAGAGGAGGGAAGGAGGAGAGGCGCACCTGCCGCGGACGCGGAGCTGTGGACGCCGTCCGACGCAGGAAGAGGCGAGGCTTAAAAATGCTCTGCATTTAAAAAAACAAACCCATACATGGTTCGCGGCATTACCCCCCTCTAAGAGTGCATCGCCCCGATGCTAAAATAAAAGACAGTCCGAAGAACCACAACAAAAATGTCCGTCATCTTACATAGTAAGGTTTCAAGCGAACCACGTGGACGACGTCAGGCCGCGTGAGTCGTCGTGATGTTCCGGAATCACCATCCGGGATCACCTCGTAGGTAAGTTGGCCGACACGTCGTAGAATCTGGTAGGGTCTGAAATACTATCGCAGAAGCTTCTCACTCAGTCCGCGTCGACGGATGGGAGTCCAAACCCACACACGATCCCCAGGGTGGCACTCGGCGTCTCGGCATCGGAGGTTGTAGAGCCGGGCATCCAGCAGCTGCTGGTCCGTTGTACGAACTCAAGCCAGCTGGCGGGCTCCTGCGCACGCTGAAGATATCTTTGGACGTCGGCGTTGAGGTCGTTGTCTTCTACGTGCGCAAGCATGGCGTCGAGCATCGTAGTCGGCTGTCTTCCGTAGAGAAGCTCGAACGGCGTCATCTGCGTAGTTCCGGGATAGCCGTGTTGTACTCAAAGGTGACATACGGTAGCACTTCGTCTGAAGTCTTATGTTCAACGTCGACGTACATTGACAGCATATCCGCGATTGTCTCTTTCAGGCGTTCCGTTAGTCCGTTCGTTTGGGGGTGGTACGCCTTCGCTCTTCGGTGATCCGTGTTGCTGCACCGTAATATCCCTTGCATCAGCTTGCAGTAAAGGCCGTTCCGCGGTCCGTGATTAGGACTTCCGGGGCTCCATGTCGCAGCACAACTTGGCTTATGAAGAACTTTGCGACTTCTTGTGCAGTTCCCCTCGGAAGAGCGGCGGTCTCTGCGTAGCGCGTCATGTAGTCTGTCGCTACAACAATAGCTACAACTTGTTCTCGGATCGGGATGTAGGGAACGGGCCCAGAAGGTCCATTCCAATGTGTTGGAAGGGCCTAGATGGGACGCCGATCGGCTGAAGAAGTCCGGCGGGTCTTGTCGGTGGCGTTTTTCGTCACTGGCAGTCATGGAAGCTCCAGACGTAATGGGTGACGTCGGATGCAAAGCGGGGCCAGTAGTACTCCATCTTGATTTTCCCAATTGTGCGAGCTGTGCCGAAATGTCCGGAAGGCGGGTCGTCGTGGCACGCTTTCAAAATTTCCTCCCGAAGATCTGTGCGGATGACCAGAAGATAATGCGCCCTTGTTCCGGGGCTGAAAATCTTCTACACGAGGACGGAGTTTTTCAGGCTGAATGCAGGTAAGTTGCGTTTGAAGGCCCTGGGCACGGTGACGTTGCATCCTTGGAGGTAGTCGATCATGACGCGTAGATCGGGGTCGTCACGCTGCTTGGCGGCCAGGTCGCTCTCAGTCACGACTCCGAACAACGCGCTGTCTTCATCGGAATCTTGTGGTGGTGGGTTGACGGGGGCACGGGACAGGCAGTCGGCGTCGGAGTGTTTCCTCCCGGATTTATAGACCACTGTTACATCGAATTCTTGAAGGCGCAAGCTCCACCTACCAAGACGGCGAGAGGGGTCCTTCAAATTGGCGAGCCAACACAGCGCATGGTGCTCTGTCACAACCTTGAACCGTCTTCCATACACATATCAGCGTCGGCGATATTTTGAAATGGCCCAAATAATCGCGAGGCACTCTTTTTCAGAGGCTGAGTAGTTTCTTTCTTCCTTGGACAGACCACGGCTGGCATAGGGGATTACTTTCTCGCACCCGTTTTGCTTTTGTACAAGGACGGCACCCAAGCCTATATATATATCGCTGGCATCCGTGTGCATTTCCGTTTCGACGTTTTCGTCGAAATGCGCGAGCACAGGCGGGCTTTGCAGGCATTGTTGCAGCTCGCAGAAGGCTGTTTCTTGGGCATTTTCCCAGATGAAAGGGGTGCTATTTATTGTCAAGCGGGTCAGTGGCTCTGCAATGCGGGTGAAGTTTGCGACGAAGCGCCTGTAGTATGCGCATAGTCCGAGAAATCTCCGCACGCCCTTCTTATCTTTCGGTCTTGGGAAGTTCGCTATGGCGGAAGTTTTCGCCGGATCAGGCCGGACTCCCGCGGCGTTGACGACATGGCCCAAAAACTTGAGTTCCTCGTACGCGAAGCGGCACTTTTCAGGCTTCAGTGTTAACCCCGACGTACGGATGGCCTCGAGTGCAGACTGCAACCTTGCATGGTGTTCGTCGAAAGTCCGAGAGAATACCACAACTTCGTCGAGGTATACGAGGCAGGTTTGCCACTTCAGGCCAGCTAACACCGTGTCCATGACTCGTTGAAATGTGCTGGCGCCGTGCACAACCCAAATGGCATCACCTTGAACTCGTATAGGCTGTCCGGGGTTATAAATAAAGTCTTCTCTCGGTCTCTCTCGTCCACTCCAATTGGCCAGTAGCCGGTCTTCAGATCCATCGATGAGAAGTACTTCGCGTGGCATAGGTGGTCGAGGGCGTCGTCGAATCGGGGGAGGGGTACACGTCCTTTTTGGTGATTTTGTTCATTCTCCCTTAGTCAACGCAAAACCTTAATGTTCTGTCTTTTTTCTTTACGAGTAAGACCGTCGCAGCCCATGGGCTTTTGGATGGCTGTATAATGTCGTCGCGGAGCATGTCGTCGACTTGAGTCGGGATGGCTTCCCGCTCGTGTGAAGAGACGCGGTACGGTGACTGTCGGTAGGTCGGGCTCCATCTTCGGTTATTATTCGGTGCTTCGATAGAGGTGTCTGACGTAGTTTTGAGTTCGACGGAAAACACTCTCTGTAGTGATGCAGCAAATCCAATAATTTCGTCCGTTCTTCTTGCGGTAACGCCGGAATCACGTCGAAGGGATTCGGAAGCTTGAAGGTATCTTCGGGTGCGCGTTCAAAGTCGGCAACCGCGATCCGTCACTTGCTTCTTGCGTTTCTTCGAGGAACGCAATTGCAGCACCCCTGTTTAAATGCTGGTATTCCTCGCTGAAATTAGTGACCAAAACTTGGGATTGGCGTTTCGTAAAACACGCAATGCCTCTGGCAACGGAGACACCGCGGTCGAGGAGCAACCTTTGGTCACTCTCTGCGATAGCGTTGACGTCAGGAACAGCATCTTCCCAGTAGACGGTTATCATCAAGCTAGCGCGGGGTGGCAGTGTGACATGATCATCGGCGATCCCTAAAGCAGCACGGTGTTCGGGGTTTGGTTCAAGCGTCATGGAGTGATCGGAGGAAAAAGTTATCGACGTGGTCTGCAGATCAAATATTGCGCCGTTGTCCGTCAAAAAGTCCATTCCGAGAATTACGTCACGGTAGCAGTTAGGCAAAATGACGAACTCCGCAGGGTACGTGGTGTCGTCTATGGTGACGCGCGATGTGCACGTTCCACTTGGCGTCACGAGGTGACCTCCTGCTGTGCGAATGTGCGGACCGTCCCATCTGGTCATAACTTTCTTCAGCTTAGATGCAAAAGGTCCGCTCATGACTGAGTAGTCGGCTCCCGTGTCTATGAGGGCGACTACTTCAAAGCCGTCGATGGACAGCTGAACGTCGAACGCTGCCTTCTTCGAGTTCCGAGTGCGTCGTGGCGTCGTATCTCGGCTTCTGCGTGTTGACGGCCGGGCACAGTGCGTCGTGGTCTTTGTGGTATTCTCATTGGCAGGTTCGGTCATGTCGGATACACGTCGCGCCGTTTTGGTGTCGTCGTAGTCGGGAGCCACGTTAGGGTTAGAATGGGTCGTCGGGGTCGGGGCATGTCGTGAATCACGCTCTTCAGCGAGTCGCTGCGTCGTTGGAGGGTTTTCATTTTTCCGCCGTTGTGTAACTTTACCTACCGAAGTTGCTGCTTTTAGTTTCCCCGCGTGGGCTGGGGGACCTTCCACGTGAGAAGTCAGCAGTGCTGTGGCGGTTCGGTGACTGATACGGTTAGGGCGACGGTGAACGGTTGGAACGAACTGGTCCTCGGTTGCTGTTGGAGAGGTATTCTTCGATCTCAGCAGGGCGCTGGCCGTATCGGGGGCTTGGGGCGTCGACGGAGAACCCTCCCCAACCGAACCTCTTGTAGGGACAGCCACGTTAGATGTGGTCGGCCTCTCCGCAGTGGTACCACAGCGGGCGATTATCGGGCGTTCGCCACACGTCGGTCTTCCTTGGCGTCTGGTAGTGTTAACAGGGCATCTGTTGGGGCTAGGTGGTTATGCATAGCGTGAATGGAAAGCGCTTAAACGTCGGCCAGACTGGTCGCTGTCTCAATGAACGGCTCCGGGAGCACAAGTACGCGTGCTCGTTGATAAATGCGCCGAGCAACTTGGCACAGCATTGTGGAAGGTCTGGATGCACGCCTGAGTACGATAAAACGTCAGTGCTCCTGAGGTCCAGAAACAAGATGCAGCGCGAGATATGGGAAACATACAGCATGGTGTCTGGTAAAGAAGGTGAATACGTCAGCGCACCATCTATCACATTATCAAAAAGAGAAATAGACTTCTTGTCGCGCTAAGAACTGAGCACGCGCTCCTTGTAACACAGTGTGCAGTTGTAATCACATACGTTCAAACTTTTTTGTATCTTTCTGTATCTTTTTGTTTTTTTGTATCTCCTTTCCACACAAGTACGTGTGTATATAGATGTTCATCCACGTAAATAAATCAGTTGTTAGTTTGCGCTTCGTCCTGTGTTGTAGTTTTTCTCGTCCTTGTTTACTAGTCAAAGTTTAAGCGCTTTCCATTCAAGTCTGGTAGTGGTGTACAGGGCGTCGGGCGGGTGGCATTGGATGGCGATATGGCTCCGCCACTTGACGACGGGTTGGAGCAGGGCGGGGTTAAAGAACTGCGGAGTAGGTCATTGCTTGGGGCTGACGGGGTGCTTCTGAAGGCGTAGAAGTTCCCAGCGCCTGCTGAACGTCTTCTCGGATGACGTCACTCAGGGAAGCCACTTGAGTTTGCGGCGTCGTTGGAAAAAGCTTCTGAAGCTCGTCCTTGACCACTGCTCGGATGGTCTCGCGCAATGTATCAGAGGTTACAGTTGCGGCACCGATGGTCTCCGAGAACAGTGCGTTGACAGGGCGGTCGTACTGCCTCGTTCGAATTTCTAGAGTGTTCTCCCTCGCGGTCGCCTCAGACGCGAATTCCGCCACCATGTTCGGCGGGTTACGGACTAGACAAGCGAAAAGCTCTTGCTTCACTCCTCGCATTAAAAACCTGACCTTCTTTTCTTCGGTAATTTCGGGGTCCGCACGGCGAAAAAGTCGCTTCATCTCCTCAACGAAGATCACGACGCCTTTGTTTAGAGGGCTTTGCCGTTTTTGTAGAAATGTTTCTGTTTCCTTCATGTCGTTATAGGCTGCAGTGACTGGATTGAAACAAAAATACCCACATGCTGTTGTGCGTGAGTGCACGTACAGCGACGTGAAAAATCCCTGCTTCTCCGACTTCGCAGCCGGATACACTAAACTGCACTTGCGGCCGTACGTTCATGTACGAACCGAGTGAAAAATGTAGGCGTGTAATTCTGGGAATAGGCACCAAAGAACACTGCGATCAATAGATCGCGTAAACTGAAATTACAGATTTGTGACCTCTTATTTTTCTTATGAACGAGAGATCGGGTCCCTCTAGGTACAAATATATAGCGGCTCATGTAATTGATTACGACAGGGAATTATCAAGCAATACGTTTTTTACATGGCGCGGTCGTTTACAGCCGTTATTATTTGAGGCACCTGAACACAATTGTTTTGTGCTGGGATATATTCTGGCATATTTGTACATGGCACTAACACAGGAATACACACGAAAGAAATTCGAAAGAGAACGAATATCAGGATAATTGTCAAGAGAAAACAATAAGGTATATCACAAAAATGAATTTGTGCCACCAAATGAATATATTATTGGAACAAACGTGCGTAATGACATCGTGCAGGTGGCTTGTGCCGCGGACGTGGCTCCCTTGTGAGAAAAAATGCTGGGAGTGGCATTTGGACTTAGCTTTTTAGCGCCACGCTTATCCAATATCCGTTGCTTAAATATATTCATGAAATAATCCTATTGAGAAGGGAAACAAATGTCACCACCGAGTCTGAGATGTGCCACAAACACCCGGCAAATATAGGAAATAATGCATTGCAGGAGAGAGTTACTGACCGTTGTACCGTAGCATGGTCAAATTCGCGTTCGCGCTTCTGCTCAGTGCCACGTCCACGCTCAACCAGCTTACACTAAACCCGTTTAACAAGCGCTTTGCTGGACAAAAATAGGTCTGCTGGAAATAATATAGTCGCCCAGTGTGTTTTCGTTCACATCGCAATGACTGGACGCGCTGCGCCGTTGACTACTAAGATGAAGTAAGCGCGCACACTGCAAACGTTGACTACCAAGATGAAGTACATGGCCTCACGTGTAAAGCAAACCTTGAGATGGAATTAACGGTCCTCTGTGCACTGTGGATACATGGAAGAAAGGGCGTACAGCCGTTGTGGTGCGAATATGCATTTCGCGTGCACATTCAAACGTGCGCGAATAACAAAGGGATAACAGAAATTGCGAATCAAACGTACGTCAACGGCGCGGTCAGCAGATTAGCAGGCCTTAAATTGTTTTACCTAGTCGCAATTTTTTTCTCTTTACAGCCTCAATTTGCGCCGCACTGACCAAGCACATATTACGTAACAAAACGCTCCAATTTCAAAACAACCGGATTATAATACCAACCGGGTCGCTTACACATCGAGTAAATGGAGCTTTCAATAGCTCCCCGGCGCCACCTTAGTATAACCGGTTATACACAATTGCAACAGTACAAAAAAAGGGCCAACCGGCAAAGAGAATTTTGTCTACCCGAAGGTGGAGAGAAATTAACGGGAAAAGCTTTCTTGCGACCCACCGGCAGGGGGACGAGCCCGGGGGGACCCCCCTTGTCCCCCCTAGGAAAAAGCCAGATAGGGTGGGTTGCTGGGAACGGGAACTTGGACATCGGGAAGGGTTATGGGAAGAAGGGTGGGAATGGGGGGAGCAATTTTGCTCCAATCCTTTTGTCTGACTCTCTTCCAAGACTGATTGCTCAGTGAGGGTATCAGACAGTGCCAATTGCCAAATATGCGGTCCCTGCCACGGGTTACCGCTCATCCATAGGGTCCGATAACTGGGCCCGAACTATCGGAGACAGGAAGTACCCTATTTAGTGGCTACGGTCGGCCCCCCCCCCGACCCCCAGCTCTGTGGCCGATGCGTACTAACGTCCTCGATCAACTGTCACGCACCAGGTACTCACGAATCACCAGTGAAGCTTTACACTATACACGGGTACTTGCAACACCTGCTTTTCACGGTCTCCGGACACCAGAGGTTTGTATGCGAACGTTAACTGAAATCTCCGTTCGCCAGGCTCCCACGGGAGCGGTTATGAGAGCCATGTACTTATGTCCTCCTCTGTGCCTACTCTTTCGCTCAATGGAACAAGAGTCTTTTGGCATTGCCGCGGGGTTAGCGGCTCGGCAGAGGAGATCGGTCCGGGCCTACTAGCCGTTACTAAGCCAGGAGAGTTTCCCCGGTCGGTGTACTCACCTCACCTTTCCTCGTTTTCCCCGTGCGGGACACCAAGTAGCTCGTGACACTGCGCCCCATCGGCATTTTCGGGTGACGAGGTCGCCGTGACCTCAGCTAGAGAAGATCAGTCTATAGGCCCCTCGCAGCAAGGTTACAGGGGGGCGCGACCCCCCCCGGTCTCATACGGACTGTACAACATCTAGGCCCCGGTGACGTTCGGTTACAGGGGTTGGTCACTTCCCCCAGCTTCCTGCGATCAGGTCGCTGGCCCCGCCAAAGCTTGCGGTTACAAGGGTCGCCAGTCCCCCGGCCCGTAATGGTTTCCCGAATTTAATCGGTATTCCCAATACAAACGACTGTACGCTTGCGGCACTTGCTACCCTCGCAACTTGACTCGCTGGCCTCCTCCCACGCTGGATTACAGGGGTGCGTTACTTCCCCCGGCCAAAGAAAGTCGTAGTTGGTCGATCTCGACCCGCTTTCCTGCTTCAATCGCATTGCCAAGTGCCGGGTTGACACCCGACCGCCCGACCTCCGCGTAGGACCTGATTCCAGTTGACCAGGAACCTCCGCAGTGGCGGCCGTTTTGCACGCTCCCTGGGCAGGGATTGTGCGGCCTCCCCGATTCCTCGAGGAGGTCCCGTGGAATTACCGTACTGCCACGCTCTGGCCCCTATGACATTAGGTTACAAGGGTTTGTCACAATCCCCGGCCTGCAGACCAGTTCGCAAGTAAAACAGAACGAGCCCCAAGCTATGGTTACAGGGGTGTGCACGCCCCCGGCTCGGTAGTGGTCTACCCATTGCTTCAGCAATGGTACGCCAACACTACGTGCGAACTGTACCGCGTGAGTGCAGTGATTACGTCGCAACATTGACCCGCTGGCTTCCTCTCACGCTGGATTACAGGGGCGCGTTACCACCCCCAGCCTTTGGCCTCCTCCCTCACTGGATGACGGGGGCTCGCTACTTCCCCTAGCCAAGAGAGTCATAGTTGCTCCACAAATACCATCTTTCGGGATACAAGGGATCCTCTGAGGAACTCTCAGTGGCTCTGCACTCTCGCCCCCAAGACTGAAGGTTACAAGGGCTCATCAAGTTCCCTCGGTCAGCAGACCAGTTCGCATTAAAGGCCCTTCCATGCTCCGGTTACAGAGGTTCGCTACACCCCCGGCATCATTGTCTGTACCCATGCTTCAGCATGGCACGATAAAACGAACTGTACCGCATGTACCCCTATGACTTGGGTTACAAGGGCTCGTCACCTCCCTCGGCGAGCAGATCGGTTCGTGTTTATAGGCCCCTTCCTAGCTGCGGTTACAGGGGTTCGCCACTCCCCCGGCCTCATTGTAGCGCTCACATTGCCTTAGCAACCATGCGCCACTATAACACAAACTGTACCGCTTGGTGCAGTTGCACTTCGCAACATTGACCCCCCGGCCTCCACCACACTGGATTACAGGAGCGCGTTACCGCCCCCGGCCAAAGAGAGTCATAGTTGATCCACAGAAATTTGCGACAGCAAATTTTGATTGAATTACCATTCCAAGCACCAACCTCGGCAGCCACACAGGCTGTCCGGGCCTGCATCCGCATCACGCATCGGTGTTCTTGGAAGGCACTTGCCCTCAGAGTGCCTGGGAGTTGCTCAAGCTCCCATGGGCGTTGAATACCGAATACAGTGGGCCTGGCACACCACTGACTCCTGCCATTGCGACGGACCAAAGCAGGACAGCCGAAACCGACCGACACAACCCAGTCCGCCGGCAGGGGGGGCCACGTGCAGGCCGGCAGTAAGATTTCCCCCCCGGGTCGCTTACACACAAATCATGATTTTATTTCACGCCAAAAACAGATTACACGCACTCGTAACCCGCACGCTATATCGTGAGACGCAAGCTGCCGTCGGCCAAAACAAGCACGAATTCAGGTGAACAATTCTTGCGTCACGAAAACCTTACGACAATAGACTGAACATGCTACGCCGCTGATAATTATGCGGGGAGTTAAGCGCGCACTTGACAAATACACGGCCTCTTATCCAAAGCAAAGCTTACGACGTGACGAACTGACCGCTGCGTGCAATTCCTACTCAGAACAAACAGTGCACGATGGTCGCAGAGGAAATATGCATTTGTTCGTAAGTGACCGCTCAAGCTTGCGCAAATCTTAAAGGAGTACTGACACGAAATTTTCATGTTACGTTTTTTTCGCTGCTATGCGTGCCTACCAGCCCACTAATCATAGAATGACAGATTAGACGGACGAGAGCAGCGTAAACATTCATTTACGGCGTCGTTTATTCGTGCCAGTTTCGGTTTCGACTGAAAAACGCCGAGCGGCCGCCATGACAGCATGTATAACATGACGTCACCATTCTTGCCGTATCGCTGCCTCTCTGGAAGCGCGCGCGAGCGAGCGCACGCGCGCGCCCAGACCGGCCGAGGTTTTCGCCGTCCCCACAGGCCCGGGCAGCATGACGTCAGTCCCAAAACCATGACGGGTACACACACCCGAGCAGCGCGCGCCAACCACAGCCAGCGCGTCGGCTTCGTCACGGGAGCCCCGACGTCGGCAGTTTGGGGCACGTAGCAGATGATGTCACGTCGGCCCGCTCTGGGCTTTCTCGTGCGGGCGAAGATTAAAATGGATTTTAAATATGTTTCGCTGAACGGTTGCTGTTGAAACTTGCTGGGAGATATCTCCTGATAAAAAGGAAGCGTTTTACATAGTTATCTCAGCTTTGAAATTTCGTGTCAGTACTCCTTTAACAAAGCGAGAACAAGCATTCAGAAACTTACCTCGCTAAAGAGTGACGGCAGCGTCAGCTTGAAGTATGCCCTTTCAAATCTATTTCAAACCAAACGAAGTCTTTCGCCTTCCCTGACCTTATTTGCACTGCCTAAGGAAGAACACATCGGCCCCGCGAAGAAAACATAAAGCGACACCAATGCGACATTTGTTCGGAACGAGCAGCTAATTCTTACTTTGCTATTCGCTGGCGCCTACGATAGAGCCGGCACTGAAGCTGCACAGGCAAACACGGCGCCGCACGGGCGGCGTTGCTCAATGTCGCAACCAGCGAGGCGACCCGCCAGCGGAGGCAGAAAAACAGAAAAAACGACAGCTATCACGTGACTGTTCTGTTGGCCAATAGCGGGCGGCGCTGGCCGGAGAAAAAGCAAATAGCAAAACACGGAGGAGGAAATGAGCGCAGGTGAGGGTGAAAGGCGGCGAGATCATAGAATGGCGCTACTTTATAGCACCCTCGACAAACCGAACCGGTGCACACCGGGGCACACCGGTGCGCGTTTTCATCATCGATAAACCGCACCGATGTGCACCGTCCGTCCTCGATAAACCGGGACGCACCGTCGAGCCGCAAACTGCTGTAGCAAAGAGCGTGAATTGCAAGGGTACAAAACGCAAAAACCATAAACTGTCAACGATAATTCGCAGAAAAAAAAGCAGTTGCAATTACAGTTCAAAACTACAGTGACTACAGCGAGCTACACGAGAGGGAACTGCGGTGAAATGCGTAAATAAGCGCGTTCCGGAATCGACTGATGACCATGAGGGGAATGTGCATATACCTCGTCGTTGCCACCTGCAATCTAGCCCCCCTCTAAAAACCACTGTCTCTGCACTTCACCAAACACAAGGCAGTGATCGTGAAGGGGAAACGCAATCTAGAACGCCTAATAACGTACCACCAATACCGCCAATAAAACACTGTATATATACAGTGCAGACACGTTGGTCCATTCATTCATGCATTTATTGCGCAAGAATTCGTGTCAATTCAGCCAAAGTGGGCCAAAAAAATGAGACATCTTTATACCGTAAACGAGGCCGGGGGTGCGAAGTACTGGGACTCGAATTGTCTTTCGTGTGGTGTTTTTCATTTACGGTGCATTTACTGCACCTCAAAATCATTTAAAGGTCAGATGGATCAGCAGCCACGGACGTTGACGCTCATCACACAGGCAATACACAACTACCGGCCCAGTGCTTCGCACCCTCGGCATCGTTCGCTGCGAGGAGATGTGTGATTTTTTATTCTATTACCACACTTCTTGTACAGGCGCGTTGGCTAGGCCAACAGAACGCCGCGACGCCAGCCTCGAAGTTGGCAGAACGCCTCGGAACAGGACGCATACGGCGACACGAACATGTCGGCCGATAAAAAGCCCGTGTGGTATGAGTGGCTCGCTGGCCGAGGACGCCGACAATACCAATCGGCCAAACTGTCGCCGGGAATCGATCGAGAAGCGAAAGCCGTGCCCCGACAACATTCATGCCGTAATGAATGCGGTCCTGTTTCTAGGTACGAGAGTGCAATGAAGGTAGTGAGGTCTGTGAAGCCCATACCATTCAACACTACTGCTAATCCCATCTGTATTTTGTGTTTGGACGCTTGACCGTTCGCTTTGGCGACGATTCGTTTGCCAGAGTTGCAAACTGCCCATTCGCGTGTGGCCAGCAACGCTTGCGGAAACTATAAGCTCAGTCAAGATCCAAAGAAGAGTTACGGGGGGCTTATTAGGAAATGAGGAATAAATATCACCCATAGGTTCTAGCGTAAGGACTAACACAAAAGTACGGCAATCACTAATTCCGCAGGACGAAATCACAGCCCCTGCCGAAACATTAGGGTTGCCGGAGATCATCTGTGGTGGGGGAATAATGGAACATTACTGTGCCACTAATATACAAAAATGTTCAGTTAACCACCCAAACTTTTTTGAATCTTAAAGAAAACCTGGATGTGAGAACGTGCAGTGGGTCTCAATATATTATAGAGGTTTTTTCAGCAATACTTCCTGTTTCTCTGGTAGCTCAGTGGCTGAACGCCTCACGCGCAGTCAATCGAAGTCGCGGGTTGAAATCTTGAAAGGGTGCCGATTTTTCTTTTTGTTTTCTGCGCGGTATTCTAGGTGGAATAGTTTGCGAATCGTAATCGCGAGTCACAAAAAGAAAACTTTGACGTGAACTGCCATATAAAACGCCAATGCATTATTTAGGTCACTGACACGATCTGTGCAGTTTTAAACTCGTGCTTTGTAGATAATAAAGGCAATTGTTCTGTCAGAGAAGGTTCTCTATGACTGGCTGGTCCGGTTTGTTCTGTCTGCGGAATCTCCATCTCTCCCAAAGTAGACCGCGTTGTCCGCGCTACTAGAAGCAGCGGCAACCGGTTTCGCAAACGCGGTTTATGTGCACCCGCGTCCAGCGGCAACGCCAGGGAACTGGCGAGGACAACAGCAAGAGATAGATCCCGCCACGAAAAGTGGGCAGTGTTCTCGAAGGTCGAGCTGGCCGACAGCGGGCGCTCCTTGCTAGCGGACGTTCACGTGCGCCTGGTATTGTTCGGATCTTTTTCGAACTCCTCACTTGACGCAAAGTGACGCGCAAGCCTGGACCACTGCGGGCGTTCCTCACGAGGCGCGCCTCAGCTGCGCTTAGAATTTTTTTTGTAGCTCTGGTTGGGGGAACGAAAAGCTTAAACCGCCCTGCTAATAAAAGTGTACGCAGTGTGAGCAGCTATAAAGAATATACAAAGGCTACCGAGGGGTTATCTCTGTAATTGTGACTCGTAATTGGCAGGGGAAGCTGAAGATGGCTGAGCCAGCACGGCAGAGCAGATTTTCTTCAAAAGTACGAGTGTTTCCCGCAGCCCATGGTATATTGTGGTATCGCCGCGTACAGCTGGCGGCCGTATTGCTTTCCGTGGAGGGAAGAGGATCAGGGCTTTCTGGGCGAAGTTGAGAAAAAGAGCTAGCTCTCCCTGCACTGAGGGCGTGCAAATTGAACCCATCGGGTGTCATTTTCGACAGCTTACTCACAAGGTCGAAGGACATCTCTTTCGTCTTGGGAGCGCTCGAAACCCTGTTAACCGGAACCGTCACAACGGCAAGACTTTTTTCATAACGTCGGGATTCGAGGGTAAAAAAGAAAGATGGGAAGGGTAAAATGTTAGGCGCGGTACCTGAGCACTACACAAGAGGGGAAGAGGGAGACGGAGACCCATTTTGAAAAGTCGGTCGCAACATGGGTCGCACATCATTTGGAAGTACACTTCATTTTAACATGCTAGTAAGAGTACGTGTGTCATGTGTATGTGCAATATAGCATAGCTGTGTGAAATTTCAGACATTACGAAAAGTTCAACACAGTGGCACTGCCGCTTCGTTACGTTGGAGTTTCTTTTTTAGATAAGATTGATGACGTGAGCCTGCATTTGTTGCTACAGATTCAAAGCGCTCTAATATTGCTGTGTGCCGGTGGTAGCACCGTGGCTTTCGTGGGCAGCGTACCCGGAGGCGACCGTAATGTCAGCGTTTGGGATGCAGTGCAAGCTAATAGCGCAGCTATGAGCATCTGGCCTTACCTCATTGTTTGCAGATGGGTTACATATTAGTGCAAAAACACTTTGCCGGCTGCTACTGTGATTTAGAGGCGGCGATGGTGACAGCGCTTTAACCGGGCAAGGAAAGACAAAGAAAGCGTGACGCGGGGGGCAGTATGCTGAGCCTGCACGAGACGCTCGTCGGAGCAGATGGGGAAAGTGTTAGGGGGAGGGCGTAACGCCCTCCAATGGTGTCAGCTGTCTCTCTGCCTCACTCTCACACTTTCGCCAGCCGCTGCTGCTCCTGGCATGGCTCATCCAAACCACGTGACGTTTGCGCGGGATGTTCAAACACGATTTGCCACAACACGCTCGCCGGCGGCGGCGACGTAGTGCGAGATAACAGCAGAGTAGCGCTCGCCGCCTTGCGTTTGCTGACATGCGATCACTTCCAGAGGCGCACAAGGCATGCGCCGTCCGTGACCCAGAAGAGTGCGGTTCGCGCTGAGGACAAAGTTGGCATTAGGGAGTATATTACCAGTCAGTGTTTTTTGTTTAGGTGTGTTGTAGTGGACAAAGCTCTTACCAAGAAGCCTTGCATTCTGAATTGCCTACTTTGTTGATTCAGCGTCTTTTATTGCGTAGCAATTTAAGAATTCAAACACATTTTTGCATTCAAATAATTGCGTGCAAAAATTTACTGTGTTGAGAAAATATTTGTGGTTATGTCATTGAACCGTTCGAAAAAAAAAGGCGTGAAATAACGGCCATTTGGCTCTATGATACCGGGAAAATAAAATAAAAATACAGCCATATGCTACAAGAGCGGGACGTCGTTGCATAGCAATATATACATGTTTTGAGGGGACTGAGCGGTCATGTGTCACTACACCGTAAGAACCGATCGTACAGCATGTTCTAAAGGCCGTGGTTGTTCTCGGACCCATCTCTAAATGTACCCATAGTTGAAACAGCAAACCAAGGAAGCTCAGATTAGTTTACGCTCGAGTGCAATTTTGGTCACCACATTCTTGATTGTACTGAAATTTGGCATTATCGTCTTAAAAGGTCATTGCGGGTCCGGCTTTGCAAAGAATTATAGGAAAGCTCTTTATATGCAAGAAGAGCGATACGTAACCTCTTTAGTCATGAGGGCAAAACCTTTCCAGCACTGGCGTAAAAAACCGTTCCGCGGAGACCTTAACCGTTGTATATGAAGCCTTCTTCTATGCGCAGCCAAACCTAGCGTAGAGATGACATTCGGAAATAGCGTCTTGTGGTACAAGGTAGATTCCATTGTCTACGCAAGGGCGGAATCGAAGGTTCCGATTGCCGCGCACAACTGGTCTTATCGAGCTTAAGCAAGGATTACTATAGTGCTTGCTAGAAAAAAATTTGTAGAATCGCATACTGAACGAGGAATGGTCGCAATGGAGGGGCGATGGGGAAGCAGCCAACGCAACTACCTGAGGCTCTCAAATTCTATGAAAATGTTTGGGCCTCATATTTAGTGCGCACTGGTTTGAACCTTATATTGTAGACATGAAAACACTTCAAACCCGTGCCCCCAGATTGTTTGAACAAAATTTAATCATTGTGTCCCCTCAGGACATTATTATTATAAACAGCAATTATAAACAAGCAAGCGCTGTCTAACATGTGGTTAGACAGCTCTTGTGTTATTCCTACCGGTTCTTTTTACTTTACATTTGCGCTGACCATAATAAGCATTTTCGAACCCGCCCTATTCTCTATTCTCTCGTCCGATTCCCTATTCTCTATCCGTCGTTGTAATCGTGGTATTCACCGCAAAGCGATTAGGTTTCTTGGGAATGGAGTTTCTGGTTACCAAAACACTTTTACCAAGGATTTTCTGAAACTTTATGTGAACCTTTGATGTTCGTTTGGCGTTCACAGCTGCTTCAATCATTATTTTAGTATTTAATGATGTTTTTTAGGAAAACCTTCTTGTCATAGTTTTTGTCTATTGAGGGTGTCAAAAAGTGAATATTTTTCCCTTTAGGCGCTGCGGTAACGTCCCGTTATATTCACTGCAATTTTTCAAAAAACAATGCTGGCGATGCTTACCAATTTCGAAGGATATGAATCTGGAAGCTTAGTTGTTCCTTCAATTCATCGGCTGTCAAGCTTCCTGTTAAACGTTGCGGCCTCCCTAGTCCCCACTTTACCAGCCTCTTGGACAGCTTCCCCCGAAGTTCGTTGCAATTTCTAGCCACTGGCAAAATTTTTTTTTATACACGACACCGAGAAGAACATTTCATAAGCAACACCTTCCACTGTTGCCCTACCTAGGCACGCGCAGAGCTTGAAGGATAGCAGACCTGTCGACGATGAGAATGCCAAGGGTGCCTGTCGAATTATGTTTTTTTTTGGCACTTTGTGTTTTTCAACTCGCTTATGAGGTTGTTAATTGCGCATGCGGGGCCGGTTCTTTGTGGATTACATTTCGTATCCTCAATCGGTTGGACATAATCCTCCCTTTCTGTTCTTATGCTGCCTCGTCAACAGCAAGCACCTCAAAACGTTTGGGTGTACGTCAGTCACATATTCCCATAAAAAAGTGTCACAACACATTTTCGAGTTATATTATTTATTTTAAATATTTGAGCCAGCTCTCGGGCTATAGCAGGATGAGGGTACGATTCACATCAAACAAATGGAAGTCAATGGGCAAAAGAGTGAGCAAGGAAATATTGATACAACACGGTATTCGAACAGCAACATAAAAGGAAGTGTGCAATTCTAAAGCCCCATTAAACAATGAAAATGAGTTGATTTAGTGTACGTACCAAAAATACACTCGTACAAAACAACAAAAGCTTTTCTTTTTCTTTTCGTGTATAGAAACTGCAGCTGAATCTTGTTATAGCGAACGCTGTTATAGCGAATTATTCGCTATAGCGTACTAAATACAAACTTAGGTTGGTTACGCTTCATTGCAATGTCACTCAATCTTTTATAACGAAATGATTCTTTCAGAGCGGGCCGCACTGTTGGATATAAGACGAAATATTTTACCAGTAGGCTGAAAGGCTACTTGTAAATACACCCGGTGTCGAAAACTGAGCAAGTAGAGAAGGCCCGTTTGTTCGTGGGCACTACAGAAAACTTCAGCCTGGTCAGTGCTGTGAATAGCCACCAGACGAAGACCACATCCTTGCTGGAAAAAATAGCAACGCAGGCATGTTTTGTCACATGAACTTTGTTCTGTAGTAATTTCCCGGTTCCTGTTCTGATTCATTGAGCTTGAAATGCCACAAGGAGAAAGATAAGAGTTACCTTGTTTACAGCAATCTGGAAGATTAAACTAATGCGTTTTTTTGTCAAGGATTTTTTGCGGGAGGTAGGGCTGGAAAGTAATTGATCGTAGGCTGTCAGTTCTGTTGTAAGAGAAAAGGACACCCAGTTCAAGGTGAACTATTACGCGCGCTAACACTAAGTAGGTAGAGGCTGCGGATGAGCTATGATATGCGCTGGACGTTGAATTGTGCTTAAGGACCGTCATTGAGATATGTATCTAATTGGCCATTTGAGTGGGTTATTACGCGCGTATTTGCTATCCAAGCTAAGGAAATTAGGGCAGACAGATTGAGGTCTAGAGTTTGAAGGGAAGGCATGGAATATTGATTGGTGTGGACACCGGCTTGATCCTACATGAGATCTCTGTTAGCTTTCTGTCTGCACAACAGTGAAGGCGCCATACCGCACACTAGTCGCTACTGATGCCTTAGTTTGAAAAGAAACAGCTAGTGTCGAAAAAAAACTCACGTGTTGCTGCCACGGGAGCGTGAATCGTCCGGAATTCGCCGGGCGGACACGCCATAGCAGACTATTGCCTCCGGTCGCACTCGGAACACTGGCGACAGAGCTAAAGATCACTTTTTTCATTGCACGCGGGAAGGCTCCAGTTTCTTACAGTGTACTGCATCGTGACAGGGCGCGTCAACATCATGACCTGCCCCCCCCCATAAAAGAGCACTTTGTGATGATGATGATGGTTGGATTTTTTTGGCGCAAGGCCAGCTGGGGCAAAGAGCTCCAAACAAAAGTATATAACAAAATACAGTGGCTAGTAAAGTGTGTAAGCCCGAATATCTGTAATATCAAATAAAGGCAACGGTGGTGGCTGTTGTATAGGGCCAGTTTTCATTACGCATGATAGGATATGAGGTTTAAAAAGTTAACACCACACAAATATTTAAAAACGCGTTGCACAGAAACCATGGCATTGTCACCCAAAAACAAGAAAGGGTGTAGCGGAATGTGCTGTCTGTATAGTTGCTTTAAGTGTCTGTGTCTTGTGTCGAGTGCATGGGATTAAGATGAGGACTACGGGTAGCCCCCCCCCACATCTGCTACACACGGGTCTTGGAGAGCTAGTGAGCAGGTGTGAGTTTGTTACATGTGTATGGCCTATCCGCAACCTAGCTAAGATAACCTCAATGTGTCTGTTGTGTGAGTCAGTTGTGTATGGTTTCAAGTGTGGTTTTATTACGTTTAACTTGTTATCTGTCTGTTCACTCCAGTGCGTTTGCCATGTGTTGCGAAGTTGGTGTCAAATGTGTGGCTTCATGTCTGTACGGCACTGTTGCTATGTCCCCTGTATTCAAAAGTGTAGCAGCAGTGACCATTTGATCTGCGGTTTCATTCCCGGCTATTTCACAGTGGCCAGGAACCCAACATATCGTTATTTCTAGACTTGAGGCGTATGCCGACATACGGGCCTTAAAAAAAGATTGATTACATAATTGTTTGAGCGTTTTCTGGACAAAAGTGCACGTACAACGGTAAGAGAATGCGTGTAAACTATAGACTTTAAAATTTGATGTTGGACGATGTTATGTAAAACAAGTTAAACGGTGTGTGCTTCAGCCGTAAAAATGCTGTTGTGGGAGTTTATTCGTTTTGCCTTGTTAAAGTTTGGTCTTTGCGCAGCAAAAGACAAAGCATCAGCTGTCTTTGATGCGGCTCAGCAAAACTCTCCACACTGGTGCTTATGCTGCAGGAAGAGGAAAGGCTGCATAATAGCTGCCCTTGGTGCCCTGTTTTTGTCGAATTGCACACAGAGCAGGTCACAAGAAATAGCCCTGAGTTGCCATGGTGCAATAAAATAAATGATGGGTGTCTTGTGGATGTAGGAAAATTACACTGCTAGCTCAGAAGCTTCTGCTCTCACTCTGACAGGGAACGGCATGGGAATAGATGGACGGTTTAAAAAGAGCTGCTGTGAGAATGCATCATGAATGGTCAAGTTACAAGGATCATTTGTCAGAGACATGATTTTAGAGGCATAAAACTAGTCATTGTATATAATTTGGTGATACCGGGACCATTCGTGCATTCTGCATAGAGCCTTTCAACAGGGCTGGTGCGAAAGGAGCCACAAGCAAGGCAAGGCCCGAAATAAAGAACTGGGTGAACCATTATAAGTGCAGTTTTTGTTGCCGACTTATGTACGACGCTGTCGTAGTCCAAGTGAGATCCTACCAGTGCAGTATAAAGACGCAGGAGGAGCTGCTTGTCTGCACCGTACGATTGGTGAGAAACGACTTTAGGGATATTCATAGTTTTTAGACATTTTTGCTTAATAATTTTCAGATGCGGAAGAAATTTGAGTTTGTTAGATGTACCACCCCTATCCCTGTCCTTCCTAAATACCATGTAGCTATTAAAGAAATTTGTGTGTTTTGAGTTCAGATGTGTTTCTTCAAGACACACACTTGGCTGATTGGAGTGCCGTATCTCGTACACATCATCAATGTATTTAAGGAGCCCTCTGCAGTTCCATTGAATTATGTTTTCTCTTCCCATTATTTAGTGGCGGAGCTAATGGAGTGTGTACATTTATGTGTCGCCTTTCGGGGCTGTGACTCTCGTCTTTTTCGGCTTGTCGGGAGGCTTTGGCGTCGGGACCCGATCCTTGCGGTGCACCGAAGACAAGAATGGTCCTACGTCCATTTCATCATCGGATGTCCTCGGAGTGCCTGTGTGATCAGGCTCCTTGCGCCGTGGACCCTTTTTGAGCGCGCTTTACCTTGCCCGCGACCATCGAGGGTTTCAGGAACGCCTGGGATGGCACAGGTGGTGCGAAGGGGGGGGGCGGCCGCTGGTTTCCCGTCTCCATCTCCTCCGTGCCGTCGCATGTGGTTTGGGACGGTGGAGTGGAAGTGCAGGATGCAGCATTACTCCCACCAGACGGGGTTGTATCCACAACCGCTTATGACTCAGCGAGTGGTGTGAAGACAGGATGGGCCGCCAGAGGCAGCCCAGGGGGACGAAGCCAGGCGCCGCTCTGCCCCCTGGTGAACTGCGTCGGCGTACCTGCCCAGAGAAAAAGAGGCGAACCTCTTCCGCGCCTCTGGGAAGGTGATAACTTCAGTGACTTTGATGTTGATAATTTTCTTTTCTAGCTGAAACTTTTCACATTTTGTGGAATAGGCCACATGGGGACCCTGACAGTTTACAAAAAGAAACTGTTGCGCGTTACATTTTTCGGACGAGTGGTCGTGCTGGGCGCATTTTGCAAAGGTAAGTCGGCCTGACAAGTGTTTTTGCCAAGCCCGAACCATTGGCACTTAAAACAGCGCTGGGGGTTCGGGATGTAAGGCCGGACTGGACATCGCACGAAACCTGCATTGATGTATTCCGGAAGGCCCGACCTGTCGAAGGTTAAGATGAGGTGCTTTGTGGGTATTTGTTTGTCGTTTCTTCGTATGGTTACTGCTGTTACGCCCTGACCACAAAGGCCCTCCAGCAGGGGGGACGAGGTTTGGGCCTGTTGGTGACACATAATGACAATAAAACGCCCTACCAAGACGAGGACGAAGAGAGAATACACAAGCACAAGCGCGAACTTTCAACAGAATGTATTTCGGAAAGAACCCCTTTTGTACACTTGCTCTCACCACAAGGAAGTATCGCGCATGCGCACGTTTACACATCTCGTAAAAAACAAATTTCTTTTTTGGACAATGATACAGAAGGCGTGCTTACGCAGTTTGCTTTTAAGCGATCTATCATATCTGCTTCTATGATTTCACGAGTTATTTTTTCTCTGTTTTTCCTGATTACAACACATTTTTGAAAATCCGCTTCACACCCCCCTTCCCACTCGCACGTGCTGCAGTGGTGCTCCAGCCATCCGCTACTCCCATTCCTCACATTAGCGCAGTGTTCACGAAGCCTATCGTTCAAGCAGCGCCCCGTCTGCCCTATGTACCGTTTTCCACATGAAAGGGGTATTTCATAGACGACGTTTCCCACGCATTTGACATATTTTGTATCGTGCTTTTTGGCACATTGGAGGGGAGGTTTTCTAAAAGGATTGCTGGCTTTACACAGTTTGGTCAATTTGTCCGGCGCTGAAAACACAACTTTGATATTGGCTCTCCCGCCAATTTTCTTTAGATTGTGGGAGACACCGTGCAAATACGGTATAACGGCGAATTTTGGGCGGCTGTTTGTTGCTGTGATTGGTTCCTCCCGCGTTGCGGCACGTATCTTTTTTAGGAGGGACTCAGCAACCGAAATCTGCACGTGGACTGGATAACCAGACTGTGACAGTCTTTGCGACTGTTGACTAAGGCTTTTAGTCATGGTATGGGCACATGATTTTTTGATTGCATTCGTAAAACACATGCTCGCAATACCTCTTTTCACCAATTTGTGCACCAATTTGCACAAGCACGCGCTTGTGCTTGTGCATTCTCTCTTCGTCCTCGTCTTGGTAGCGCGTTTTATTCCCTCCAGCAGGTCAGCTTGAGTTTCATTTAGTAGGTCATGTTCGGAAATCACGCCATGGGAGCTGTTTAGGCTCCGGTGGGGCGTGACTCGGATGGCCAGATCGGCGATGCGCGTTTGAGCAAGAAGTCAATCGACCTGATCGTGGTTACTGTCCTCGACGATGATTTCACCAGTTCGATGTTCTTTGGCCTGATACGACCCTCCAACAATACCCTCAAGAAACTTTGACACATACAATACCGACTGTGAAGCAAGAGGTTTTGGTTGGTCGACCGATTCAATCACGATGAAGCGAGGGTAGATGTTGGGTTTCGGAGGACTCAAGTTAGGAAGAGGTGGAAAAGAAACTTCGGTGCGGCCCCTTTTCTTGGGCCGATCACGTTTGGCTTGGGGTTTAGATAATACCATATAGCATAGTATAAATTCAGAGAGACAGGGGTACCTTCTTCGTCAGCCTTACCCTGATAGCGGAAGAGGTTCCTGAGCTCTCTGCCTGGTAAACAGACAGGGAGCCCATCCGCCGGAGCTTGACCTGGGCTCCGACGGCCACCGTTTGAGGTTTCTACCCTTCACCTTAAAACACATCGTCACGGTTGATCACAACTTCTGTTTGGGGGCTCGGGGTCCGCGGTGTCGCCAATACCGTCAGCAAGATTACTCAAGGTGCCCGTGCGGGGAGTGCAGTTTGTAGTATTCAAAACGTGATAAGGTACAGTTTCTCGTATTGCACCTCCCGGGGATATGCTTTGCAAGGTTGGTACTTGGCCGGCATTTTTTGTGGGATAGAATAGGTTAAATAAACATGGTGATATGCGTTTCAGAATAGCACAAAGAGAGCATCTTACAGAAAATCAAGGATACTAAAAAAAACTTGGGAATTTATCGTGGTCGAAACGAACTTCTACGCCACTTAGTTACCAAAGCAGAACCACATGGTTCTTTCAACAGTTTTATAAAAAGAATAGGAGTCATCAAAGAGATGCAGTCCGTGGCACTGGGTGTGCAAAGAAAATGCCGAGATTGTGCCCACAAGGCAACACAATCGCGGTACTTCCTACTAGGAGGCTTCAATGGCATTCGAACACATTTTTGAACGACTGAAAGGTGTTTGCATAATGCTGAAGGAATTAGGCCAGTGGGCACATTTGGTGGCATTGAAGTAACGAATCCAATATTGCAGTTCTACTTGCATCATATGGCTAGCAAGACAATAAAATGATATCTTGGCGCATTTTTTAACGTTGCGGGAAATCGAAAAATCGAGCCGCCACCATACACACCAGCAATTTGCCGTTCAAGCAAAAACAAAACAAAACAAAAAAAAAAAACAACAGTCTCCACAATTCCGTCTGCCTAATCAAAGTTCCGAACATGAGTAATTGTCAGCTAGACCTTTGGAAAGTTCTAGGCATGGGAAAACGGCTTAAAGATGTATATCTGGGGTGCAAACTGAACGTTTAGTTCAGATAAACATGAGTGTAGAAGACACAGCTCCAACAATTACAGTCAAATATACATGCGTTTTTTATACCAAAACAGATAATCCACCGAATAAAAACAATGTTAAAACAGTGAATCAATAAAAACCAGCGGAAAAAAAAACCAAGAATGTGGCTTGCCCACGTTTGCGCCTTGTCAACTGCATCGTTTAGCGACTGTACGGAATAGATGCGTTGTATTCCAAAATATATACGTTTATTGAAAAATGAAGGACAACAAGCTACCGTAGCCACGGAATGACCTGCCTTATCACACTGCTATAATAAGTGACTAAGACGCGTTTTGCAACGCCTTATCACAGCTTTAAACATCTTTTTCTCAAAGCCGTCAGTATACCAGTAGTATTGTTTTTGCCACCTGTATATCTGTATACCTTTCTTTTTTTCCTTTTGTATTGCCTGACCCCTTCAGTTTTATTTGCTTTTATGAACTTCACCTGTATGTGTAAATATTCGTACCATTTTGCACTAAGTATTTTCCATGTTCGCTTTGTTTCTCGTGATCTGTATCCCCCCCCCCCCCCCGTTATGTATTACCCCTCTTCGGGGCCTTGAAGGGAACCCGAAATCATAACAAAAAAATTCTCTCTTTCTCTCCAGTGAACGAAACTTTCCAACTTATAAGTGCGGCAACTCCGGTTGCATCAACGAAAATTACGTTGTGTGCGTACATTAAATACATTGCGGGTACTGCGAAGGCTAGGCCATCGTTACCTACGCAAAAATAGCCTACATGCCCAGAGGTGCGTTTCACAATGACTTATGGGCTGCCTGACTATCTAATTGAATTCGGGCAACAAGTTCAATCAATTCATGAATAAACCTTTATTCACTCCGTAAATTAGTGCCTAGGCAGTATTATTGTTCGCTGAAACAAAAGTGGGCGCATATGTTGAATCCGAAAAGCTTGTAATTAGTTATCCACAAAGCTGTATTGGGCAATTGTTCAAAAGCACAAATTTCTGGACGTGATGATGATGATGGTTGCATTTTAATGGCGCAAGGCCAGCTGGGGCAAAGAGCGCCAAAAACAGATGGTTAGCTACAACAGATTAAATGTGTATACTAAAATTGAATAGCAACAGAGGTAAAAACAAAGACAATGGAGATGGCTGGTGTAGAGGGCCAGGTTGTGATTATGCATGATATGATATGAGTTTCAGAAATTGAACTTCTGATAGATACTTAAAAACACGTTTGACTGTAAACATTGGTTCATTGCCTAAGAAGTACGATGGGTGGAGTGGGATTTGTTGTCTGTAGATTTCCGGAAAGTGTTTGCGTCGTGTGGTGTGGAGTGCCTTGCATGTGATTAGTATGTGAACTACGGATAGGCCTTCTCCACACCTGCTGCACACGGGTCTCTGAGACCGAGTGAGCAAGTGTGAATGTGTTACATAAGTGTGGCCTATCCGTAGCCTGGCTAAGGCTACTTCCGTGTGTCTGTCTTGTTTGTCTGTTATGTATCTTCCTAGGTGTGGCTTTATAGTGTGGAGTTTGTTGTCTGTTTGTGTGTCCCATGCTTCCTGCCAAGATTTGCGCAAGGCTGTCCGTACCAGTGGCTTCAGGTCGAGGTAGGGAACACACGGTACATCTATGCTACTGCGGAGAGCAGCCACAGCGGCACCCTGGTCAGCAATTTCGTTCCCCCGAATGCCACTGTGACCTGGAACCCAGCAAACAATTATTTTTAGTTTTGCGTGATCAGCAAATGTTAGAGCTTTAATTAGATGCTGGAGCACAATGTTTTTCGTAGGTCTGAAGCAATGCAAGGCTGTTACCACACTTAGAGAGTCTGTAAAGATAATGGAGTGTTCTGTTCTGGTTTGTGTAATGTGTTGTACTGCTAATAGGATACCATGCACTTCTGCTGTAAAAATGCTGCTATTTCTCTGTAATGTCTTCGTACTGGTAAAGTTGGGGCCATATGCAGCACATTTTAGGCCGGACCTGAGGCACACGTTAAAGGGGCCATTCAAGAATATCAAAGGTTGGTTGTTTAAAACGATTCCCTCGTTTCAACAGCAAGCCCAACAAATTGTAGGCACGCTTCACAGAAATGAGGTAGGCGATAAGAAAAAAAAATATTATAAATCGATTAACCCACTGAGACAGTACGGCTCGCTTATGCTGAAGCCGATAATTGCACATACCACACTAAATCAGTGGTTCAAAAGTTGCAAAGCAAACTCAAAGAGAATGAAAATCAATGAAAATGTTATTGAAACGGGAATGGTGGTGTAACTAAACAGTAGTTTCGTAGAACAACTTAACAATACACGCACAGCGTGCGGAACTAGAGGTTACCGATGCTATGAAAAAACGTGTCCAGCAGTGTGATGATCGACATCCCCGGGCCGCAAGAGCGCGCCAGCAGACGACGGAGGCGAGCTGGTGGTGGAAGAGAAGACGATGATTAGCGGGACCACGCAGAGCAGCGAGCACGAGAGGGGAGTGTGCCGGCGGAGGCTAGTGACGAGACAGCTCTAGAGGAACGGGCGCAAGGATTCCCCTCGGGAGGCGGTTAGAGGTCTAGCCAAGAGCGTGCTTGCGCCGTGCTCCGAAAATCGTCCCGGGAGCTGTTCCGGGGTCCCTCTGCTGCAACGCGGGGTGCCTGTTCCAGCTGGCGTGATCTCGAGGCGTGTTCCGGGCCAAGGTTCGGGACGAGGCCTAGAAAGACCAGGGACAAGCGCGGGCATCAGTTTTCCGGCCTGCGGCCAGTTCGTCTCAACAGGCGTCACAGAGAAAGTGTCTCGCCACGTTTTCGGACCACTGGCACTGTACCCGTGGAGCTCTCAACACGTTGCACCGACGTCATCCCGCCCAGCGTCGAGTAAACTAGAATGTGAGCGCATCGCCTCGTTTTTCCTTCCGCTCGGACTTTGGTTCGGACTTGTGTTTGTCTTTCCTCCGCATTGCGTGTGTGCTGCATTTTGTTGCTGTTCAGGTCCCTCGTTCTTTTCCCGAGAGTTTGTGTGTCCGCAAAAGAACATATGTTTTTAATTGTTCTCAAGCCATGACGTCACTTGTCGTCGATCCTTCTCCACGGGTCACACGTCCGCCTGCTTAGCACGCGGCCTCAGAATTTCTGGCGTCCGCGACAGGAGTGCGTGCTCTAATTACATCTCGAGACTAAGCAGGCAACGAGGTGTTGCAAGCCAGGATGGATTCAAAAAAGTTGATGTCGATCGGGAAGGAGTTAGGACTGTCCGGTCCCGCTCTAAAAGAATGGATTGACGAGGAACGCACAAAAGAAAGAGACGGGTGCACTACTGAACGCGAGGCGGCTAAAGAAGCGGCAATACTAGCCCAGAAGACAGAGTCCGAGACCCGAGTGCACACTGAGGCTGAACGGGCCCTGTTAGAACTTAAGCTGCGGCTTCAGGAAGGGTCGCAGAGTTCTCACGATGTGCGAGCGACACTGCGCCTAATGCAGCACAAGGCGTCCACAGCCCTAACAAGTTCATTCCTGCCTTTAACGAGGATCGTAATGAGCTTGACGCATACATCCAGCGTTTTGAGATGGTGGCAACCAGAACAAGTCAAGGGTGGCCCTCAGACAAGTGGGCGCTGTCTCTACACTTGTGCTTGACTGGTGAAGCGCTCAGTGCCGTTGATCGCATGTCTTCCGATGATGCCATGAAATACCCTAAACTAAAGCAGACACTGTTACAGAGGTTCAGATACACCGAGGAGGGCTACAGGTGCAAGTTTAGGGTGTTCAAGGTACAGAACTCGGAGACAGGCCGTATAATTGCGGGCCGCCTACTCGGCTATTTGACAATTGGCAAGAGCTGACCAAAACGGAGCAGACGTACGCCTCGCTCCGGGACAAAATGGTGGCCGAGCAATTTTTCAACAGCTGCGACGAGAAGCTAGCCATTTCTCTAAAAGAGAGTGGCTACAAAAACCTGGACCAGGTAGTCGAAACCGCCGACCACTGCCTTGAAGCACAAGGTCTCACCAACTTGGCAAGAAGCCGGGAAGATGAGAGGGGCAGGCAGCCTGAAGTCGACCGGCCCCCTGATCAGCAGGAACCTAATACGAGGCCTTAGTGCGCCGTTATGCAATAAGCAGGGCCATCGTTCAGCAGGCTTTGGGGCGAAGTCGAAGTCTCCGGGTTCCAGCCAGCCCAGCAAGAAGAACGCCTTCTGCCTAAGGGGCTGCAAGCACGGACACCGATACCAGGCTGAAGCTGGCGCAAACCTTCAGAGAACGAGGGTCAAGCAGCAAGCTCATTGTCTGGGCGCAATGCCTTTGGGATGAAAGCGCCAACCATGCTTTAACGACGCCAGGCTAAAGCAGAGTATAACTGCGGAAACAGATGCAAGGTGCCTCACGAAAGGAACCAGATAATACCAAGAATAGCACTTGCAGCAGACAGCGTCCCAGAAGCCAGCGTGGTCAGAACCCTTTTCTGCCAGCTGTAGCAGGGTTGAAGAGCCACATGCGCGCCAACGCAACAAAAAGCGAGGCTCTGAGAACAATGCCGCTGGTACCTGCCTTTGCTGACAGCCCCTCTAGTATCTCCTCTACTGACATCTGTGCGCTACAACAAGACCCTTCACCACGAAGGCTTTTCTGTGAGATCGGTAGAAAGGGGACAGACAACGGAATGTTGATCGAGTTCGCGAAGACTAGCTGCATTCTGTATCGACAATATCAGTTGCCTCCAAGAAAAGGAAGAAAACAAGTGGTCGCCGCAGAGGAACTATGAGGCATCGTCTTGGAAAAGTCCTATCCAGGAACCGTGGGCAGTCACAAGGGTGCCAAGCGAACCATGGATCGAGTCTGCAAGGACTTCTGCTGGCCTGGGATGCAAGCTGACACTGCACGCTTCGTAAAGTTGTGTCACATCTGTCAGAGGGTTGCGCCTAAAAACCGAATAGCCTCGAGAGATCATGGCGGAGACCGAGGCATTTTGACGTGTTGCCATCGATCTGGTGGTCCCTATCTCGCCCAGCACCGAGAAGAGAAACCCCTCCACAGGGTTCAAGATGACACACGCGCCTATTGATAAAGCTGAGGGCGGGATCGTTCCTCGAACTGTGGGACTATGAGCGACTGTTATGCCGAAAGGTCCCAACTATTCTACTTCAGCAGGAGGGCAGCATTAGAAAACTATTCCTAATACAGGGGTTAGTTTGTTTTTATAGCGGCTATAACACTTTGGCTCAATTTCCTTAGCGAGAGGCTACAACACTTGAGGGAGATTGTAAGTGCAGATTACTTGAGCCGCCTTTCCTTGGAGTGGTCATGCTGCTCTTTTGTTGGTGTACCTACCCTTGAATTAGAGACTGTTTCAGACTGTCTGTGACAGTACTCTTGTGGTGGTGCTAGGGGCGTTAGCAAGTGTGCAACTATAGAGTTGCTTCAGTGTGCTACGTTTCGTCGCGGGCGTGGTGACATTCTGTGCCGAGTTTTGTTTGCCCTAAATACACCTCTCGGGCCGGGGGTGAATGTTTTGATTTACATCCCCGGGCCGCAAGAGCGCGCCAGCAGATGACGGAGGCGAGCTGGTGGTTAAAGAGAAGACGCCGACGAGCGGGACCACGCGGAGCGGCGAGCACAAGAGGAGAGTGTGCCGGCGGACGCTATCGACGAGACCGCGCCAGAGGAACGGGCGCAAGGATTCCTCTCGGGAGGCGGTTCGAGGTCCAGCCAGGAGCGTGCTTGCGCCGTGTTCCGAGAATCGTCCCGGGAGCTGTGCCGGGGTCCCTCCGCTGCAACGCGGGGTGCCTGTTCCCACTAGCATGATCTCGAGGCGTATTCCGGGCCAAGATTCGGGGCGAGGCCTAGAGTGGCCAGGGAGAAGGGCGGGCATTGGTGTTCCGAACTGCGGCCACTGCGTCTCAACAGGCGCCACAGAGAAAGTGTCGCGCCACGTTGTCGGACCACCGGCACCGTACACGCAGAGCTCTCAACACGTTCCACCGACGTCATCCTGCCCAGCGTCGAGTAGACAGGAATGTGAGCATATCGCCTAGGTTTTCCATCCGCTAACACTGTGGTTCGGACTTGTGTTTGTCTTTCCTCCGCGTTGCGTGTGTGCTGCATTTTGTTGCTGTTCAGTCCCTAGTTCTTTTCACGAGTGTTTGTGCGTCCGCAAAAGAATATATGTTTTTAGTTGTTCTCAAGCTACGGCGTCACTTGTCGTCGACCTTCCTGCGTGGGCCACACGCGGGCCTGCTTAACATGCTTTCTCACAGGCAGACAATTTTGGAACACTCTGGGAATTTCTGACGGGGCAGGTCATTGATAGGAGTGCCACTGTCGGTTATATCACAATGTTTGTTTAGTCATGCTGAATGTTTCCAAAAGCGATGGCTGAATACGCTAGGGAAGGAACTGGTTGCAGGTTGAGCTAAAGCCTTTAGAAGACCTTTTAGGTGCCTTACAAGAGGTAGAGTTGATCTGCATACCTCCCGTAATGGAATGTAGTGTTGCGCGACGATCCGCCATCGTTGCATTCATACTAGTGCAAGAAAGCCACCCACTGCGCGTGCAGGCTTTCCGGCACCGAATAAAGTGTCTAACAGAATATCTCATGGAATAGAACATAATGTTGGACCCAACAAGGCAGAACGATGTAATGGAACACAAAATATTCGAAAAAGCCGCTTCATTCAGGCCTTTTTACAGGAACATGCGAGATTTATTGGTATCTCTGAAGTCACACAAATTAATCAAATAAGGCGTGCTGCCACATAAATATAAGTCCGGCGGTGATCGGCCCCTGAGGGCTTTAGTTATGAAGTGCGACTGGCCTACCTCGTTTGATTTCGCAGATAGACTACTAGAAACGACCTCACGGTTGGTTTAGGTCAAGACGAACGGTTGCCAGTGCAGCAGAAGCGTGCGACGTCAAGGTGTGCGGGCCTAATCATTAAGATTAATGTTACGCTTTTAGGTCAAATTTGGTCAAAGATATATCCCGGTCAGGCATACAATCAGAGAAGAAGAAAAATATGCAAGAAAAGCGCGAATGAAGAACTAAATAGACATTTTGGGTAGTAAGGCGCTACGGTTTCCCTCCAAATAAATAACAAGGATATCTTAGCTCTGGGCGTTTTCCCCTCGGTGGTAGGCGATAATAAACCTTCCTATTTTGAGCACTGCGTTGACAACCATGCAAGCAAGCGGAATTCCGCTCTCCAATGACTACAAAACCAACACTTCCAACCCTTTTATTCAGATAAGCATGCTGAATGAGCATGCTGAGAGAACATTAGCATGCTGAATAATAGCAGGAGGTGACCTCATAGCCTTCAACCGAGCCTCCAGGCTGAGTCCAGTACCATCGCCACATCCTCCGCTGGTGAGCCAGGGTGGCCATTAGTGCATAGTAATTGTCATTGAAACGCGGCCGCATGTTTGCCTTGGAAGCGTTAAAAGTTTCATGACAACCACGCAGAAAGAGGTCATGTTCAAGCCGTCTTTGCGCCTTTGATTCTGCGCCCCCCTCCGCCCGGCCACCGCCGCCTATGTTGGTTCGAACGGTGCGCAACCAATGGCGCTGGAAGTGCCAGTTTGGGCAGCTTCAGCATTACGACGCCAGCTCAAATCGCACTTGAACACGTTATTCCCGCTAAGACGCGAACATCACGTTCGGCGAGAAGCACTGACGCACAATACAATATACATAAAGTTGTAGTCAAGCGCAGCGCACGCACGACACAAGCCCTACTAATCTTCAGCTCAGGTTTATGGCATCAGATCAAGTTTCTCACCTTTCGCTACCATGATGCAAAAAGGCTTCTTGTTGCGTGTCGACCTCGTCTTCTTGAACTCTCCTTTTGTGCACCTCGTTTGTGTGCAAAACGTTTTGCGCACATCCCCGCGAGCTCTCTCTCCTCGCCCTCCTCGCAGGCTCGGCGCCTGCCTTGAAACATCATAATATTGGCACTTTTTTGTGGTAAACCAAGAATCCTGGTAGAAGAGGAGAAGGGTAATTCAAAGAAAGTTAAAAGAATGCTTATAACTTTCTAGGAATGTCAAGGCGAAAGCCTCTTAGAACATTAAGTAGAATGTACTTTGGAACGTGAAACTGATAGCGTAATGTTACTTGGGCGCTACAATTCAAAGACAGGAAGAACCAGGCTAGTACAATAAACAATACAAAAATAAATAAATAAGTAAATAAAAATATATATTACTGAGATGCACAGAACTTTGAAAGAATGGGCTCCGAAAAGCCCAGTTGGACCGCCTGTTGATCTGTTCCTGCACTTTCGTGGTTCATGCGCTATCGCTTTCGTTTTCGTTCTTGCACTTTAGTTGCACTTTCGTTCGCGCCCTTATCCATTTGAAGGGTAGCAGTCTGCGATGCTCGTCGCGCCAGCTTGACATCTTCAGGGAACTTTCTGTTCTCCGCCGTATCTTCCCTTCACCGATCCAGGCGGCTCGTACAGCACCTACACAAGCGGAATACCCTATATGGTGGATCAAGCAAGGAAAGCAGGACCCAGTTATCGTGCTGGTCACGGAACACTTAGCTCGAGCACGCGAGCGCGGCCGATATTCCTTTTATGATCGGCCGTCAAAACCGGGAGGTCGAACCACGAGCAGAATCGAATTGACGTGGCGGAGACGCCGAGATACGCTAGGTTAGGGATTCCTTGGGATCCAGTTTATTTGAGACACCTCGTCCTCGAACGCTGCTCGCCGTTCGTGCTCGTGCCGGAGCCACCCGGTCGCCCGGCTTCGCTGCCGTCTGCCATGGAGGAGCTACGCCGCCGTAGTGACTTCGTGAGGCAAGCCGTCACGAGGGGCGTAGCTGCAATTGAATCGTTGCTAGATGATGCAGACTCACCGACCGAGCAGATCCGCTCGCACCTGCTCGCTGTCAACACAAGTACAAGGAGATGGAGGTCGTCCAGGATTGGAAGCTGACTACTTCACCAGCTTTGAATACAAAAAAAAGGTACACTTGATACGCGCGCACGTTTTCTTCGCCCGACCCTTCGCGGTTCCTCCTTAAGTTGCTGCGCTCAGAGTACCAGAGCGACGAGCCCTGATTTTGCGAAACATGGTTAAGTAGCGCGGTAAGGACAGGACAAAAGTGGAGACCACACATGACTAGCGCTAGACATCAACTCACGCCTAGGAATGTCTCTCGGTAACTCGGCACGGCAGGACTGCTGCGCTCCCCAATGTCAGCAAGACAACCGTGGAGGCCGACAAGGAGGTGGATGTGGACGCTGTGTGTGATCCGCGGGTCTGCAATCTGCACGGCCGCACAGACGACGAGGACTCTTATCGCCCTGAACAACTGGCAGAGCTCGCACCAGATTCCCTAGATGGACAACTTGGTGCACCTAGCCGCCCGCCTAGCGACTACTGCGGCGTCCTCACGGACGGCCAGGGCATCAGACTTCCCAAAGACCCAACGCCTACGACGTGCAAGGATGCGGCCGTCCCGGAACCACCAACTTGATTTTCTTCGACGGTTGGGACACCGCGGGTGGAGGTGGACGTTTCCTGCTAAAACACCGCGTGGGTGACCGTCGCGAGCGGGCACCGTTGCCACTTGAAATACGGTGGTTGTGTTTTCCCCGGCGCTGGCATTTCCACTGGCACCTCCACTGGCGTTTACGCCTGCTGGTACCTCCAATGCTGATCTGAGCACCGGCGCCCGATCTGCATTGAGGGAACTACCAGATGAACCTGGTTGCGGAGCCTTCGTGAAAGGAAACCCGGCAGTTTCAATGACCGTACTCGATGGCCCCCCAAAAGGATCCTGGAAGCTCCCCTATCTGCTGCAGCGATCGCCGTCTCGGATGCACTGTGGCGCAGCTCACTATCCCGATCCGCGGGGCAGCTCACGACAAGTGACCACATATGACCAGCTGGCGCCCATGGAAACCTGCGCCGGCTACGCGAATGCATGCAAGAGGCACGCTTCGAAGCTCGTTACCCGAAGACTGTACACCAAGTAGGGAGGATTTCGGTTTGATCCCGGTGGCTATGGAAGGCCAAAAGGCGACGAGGGCGGCGATTGACGTACAGAGCATCCATCACCTAGGACAACATCTTCAATTAGGATGGTGACAAGAACGCCGCAGCCCTGTAGGAAGCTCGACGCACAAGTTAAACAAGATGACAGTAAGTAGCCTGTTCCTGCGGTGCCTGGTGCTCTAGGTGGCTAGACATCAGCACGTCATCTGCGGCGGGCTGGACTGCACCGGTCTACAACTGATGAGAGAATGAACTGTCGACTACTTCATGGTGTGGGAATCCTGGCGTATCTGCTCCGTCAGACTTCAACATTATGGTGCTCAAGAACGGAATTCAACTACGCCATGCCATAGTCGCGCATGCGAACGCCATCATTTGAGGCCTTACACGTGTGGTTGTTAGAGCCACTATGAAGTCGGATGAAAGTTGTGTCCCGCTTTCTGAACTTCCCGAACTGTTTAGGCGAACTCGAAGGGCTGGGTGAAATGTTCATGCTAGTATCAGCCCTACAAATACTTTTTTCCCTTTGGCTCCTGCATTTCCCTCACCGTACTACCCCTGAACTTGGTACTGCTGCCGTCAACCACAAGTTTTCCTGTACGACCTGAGCACATTTTCTGTTATCGGCTGACGCGAACTAGTTGTTTAGTCCTGCTCTATCATCGCATCTTGGCGGCGGCGGGAGTGTGATAATAATAATGATAATAAAGAGGCGGCTCACACGGGCACAGGGGCACGAGCACGGCTCACTCCTCGCGCTTGTGGCAGTGGCTCATGTTATGCCCAAGATTCGGGCGATCGGCTGATTGGCTTCTTTTTCCTTCGCTTTCCGCGACAACCTCCTTTAGCGCAGGCGTTTCCTTTTCCGGCGCACCGCTTCTCTATTTCTTGAAGCCCTCCTCCGATGCTCCTCCCTCAGTGGGGGTGGTTCCTTTCACGGTGCGTGATTTTTGTCCTCATGCTCTAGGGCTTGGGCAACTTCAACTGTTTTAGATGATTGAGTGTACCTCAAAACGCTTTTTGGTACCTCAGGCTTTACGTAAAACAAATACAAAATTTTTGGCTTTAAATATAAGGAGGGCTTCTCGTTTGAGACAACTAAAGAAAAGCTGCATTGAGGGAAGTTAAGTGCGGAGTGGTACTGAAAGACTCAGAACTGGAAAAATCCTCCTCTGCCGAGAACATACATCTAAAGCTTACTCGTTTGCCTGTTTTCAATCTAAGCTGATATAACTATGCTTCTATGTACCCTTGGTGTATGGAAACAAAAATGCCTCGAGCTTTCATGTGTTTCGAAACGCGAGGCGTTCTACAGCTTCCGGTACCAGAAAGCGAAACTCGCGGTGTGTCGGCTGTTAGCCCACAGTCCCAACCAAAGTCGCATGCGATTAAAAACGTCATTTGTACTTCAAGCTTATATGTTGCAATCATTAAACATGCTTTTTTGGTTTATTAGCAATTCATAGACACATTTTCCAAACCCATAGGGTAGCCATTAAATTACGTCCGTGTTTGTATATGCCTTTCTTAGACAAGACCAACCTCAACGCTCAAGGGTAATAAAATCTTTGTTGCTGCTTCCCCCACGCGACGTCGCCCCACCTGGGCCGCCTGAGACGTTCACTAGAATAATTGGTTATAGATGGACGGACTGGGTGGCGTTCCGCGACCGACTGCCGTCGGACGACGAGGGCGAGATCGAGGACATCGAGGAGTGAACTGCGAAAATCGAGGTGAGGGTGAAGGCGGCAACGAAAATGATAGAGATGGAAGCGGAGATCCCGGGGGTCGACAACCGACTGGCTCACCTCATCGAGGCCAAGCAGTCCATACTTAGTAAGTGGAAGACGCAGTGGCTCAACCGCAGGTTACGTAAAAAAGTGGCGGAGCTAAACCGAGCCATCCAAGACCACTGCCGAGTGCTCAGCGCGCAGCAGTGGAACGAGATCTGCAACGCGGCGGACGGGCAGATACACTGCGGCAAGACTTGGATCCTGCTGCGTCACCTGCTTGACGAGACGAAAACTAAGACCCACCAGCGCGACCACCTGGCCAAGCTCATGCACCGGGCGGTTCGGGATCACGGGGAAGCAGAGGTCATCAAAAGAATCGACAAGTACCTGCCGGTAATGCCCATGGAGCGGCATTCCGCTTACGGGGGCGAAGCAAACGAGAAACTCGACAGGGACCTAGACGTCGAGGAGGTGAGGACGACTCTGCACGAGCTGAACGGCAAGTCCGCGGCCAGACCGGATCGCATCACGAACAAGGTGTTCAGGAACCTGAACGACGAGGCAGTAGAGAAGCTGACCAAGTACTTCAACAAGTGCTGGAAGTCGGGGACGCTGCCGAAGCAGTGGAAGACGGCCAGGACCATCCTCATCCCCAAGCCGGGTAAACCGCCGAGCACGGACAACCTCCGGCCCATCTCGCTCACGTCGTGCGTGGGCAAGGTGCTGGAGCGCGTCCTGATGAACCGGTGGCAGGACCACCTCGAGCGGTCTGGGCTGTACCCCGCGTCGGTCCTCGGGTTCAGGCAGCACCTGAGCACGCAGGACGCGATGATATTACTCAAGAACGAGATCGTCGACGACAAAGTCAAGACACAAGATAAAAAATTCACAGCATATCCACGAGGTGAATGGTGATGAGTGGGCGAAGCTCCTGAGGGGAAATCATTGGTAAATCCGTGACTCTTCAGTGAAAGTTCGCCCACTACATCTGTGTCCGAACGTGACGTCACGAAAGTCTCGCTTAACCCGCGCGTCGGCACCTTGGGGCTGAGCTCGCCTGATACGTTTTGCAGACGCCTCACGAGCTCTCACTGCATCGGGGTCTGCCTGCCGATACGCGCGCTATCTCGCCGCTTCCCGTTCTCTGACGTTTTGGAGATCCTCTTCGCGCCGCAGCCGTGCCGCTTCGCGTACGGCAGGGTCCTCGCGCCGTTGCCGTGACGCTTGGGCCTCTTGTTCTCGAACGCTGGGATCTTGGCGGCGTCGTCGCGCAGCCAGACGACACGCTTCGGCCTCCCGCTCTCGTACGGCAGGATCTTGGCGGCGGCGTCGCGCAGCTTCACGGAGCGCTTCTGCCTCGCGGGCTCGCACATCTGCAGCCTTATCCATCGGGCGACTGCGAGCGCGCGCCAACAGCGAACGGATTTTATTACAACGCTCCCCGCCATCTAGTAAACAATCCAAGAACTAAACTAGAGGTACCCACGCCATCTAGTAAACAATCCAAGCGCATCTTTTCATCATATACAAGTACCGCCATCTAGTAAACAATCCAAGAACTAAACTAGCGGTAGCCACGCCATCTAGTAAACAATCCAAGAACTAAACTAGAGGTGGCTACATACATACGTCGAGGATGGACAGACCCACGCCCTAAGGAGCTTCGCCCCTAAAAAGCAATCCTGGGACTGGACCTGCAGAGCGCCTTCGATAAGGTGAAGCACTCCGCGATCCTGGCCCAGGTGTCGAGACTCGGCATGAGCGAACGGTCGTACAATTACATACGAGAATTCCAAACGGGTCGGACCTCCGAGCTTCGCGCCGGCGATCTGCAAATGCAAGAGAAGAGGCTTGGCAGCGTGGGGACCCCGCAGGGGTCCGTCATCTCGCCGCTGCTATTCAACCTGGTAATGATCGGGGTGGCCGAACGGCTAGAGAAGATCGAGGGCGTCAGGCACACCATCTGCGCCGACGATATTACGCTGTGGGTCCCAGGAGGCAGTGACGCTCACATTGAGGGCAAACTGCAGGAAGCAGTCAATGCGATTGAGGACCAGCTCGACGGTTCCGGCCTGATATGCTCACCGAGCAAGTCAGAGCTGCTGGTGCTACCACCGAAAAGGGCGAATCGAAGCAAGCACAAGCCAAGAGAGTACGAGAAGATCAACGAGAAGATTTCCGAGGTCAGCAAAATCCGGGTACTGGGCATGGTGGTCGAGAAGCAGCGGAGAAACGGCGATACCGTCGCCCGACTGAACGCCAAGGTGGCCAACGCGATGCGACTCATCAAGAGAGTCGCCAACCTTAAGGCAGGGATGAAGGAGGAGAGTCTGATCAGGCTCGTCCAATCCTTTGTGATGAGTCACATCGTGTACGTCGCAGCATATCACAACTGGCTGCACAACGAGCGCAACAAGATTAACACCATCATATGACGCACCTTTAAGGCGGCGCTCGCGCTGTTCGAGGGCCGCCTTATAGGCGGCCCTCGTCATTGCCAAGTTCCTGAGCCTGGGCATCCACAACACGCTCGAGGAGATCGCAGAAGCAGAGCGGACCTCCCAGCTGGAGCGACTATCTAAGACCGAGGCAGGCAGGAAAATCCTGCGAGACCTGGGGTACGAGGCGGCCGAGGGGAACGCCAGCAGCAGAGTCCCCATCCCCTATGAGACCCGGTGCCGGATCAGGGTGGATCCACTACCAAGGAACGTCAATCCGCAGTACAACAGGGGCAGACGAGCGGCGAGGGCCAAGACCCTAATCGATCTACACGCAAGTGACGGCCACGCGAAGTACGTGGACGCGGCCGAGTATCAAGGAGAACGAGAAGCGTTCGCGGTGGTCGTCATCGAGGCATCCACTGGTGCTACGAGGGCGACGGCGAGCCTTCAAGTAAAGGAGGCGTCCGAAGCGGAGGAGGTGGCCATCGCCCTGGCCATTGCCGATGCCGGGTGCCAGACCATACTAAGTGACTCGAGAAATCCGGTGCGAAATTTCGCCAGGGGCCGAGTATGCAAGGAAGCCGAGCGCGTGCTGCGGATGGCGGGGTTACAACAGGAAAACAGGAGCAGACGTCTCAAGTGGTTTCCGGCGCACGCAGGCGAAGACGCGTCGGCAACGAACGACAACCACAACGAGACGGCCCACGCGACGGCGCGAGCGCTAACCAACCGCGCCGCCGCAACCGACCGTCCGGAGTGGTGTGGAGTCAAGGACCACATGACAGACTATAACGAGGTCACAAAATTCCACCGCCTGGCTCGAAGGACTCTCCCGCCCCCTCACCCGGGGCTGAGCCGTGCAGAGGCAGTGTTGTTACGAGAGCTGCAGACAGGGTCGCTACCCACCCCGGTCCTGATGAAGCACATATATCCAGAAGCCTACCCGACCGACACGTCCAGGTATGCCAACGGGGGAGGGCGGACTTCGTGCATGTGTTGTCGGACTGCGTCAAGTTTCCAGAGCGAGCGTCAACAAGAAGAGGAAGGCTGCCATCGAGGCTAGAAGCAGCGATGGCGAGCTACGACCAAGAAGAACAATCATGGGCCGTCCAGCAGGTCTTGGAGGCTCTCGAAAGGCAGAAGCCGAGCGAAAACGACGGGGAGGCGCCTTCACGGGCGACGAACCGCGGGAGTAGCAGAAGCCGACGCCGAGTAGAGGACCCCACCAGGATGACGTAGAGGCCCGCGTCGCGGCGCTCTAGGGCGTCGATCTGCAGGCTTTCAATAAAGTTGCCTCCATCCATCCATCGTGGCGAAATTCAGGACATGTCGCCAGCCCCGCTCAGTACACTATGTGCTGAGGCTATCCATTTGTGTGATTCAAGCTGCAGTCCGCCAAAAACTTGACAAAATTGTTCCTTCGCTTGCTTTGCGCAATGAATTGTCAGGGCGTCCACCCGGCGCTACAAAGCGCTGGAGATATCTATCAAACCGCCCCTCGTAGGTTCCGCAATCCGGCTCCCTGACGAACCCCTGACGACAGCCCGATTTGCTTTTGTTGCCATCGTATATAGGACACGTTTCCCGTTACTGCCAGAATCGCCCTTACGATGCTTCCCTTAATGCATACTGCACTTCCCGGCTTCCCAGGAAAGCTCCTCGGCGATTTTCCCCCGATCGGTATACCAACAGCTCCGACGCCCCCTTCGCTCTCCAGGCTTAGCCGTTCGTCCTCCCCTCACCATCACCAGTCCGAATCCCCCGAAGCTCGCCGTCCGACGTCGGCGTACCGCCCCGGCTGCCTCTTCCCGGAAAACTAGATCGTGCAGTTCTCAGAGGTGATGCTGCATTGACGACCCCGACCAAAACTCCTTTGCCCGCTTCACCTGCACCTTGCAATCTTCTTGATGTTCTTGTTGATAGTGTTCCAATCCAGGCGCTAATTGACATGGGAGCGAACATATCTGTGATGAGTGCGAACCTATGCAGCCGGCTCATGAAGGTGCTCACTCCTGCCCCATCTCGTGTTCCTCGTGTTGCAGATCGAACTTCCCCTACCATTGTCGGTATGTGCAACGCCCGTGTCACCATCGCCGATCACCCTGTTCCTGCTTTGTTTATTGTTTTTCCCCAGTGCCCCAATGACCTCATTGTAGACCTGGATTTTCGTACTGAAAATCTACGCTTATCGAGTGTTGGGAAGGAGCCATCCACTTTGATCTACCTTGCCCAGAAAATGTGCCTGAGGAAGTGCAATGTCGCTTACATTCGACAGACTGCACTCGCCTCTCCCCGCGAGCTGCTACTAATGTCCTACTTTCTACGTCGTAACGTGTTCCCGACGGTGACTACTTCCGTGCCCCACAAACGGATGTTCTAAAAACACGAGACGTGGCACTTCCGCACACCGTGGTGCGTGTTCGCCACAACTGCACTCCTCTCCCTTTCCTTAATTTTGGCGCTTCTCTGCAAATTATTCCCGGCGCCATGACCATTGCGATGGCTCACCCAGTGGACAAGTGCGACCTTTTGACCCTACCTTCTACCTCGCTCGCATCCGCTGCCGGTTCCTGCACCTCCCCCTCACTGAACAATGCATTCGAACCAATGTTTGCCCCAGATCTCTCACGCGAGCATACTGCAGCCCTTTATCGCCTTCTCCTCTCCTTCAGTGACATTTTTTACTTTGGCACTCACCCTCTCGGACAGACAAGTGTGGTAAAGCACCATATTCACACGCGTGACGCCCGCCCAATCCGCCGCAGGCCATACCGCATATGCGCCACTGAACGTGGAATTATACAAGACGAACTGGACAAAATGCTCGCTAAGGATATCATCGAGCCCTCTTCCAGCCCTTGGGCGTCACCGGTAGTACTGGTTAATATAAAGGCCATACTTGGACACGTTTGCGTCGATTATCGTCACCTGAACCACATCACAAAAAAGGACGCGTACTCTCTTCCCCGAATTGACGACGCACTTGATTGCCTCCACGAAGCCAACTATTTTTCTTCCATCGAAGTACGTTCCAGTTATTGGCAAATCCCCGTGGATGAAATAGACCGAGAAAAAAACCGCCTATATAACAGCAGATGGTCTCTACGAATTTAGGGTTATGCCTTTCGGTCTATGTAACGCGCCGGCCAGGTTCGAAAGAATAATGGACACTCTCCTTCACGGCCTTAAATGGACCACCTGCCTGTAGTATTTCGATGATGTCATCGTTTTCTATCCGACCTTTGAAACAAATTTGGAACGTCTATCAACGGTGCTTTCAGTTTTCCGCCGCGCAGGTCTTCAATTGAATTAATCCAAAAGCCGATTCGCCCAAAATCAGCTTAAAATTCTAGGCCACATCGTGGATGCCCGCGGAGTTCAACCCGATTCAGCTAAAATACGCTCAGTCAAAATCTCCCCAACCGAGAACCGCAAAAGATGTCAGAAGCTTTCTTGGGCTATGTTCCTACATCCGCCGCTTCATACAAAATTCGCCCATATTGCCAGCCGTTTAACCATCTCTTCAAGAAAGACGTTTCCTTCACGCGGGATTCGTCACAAGCTGAAGCCTTTGCCACGCCTATTGATATGTTCACTACCACTCCTATTCGAGCCCACTTTGACATTTCTGCGCCAACCGAACTACGCCCTGACTGGCCACGGAATAGGAGCCGTCTTAGTGCAACAGCACACGGGTGAAGCCCGCGTGATCGCGTACGCCAGCAGCCGACTCTCTGTCGCCAAACGCAACTATCCTATAAACGAACGCGAGTGTCTCACCCTAGAGTGGGCTGTGGCGAAGTTGCGCCCGTATCCCTTTTGCCGGCAGTTTTCTGTCGTCACGGATCATCACGCCCTGTGCTGGCTGCAATCACTAAAAGATCCTACCTTGGCCACTGAGCTTGGAGTTTACAAGAATACTCCTTTTCAGTCGTCTACAAATCGGGACGGTTGCACCGTGATGCCGACTGTTTATCACGCTACCTCGTGGATCCTCGAGACGTAGCCGGGAATGACACAGAGGCTTGTGTTTTCTCCATCTGAACACTGCTGCAAAGCGGTGCCGAACAATACCGGGACCACTTCCTACGATCCATAATCGATCGCCTCCGCACAAAGTGACCTGATCAAACCTCGCGGAACTACGCACTGCAGGACGGCGTCTTATAACATTAGAAGTTTCATCGCGATGTCCCAGAACTTCCAGTCATACCCCCTCACTTGCACTCCACCGTCATCGAACAACTTCCTGACCACCCACTTGCTGTCACCTTGGCGTTACGCGCACATACGCCCGCGTTCACCGCCGTTTCTTTTGGCTTGGCTTGTACCATTCAGTCAAGAAGTATGTTCAAGCTTGTGACCAGTGCCAACGGCGAAAAGGTTCCTGCAAATTGCCTGCTGGACTCCATCAGCTCCTTCCTATTCCTCAGGAACCGTTCACCCGGGTCGGTCTCGACCTCCTGGGGCTTTTTCCAGCATGCATTTCTGGGAAAAACTAGGTTGCCCTTACAACAGATTATGCAACACGCTACGCCATAACACGGGCCCTATCCACAAGGTGCGCAACTGACGTGGCGAACGTCCTCCTTTACGACGTGTTTCTGCATCATGGGGCACCATGCCAGCTCTTGACTGATTGGAGCCGTAATTTCCTCTACAAAGTCATTTCCGACATTCTTTATTCCTGTACAACTAAGCATAAATTGACTACAGCTTACAACCCGCAAACGAACGGCTTCACGGAGCACCTAAACCATACGCTTCTCAACTTGCTTTCTGGGTACGTTTTGTCTGACCACCGGGATTGGGATGCCGCCTTACAATTTGTAACCTTAACCTGCAATTCCACCCGCCATGAAACAGCTTGTTACTCCCCTCTTTACATGCTCTTCGGCAGAGAACCCGCTTTACCCTTGGATACCATTATCTCCCCGGCCGCAGCTCCTCCTAGTCAGTACGTCAGCGACGCCATCGCCCAGGCTGATCTCGCTCGTCAGGTCGCTCGCACACGTCTCACTTCGTCCCAAGCGTCCCAAGCATCCCAATCGCCACCGCAGCGATGTTTAGTTCCTGCCAGGTTCATTAGTTCTACAGTGGTCAGCCGAGCTTCATGCAGGACTGCCTACGAAGCTACGTTTTCCCTAAACCGGCCGTTATCGCCTGTGGCGCCACGTCACCGACGTCATGCACGAAATTACGCCGCACCCGTCTTCCTCTACGCAGCCTCACACCGACTTTGTTCACGTGACGCGGCTTAAGACTTACCACCCCAACACCTGAACGTTATATCACCAGACGCCGTGACGACGTCTTCCCACCGGGGGGTCGTGTCACTGAACAGTTGAGTGAAGACGATAAGGACAGCTATGGCTATGCACTGTTTGGGCTGAATTTTAGAAAAGGACGAAGAGCTTCCAGCTACCGGTCTCTCTGCTCTCGGCGGCATCGTTCAGTATTGTAATTTCAGTGAATACATTGTATTTCCGTGCTTCTGCCTCGTAACAATATTATTTAAAAGGATTTCTTTTTGCATTAGCAGCGCAGATTCCGTCTAGCTTCCCTTGCGAAAGCCATGTTGGCGGGATGATAACATTTTATGTTTAGAAAACAATGATTGCAGACGTGAGAGAACCATTTTTCTGAGTCCTTTCGAAAGCACGGGCAGAACAGAAATTGGCCTGTAATTGGTGGGGAAATTTTTATCTCCTGCCTTGCATATTGCTTAAACTTTTGCTTGCTTCATTTTCTCGGGTAACAACCAGACTCTAAACAGAGATTGAAAATGTGCACAAGGCACGGGCAAATGTAGTCTAGGACATCTGAACTGGTCTAATTTGAATGTTTTCAGTATCGGGGGCTTTACTGTTTTGCAGTACTACTATTTTCAGTACTACTTTGTTTCTGTTGTCAATCGGCTACAACCAAAGTGAAAATAGCAGAGTTTCCGAAGCGGTGAAGTCGCGAGTACACGGTTCAGCTGAAGAAATAGCGGTGTCTGCTATTAAACAGATAAAATGGGCATTGAAATGCTCATAGAGCGAAGTGTTAGAAAGAACTGTTCCGCATACAGTAATCTCCCGTATATCAGTTTGGTTTCGGTGCATGCCAAGAGAGCCATTTATGATTTTTCACGTGTGGTCTGGTCGGCGTGATGCGTCAGAACCTTCGCCTTCCGCAGCTCAGACGTTAACCGATTCCGAAGTTTTTTGAACGTTGCAAGATCCAATAAATTTCGCGTGCGTAGGAAGCGACGATATAATTTATTCTTTTCCTTGATTAATCTTAACGGCTGTGGACAAATTCAGGTTTTCGTATTTGTCGCTGGGTCCTAAATTCTTTTATCGGAAAACACTCACGATAATGTTTTCCAAAAATTTGCATAAATAAATCGTACGCCCTATATGGCGAGCCCTGAGCAAGCGCCTTGCACCAGTTACTGTTTTGTATTTTCTCTCTGAACGTATCCATATTAGATGGTGTTATGCGCTGATAATTAAACGTCGTACCACTGGCTTGCACTGGCCCGGCAGAAACAGAATATGCTATAAATATTGGGCAGTGGTGGCGGATATCAGAACTTCTTGTTCCCGAGGCTGTAACGGGTGTATCAGCGTTAGTGCCGAAAACGTCTAGTATTGATGAACTAGTTGCCGTTATTCGTGTAGGAGAGCTAATTACGTTCTGGAAGCCACATGACTTTAATTAGTTGATAAATGGCGTGGAAAGTGAAGTCTCGGGAGAGAAAGGTTAATATTAAAATTGCCCCCAAGAAACAGATGATATCTTCCAAACTATGAGTGCTCGAGCAGAGCCTCGATAAAGTCTCGAAAGTGATTGGCATCTCCAGAGGGCGGCCGGTACAAAACGGACCAAATTTTGTTTTTGACTAGGCTTCGTAATTATGTGTCACAGCTGCAAATTGTCACACTAGTTCGAAGACAGAGCATCGGAAATGTACATAGCAAGACCGCCCCCTTGTTGTTTTTTTCGCGACAGACGGAAAAATTTTATCCTGGAATTTCACGAAGAATGTTAGTTGAAGTAAACGATGTTTCAGCAACCATGAGAATGCTGAAATTAAAACAAAATTTATTCAGGAAGGAAGTTCCTTGATCGATCTCGTTTACAAGGAAACGGGCGTGTAGGTGAACAATAGACACAGTATTCCGCTTTTCATTGAATATTACAACGTGTTTAGTTTCGACAAGTTGCTGGTACAACATGCGTGTATCCAGAATCATCAAGCGGCTTAGGCATTTGATAATACACGCAGTTAGGTCATTTTGAGACGGTCGTTTTCAGAGGAAACCTGAAGGGTAGGACGGCTGTCAGTTTTTCGTGCGAGAATTCGAACAATGCGCGTCCACACAAAACGCCAAGGAAATTGGCGCTTCCGTGCGATACTGAAGCCAGTAGTCGTTTCTGTGTCGGACACAGGTCTTCCTTTCCTAACACAGGAGCTTTTTCACCGGGTTCAGAAGTGACCCCCAGAGAATGGTTCGCGATGCGCTTTCGCGCCTTTTCGAGAAATAGGTCCCGCTTTTGCGGACTCCCAAACTGCACCAAAATGTTGCTCTGCCCTTCATTCCGTGTTGGAACACGGTGGTATACGTCAATCTTAGAAGCCAGAATGGGTTCCTCGAGCACTTCACCGACCTCTTCCATTTGTGCCGCAACATTTTCACGTTCAGCCTCCCCGACGACTTTAATTTTCAAGTTGTACCTGCGAGAGTACTGTTCGCACTGTGGCAGCCTGCTTTCAAGTTCCATAGTGCGTGTTTCATCTTCCAAGACCTGCTTTTGAAGACGGTCATTATCCTTTTTGAGTTCATTGTTTTCCGGAAGCACACGTTTCAGCTGACTTTTGAACTTCTCAAAATGCTCATTGATCAATGCCAAGCTATCCTTCATTTCCTGCACCTCCACACGGAGTCCCCGTTGTCCTTCCTAGAGTGCCTGTCAAGGTACATCGTGTACTAATTTTTCAAGAACTCAATCCCACAAAACAACACAATCAACGAAAAAGCATTTCCCAATGCAGTAGCAACGACGCTACAACCTAGAACAACCAAAAACCCTTTTCTGCCACTAACATGCTCAAGTAGTGGGACAGTGATTAGCACAACGTGACTCTAAGCATCGCCGCTGCTGCAAGGCCAACAAGTCCTATAATATGTCCTTAATTGGACCAGTGCAGTGATGAGAGGAGTTTATTTGCAATAGACAGACGACACGACTTAGCTGAGTGTTCTACAGGGTTTTGGCGATTTGTAACTCGAAGAGGACTCTCAGAGGTCACATGCTAGTGCACACCCAATACTTTAAACGCGCCGAGTGGATCGCCAGACCGGTTGAAAAATTCATGGATGGTGCAGTTACCATTCACAGCAGCGTGCGCAATATCAAGTGGAAGAAGATTGCGACTGCTCACCTTGGTGGGGCGGTTTTGTGTACTACTCATTTTTGTGTACTACTACTCATGTAATTCGATACGGTTAAGGCAAAAGTTGACCGAACGTTCTCTCCAGTGGGCAGCAGTGAAAGTCACAGTTCCATGCACGCTAAGTCTTCGGATGTGCCCCCAAGTCACAGAGAAAAGCGTGCGGCATAAACACTGCTGCTACACTCGTTTTTCCGGAAGTTTCGACCCAAGCTTTGTCTGTTGCAGGATCGGTTATAATGATATAGTGCTACACTAAAGGATGTCGCCCAGCTTACCATCGATAACTCGGCTTTGATAGAGAAAAATACAGTGGGCCAGAATGAAATGAAAGAACGAATAGACCTGCGCTGCAGTTGCCTACGACTATAAAATCGGAGAAAACTGCACCGGCCCGTTACCCACGACATGCCCAGTGGAACTAATTGATGTCACAGAAGTGCTGCCTGAGGTGTGAATGATTAGATAAACCCAATAATGCTTCAAGAGAAACTGTCGGTTTTCTCGGCAATGCCAGTTCTAACATACTATCCGGTAAGAAACGTACTATGTGAAATTTTTACTGCTCGCAACTGAAAGCGTAGTAACTCGCAAATCGTATGAAACGAGAATGTATCAACAGGGTTCTACTGTATGCGGCAAGAAGTTTTATAAACGTTAAGTGGTTTGGATGAATCAGCTACCTTAATCCAAGCGCCGACTTACAGCTCCGACAACACTGGCCGGAAGGTATCATTGCTCTTAAAGACTTGCTGCTAAAGCAGCCCACTCCAGTGTGCAACTCTAGTGTTTGCGTGGCGTTGCGGCGTCAACTATACGTGAGGTGTTCGTGCGTGCAGAAAGTAAGGCGGTGGAGACAAAATGGTGCAGCGTTGCCGAGAGTGCTTTAGAAATGTTGCCGAGTATGGTGTAACTGGTGTATGTGTATGGTGCAACTCTTGAACGAGTGCTTGCTCGGGCAGTGTAAGCTGGGCGTGGAGAAGACGGAACATGCAACGCGTGCTTAAAGGTCTGCTATTCTGGGGAAGGCTGAAGGACAAGGATATGTGTTCGAGACGTCATCAGGAGCTTTGAAAAAATTGCCCGTGAAAGCTGATTGCAGCGTTCATCCCTCGGAACCGCGGAATGAGCGGTGATCCAGTGTATGTGAAAAGGTCCTTGACCGTGGTAACGGAGGGAGATTGCGGTCGCAAGCAAGAAGACAGCATTAGTGAGATGGCAGCGGGCATAGTTATAAACGCTTCTACAGGGATAGTATTACTAAAAAGTGTTGTCAGGCACGGCAAAAAGAACGGAGATTAGTTAGCCAATAAAGTGGCATGTCAATAGCCTATTGATGGAGTAATACGCCCTCGCGTATGTGATGAAAAGAACGAATCGTTCGTGTCTTGAAATGCGCCGTCCCACAAGGAGGCCGGCTCAATTTCCGGCAACTGCGGCCGCTTTTCTGATGGAGTCAAGAAGCGAAAATGCCCGTGTGTACGAGACTTGGGTGCCCGTTAAAAATCCCCAGGTGGTCAAAATATGGCGGAACCGTCCACTACGGCGCTCCCTATTTCCTGCGTAGCGTCGGGGCGCTAAACCGTAGAATCAATCATATTCAGTGTCGCTGGATAGGAAACGACTATACGTCTCCTGGTTGATTTTGGTGCCGAATTATAACTACAAATAGGATGGCGGGTGGGATTGCATACCAAGAGCGTGCCAGATAGTACAAGTATGACGATCGTCGTTCTCTGGTGATGAGCCCAGATGACATTCTAGATATTACAAGCACGCTTTGAGCGAACCAGTTAACTTCGTTAAGACTGCATGCAATTGTTTCAAAGAATAAAGATGCTTATCCTGCTTCTCCGTCAGGTTTTTTCGAAAATGCCGAATTGTCGGAAATGTTCTGTTCTTATCGGCATGTATCGGCGGCAACTCGTGCAAATACTAATGAGATCAGTTTTCCTCGTACACCTGCATGTCAGGGACTCCGCACATTAAGAAGCGGTGGCGTCGCCTCCTAGTTTTCGCGTCATTTATATCTCTACTTTGCCTTCTAGGCCATCGTCTAATGGCATCCAGCACAACGACAACTTCAGTGCAGCGCGCAAACGTTGGCTCTGCAGTGGTTGGTTATGGTCCCATGCCTTATGCCTCGTCAGGCATTTGTAAAAACAACACCAGATAGTGTTATTTCTTTTGGTAACTACAGCAATTTTGGGAGTTGCTTAACTCGCTCAACCGCAGTGATTTTTTCTGCCGGCGTAACCTTTTTCGCGAAAAGAAAAGCTGCATATTGTTGTGTCGAATACGCTTTACAGCTGTTTACAATGCTCTAGCAGGCCGCCGCTGCGCCTGGTAATCTGTACACACGTTGCAACATTTAAACAACATTTGAGTTGATGTCTACTTTTCAGGCATTTATAATATCGGGAGCCATATGCCGACACTGCCCCTTGGAGATATAGCCCGTAATGAACGCTGACGAAGGGGCTGCGGGCATTTATCCCGCTTGGTCGCAGTTCTGGCCTTTCGTAGATAGATAGGAGTCATCGTTCTGGCCTTTCGTAAATAGATAGTATTGATCTTGCAAGTTCACCACTTTATCACCAATCACGGTACTTATCATCCGTTCTGCTACTTAACCTTGGAGCTGCCCGGTGCATCCTAATCCAGGCCCTCCAGCATCTCGCTTCGAGGATCTTGAACCCACCTCCTTAAGGTGCTTTGAACGCGTGAGTTCATCACAGATTCGGTGTTCCATTGAGGTTCTGAAGTCCTAGGGCCGTGTTCGCGACGAAGGCCAGTGCAGACCGGACGTTGCCTTACCTGCCGTGTTGAGAGAACAGGTGATGAGGCTGCTTTTCCTCCATGCAGTATTCTGTTGTGTGTACCAGTGCCGTCGACGTTTTGCAGCCGGCCGGTACAGATTGTGACCGCTTGTTAAGAAATCTAACTCATCATACAAATTCATGGCAGTATCTCTAAATATGGCCCAAGAATTGAAAAAATTCTCTGTCTGGAGCAAAGATGCTTGAAGGAGTATCCTTATCTACAGCATTGTAGGTTGACGGTGCCAAACGTAAAGGCAGCTTTTGAAAGTACCTTAAAAAATCTAGTCCCTTTTTCTACGCAATAATCACACACTCACACAACAAATCCATGCAAACGTATACATAGCGCACACACAGCTGCACACACACGACTACACACACGCACACGTATTTCTGCTTGAATGGCTCCTCCTAAATGCCAAATCTACAACTACTTTTTTAACCAAGACTTGGACACAGAAGAGATACACCATGCCTTTTTACGCGGTAATGGTCTAAATAGAATTCATCATGCAAGACGCCCTGTATGCGAGAAGAACTTGTTGATTCATACCCACGGGAAGCCACCTCCACTCACCGAATCAAGTCATTCCCAATATTTAACCGTAAGTTTGTCTGGTTAGGGAGCCGAAGTGCTTTGACCGGTTGGACATTGATTAAAACAGCCATTCCATGCTGGAAGGCCGTCCTTGCTGGTTCTGTGCCGCATAGTCAAATGACCCAGTCTCCTTTTTACTCTACGTGCAAATCTAGTTACGCCCATCAACAGTCATAGACTCTATGCTGAATAAATTGTGACTCTCCGGTCATTGAGTGGTTTGCGAGTTTCCATTAAAACAAAAAGACTGCTCTCTCCTGCAAGAGAATAGTGTGATTAAATTTTTACCCAACCCAGCTAACCGCTTCCACTAAATGACTAGCCAAAGTCATTGTTAATTATGAATTGTGAGTCTGGCTGGACAGTGTGGGGAGTGGTTTTGAATATGGAAGAAGTTGGTACGAATTGCTCCCACTCAATATGGCCGCCATGATACAACCTTAGTGTTTATTAAGCTACCTAAATGCGAAATTGTGGTCTCCCTTCTGTCTATCTCTCAGTTCAGTCTCACCGCGACAAAAAAAAACAAATTCTGAAAGAGGACCTTTATGTAGGCAAAACCATTGTAAAGAAGCGATTCTGGTACCATACCTTATATTTTAACAGTGGTGGGAAGAACAAGCAATTCCATAGTTTTTGGCAACGAAGTGCCCTGGCGCTGCTATATGGTACGCTTCTCTGTCGGTGGCCAGCCCTCGGGTTTCGTGCTGACATTTCTGTCTGTGCTTATCGCCGCTTTCTTCATCTACTTTTTTTCGCTCGGCATTACTCGTCCATTTCCAACTGAATCCTGTTCCTGAATACATAGCGCAGCATTGATCTATTTGAGCAGTCATTGGAGCCACATTGAGGCTTTTGAGCTTCGTCCTCTTTCAGCGGCACCCTTTCCTTCGGGTGAGCTAATCTGTGTCTCACGGCGTTTTTATCTCACGGCGTTTTCGCATACTCAGTGAGGGTGTAAGTTTGGGTTTTTGGCCATGTAAACTGTCAAAGAATTTGTGATTAGTTCGATATGGAATTCACAGTAAGAGAGTAAGAAACAGAGAAAAAGTTCGACTGTATTTCCCAGTTAAAACTGCAATAGTATGTATATTTAGCAGAATCTGCCTATACATGTCATCTTCAGCTTCCATTACTGGCTTCGTAATACAAATGGGACTTACGGTTGGCATACGGAAAGACTAAACGAAAAGCAAATAACTTGAATATGGCCAAAATAAGTTAGGTGTTGAAGCATTGAAGTTACAGGTGCTTATACAGAACTCATTTGAAGGGCAAAAAGCACACTTGAACACATATATTAGACTACTTCATTTTGCTCAATAAGGGTGGCAGCCAGGATCTTGCCTTCCTGACACGAAAGGTTCGAGTAGATGAAAACCTTTTATCAACATTGGGGGTAGTGTCTCTACGACGAAAGGGGTGCAGTTCCCGGGAAATACCATACGACTAGATAAACACCCTTTGCCAGCATGAAGGTAGTGTCTCTAAGACGAAAGCGGTTCAATTCCAGGCACATACCTTATCGCCACGTTGTATCATAGGCGTGCTCTGCGTCACAGAAGACGCAGAAACTGTGTGGTGTTTTCGAAACGATTTAACGTCAGCCTTGAAATCAAACCACTGATTTCTTGTTAATTTTACATCCTTCAAATATATGGAATTTTAAATTAAACTGAAAATATACTGTAAAATTTAGAAATCTATGACATTGTCTAAATAAGCCCTTATGAAGAAAAAGCGATGGGTTTGTAATAATCGATATACAGGTTTCTTGTGTTCCTTCACAATAGCATCGCCTTCCACTGTCTTGGAAAGTGATGTTTGACTAATATATTTTTTGGGAGGAGGAATGACAGTTATTTTGTGCAGAATGCAAGATGGAGGATCCAGTCACTCGCGTAAAAAAAGGATGACCTCTGTCGAGGATGCCATGGGCATGTGCTTCCAGCTGCGCACAAGATCAGCCAAAGCTGACCCTGCACATGGGAGCTATTTAGCTGTTTGTCCCACAGCTCTTGGGTTAGTGTGGCAAGACGAGGGAAATTCGGGGTATGAGAACACTGCTAAATCTTAGGGTATATGGTGCAGAGCAATGGCAATGCTGTCGTTGCACTCGATCATGCGGGGCGATGTGGTCGTAGAGATTTGGTGTGTGGAAATGACACGGTGTATAGTCGCCTGACTCAGCAGCTTCCGACAATGCGAGTTTATGAGCTCTCTGGGAAACACATAGGCGGTCCCTTTTCCTTGGAAGTATTTGTCACTGGAAGTCCACAACATGTGAGTGTTGGTGTGATGGGCAGTGAGTAAAATTTGGAAGGTTATGTTTAAAGCCATATTTGTCTACCCAGCCGGCAAGTTTCTTGATGCTCAGCTGGAGTTGAGTTCACACATTGTCATATTACATGATTTAAAGGATATCTGGACGTCGTCTACATACACGAAATAAGAGATGATGGGTAGCAATGACTGTTCAAAGAAGTTCATCTTAATATGAAAAGAGTTGATAACGCCACTTCACCTTGGGGCTCGTCGTTTTCGTGCACAAGAACCCTTGACAGCGCACGCACTACCGACTTTATTACGAAGGGTTCTCTTCGACAAGTAACAAGGTTTTTAACGTGTTACCTGAGACACCTTTTGACTTGAGGTCGCCGGAGATCCCGTTATGCCAAGCGGTGTCGTGGACTTTCTCGATGTCCAAGTGCGACGAATTGATCGTTCGTCGATCGCCCCACCCTGAAGCCTGCCTGGAAGCTGTTGAAAAGACCACTGTACTCAAGGAAGTACACGAGCCTGCGGTTTGTCGTCTTCTCGAGGAGTTTGCAAAGGCAGCTGCTCGTCAGGGCTATGGGACGCTAACTTGAAAAGGACGACAGATCCCTTCCCTGCTTCAAGAAATCCAATACGATGGCCTCCCTCGAAGACTGTAGAATGTGCCCTGAAAGCCACCATCATCATCATCATCACCAGCCTATCTACACCTGCTGCAGGGCAAAAGCCTCTCCAATTATTCTCCAATTACCCTAGTCGTGTTCCAACTGTGACCACTTTATCCCCGCAAACTTCTTGAACTCTTCTGCCCATATAACTTTCTGCCGCCCGCTTCAACGCTTGCCTTCTCTTGGGATTTACTCTGTTACCCTTAATTTCTAACCGCTATCTCCCCTTTGCATTACGTGCCATGCCCCCGTCCATCTTCCTCTTAATTTCTACTAATATGTCCTTAACATGCGCTTGTTCCCTGACCCACTACTGTCTCTTCTTGTCCCTTAATCGAGAGTTCTGGTACAGCGTGTGTTGCCTTTGGGTACGCTAAACACAAAGTTTTTGTGTCCCGCTACATAAACACCGCGAGTGGAGTTTTAGTAAAGCGTCTCTAAAGTTTTTCGTAGCGGCACGCTAATGCTTACGGCGCCATCTGTCTAATGTTTTGCGAAAGGACTCGTCGGCTGATCCGCGAGCGGAGTGCCGGACTGCTTGGAGATTTCACGACTATCCAAACAATTGTAAACGAACGCTTTCCCGTTACTATTGAATGCAACACGGCCACAGCACGGCACGAATATTCTCTTACCTGAGTACGTTTCATAAAGACACCGTTGAAGTCCCGCGGCATTTCTTTTTTGCAATCGCACAGAACGCCCTGAACCGAATGCCCGGGTTTGGCGCATACATTTTATTCAACTTCAAAACAATTTAGAGAGGTGTTTCGAACGAACGCAACGTCACGACATGCGTTGCAAATCTTAACTCCGATCGACCGGCGATCGGTTGCCTCCTCCTGCCCGTCGTAAACTCGCCACTCACCTCGCGCGTGGTTTGCGGGGTGGAACAGGAAGTCACTAAACTCTGGCGCTCAAGATGAGAAGGCTTTTAGACACGCACATTGTACATACCCGATGCGAGGTTGAGTCGTACGTTGCTCGAGAAAGATAATCCAGAGCATGGGAAGCACTGTCCACCCGCAGAAACACATCGTCTGATTTCATCGCGAACGCGCCGCAGCACGCACACACACACGCACACCACTTCGGTCGCTGGCCTGGCTACAAAGCTTCGTTCGGCCAGTCAGCGATGTCACGACGATGCGGAGCTGCGCGAGGGGCGATGTGCTAAGCACTGGACGTATTTAAAAACACAGGGGCAAAGAACTTGGTTCATCAGGAGCAAATTACTGTCGACAGAAAAGCGGAATCGTGGATGCTTGCCAGGGTAATTGCCGCCATGTTGGAAACGCAAGCGGCCTCACGTACGCACGCTATTTCGCTGAAATAGCGTCCGCTCGGCTTCCGTCCGCTAAAGGCAGAAGCGGCTTAACGTACGGCGCATGCGCAGGGAGAACGACGCAAAGAAATAGCGTTCGCTAACTCTTTGCGCACGGTTGCGTACGTTATCCTAAAACTTTATAATGTTACACCTACCATTTCCGCTCCCTTGCCCACCGAGTCGTTCTCAATTGAAGTTGAACCCTCTTAGTGAGCCTCCAAGTCTCTGCCCCGTAGGTGAGTACCGGTAAGTTGCAGCTGTCATCCACGTTCTTGTTTAGGGACAATGGTAGGTTGCGATTCATCATCTGAGAATTTCTGCCATACGCACTCCGCCCCATTCTTATCCTTCCAATTATCTCTGCCTCTTGGTTGGGATCCGGGGTCATAACTTGGCCCAAGTAGATATATTCGCTTACCACTTCCACTTTCTCGCCCCCTATCCCAAGCTGCTGTGTTGTCCCGAGGTTATTGATCATTAGTTTGGTTTTCTACATAATAATTTTCAAGGCCACGGTTCTACTCTGTTCGTCCAATGCGGAAAGCATGCTTTGCAATTAGTCTCCCGAATTACTTAGCTAGGAAACGTCATCAGCAAATATGAGGTTACTGAGGCATTCTCCATTAACCCTCACTCCCACATGTTCTCAATCCAACGTTCTGAATACTTCTTGTAAACATGCTGTGACTAACATTCGAGAGATTGTGTCTCCTTGTCTAACGCCCTTCCTTATAGGTGTTTTACTGCTCTTCTTATGGACAATGATGGTAGCTGTGGACCCATTGCAGATATCCTCTAGCATTTTTACATATTCCTCATCTATCCCCTTGTTCCGTAAGACCTGAATGACTGCGAGAGCTTCGACCGAGTCAAATGCTTTCTTATAATCTATGAATGCTTTATATATAGGGGTTCAGTATACGCAGCGCACTTCTCGATTACCTGATTGATCGTGTGAACATGGTGCACTGTTGAATGACCTTTACTGAACCCTGCGTGTTCTTTAGGTTGACTAAAATCTAAGGTTGCAGAAATTCGGTTAGCGATTTCCTTGGTAAGTACCTTGTAGACGACTGACAGTAAGCTGATCAGTCTGTAATTTTCAAGTCCTTCATGTCACCTTTCTTATGAACTAACATGGTGTTCGCGTTCTACCAGGATTCCAGTGCACCTGCGGTCATTAGGCATTGCGTATGCAGGTTTGCCGGTTTTTCAAGTACAATTTCTCCACCATCCTTCAAGATGTCTATTGATATCTGATCCTCACTCGGTGCTTTGCCCCCTTTAATTTCTTTCAAAGCCTTCCTTACTTCTTCGGTCGTTACTGGTGCGAAGTCTATCTCGTCTCAAGTACTTTCTCGTTCGGCATTATTCTAGATGTCCCGGGTGCTGTACAGACCCCTAAGGCCTCCTTAGCCACTGTGACTATTTTATACCTATTGGTGATGACATTGCATTGCTTATCTTTAAGTGCCTACATCTGATTGTTCATCACGCCAATACGCCTCTTCACTGCTTTCAGGCTACCTCCGTTCTTTGCAGCGTATCCGATCCTCTCCATATTATACTTCCATATGTCAACTCTCTTATGCTTATTGATTAACTTCGAAAGCTCCGCTATTTCTATTCTCTCAGCGGGGGTTCAGATTGTCATGGTTTGCCGTTTCCTAATTAGATCTTTCGTCTCCTGGGATAGTTTACCCGTATCCTGTCTAGCCATCGTGCCACGGACTTCTACTGCATATTCCGTGATAAGCGTGTAAGGTTGTCACTGGCTTCCAGTGTCGTAAGCTCGGCTTCCTCGGTAAGAGCTGAGTATAGGTTCTGCAGCGCGATCGTGAATTATTCTACTTTACGTCTTATTGTTAGCTCATTATTCGGCTTGTTTCGTACTAGCTTGTTACGGTCCCTCATCAAATCTGGGCTAATTTGAGATCTTCCGATACGGTGGTCACTACACTTTACCCTTCCGGGCACTTCCACATCCTTCACGCGCCAAGGTTACCGCATAATATCAAGTCTATTTCATTTTTATGGTCCCCATTCGGGCTCCTCCACGTCCACTTCCGGCTCTCCCGTTTACAGAAGTTATTCATTATGCGTAGATTGTCCCGTTATGCAAACTCAAACAGTAGGTCCTCCCTGCTATTTCTACAGCCCTGACCCTAGTTCCCAACTGCCTTGTCTCCAGCCTGATTCTTGCCTACATTAGTATTGAAGTCCCCCATAACTACGGCATACTGTGTTTTTACTTTAGCTATTGCCGATTCCACATCTTCGTAGAGGCGTTCCACCCCCTGGTCGTCGTTGCTGGATGTGGGCGCATAGCACTGTACTACCTTGGGCTTGCACCTCTTATCGAGCCTAATTACAAGACCTTCTGCCCTTTCGTTAATAGTATTGTTCTATGTTACCAGCTATAATTTCATTGACTAGAAATCCCACTCCCAGTTCTCGTCTGTCCACTAGACCAAGGTAACATAGGACGTGTCTATTTTTTCAGCACCGTAAAGGCTTCACCTGTCCTGGCAGCCTCACTAAGCGCAATGACATACCATTTATTGCCGTTTAAGTCTTCAAACAACACCTCTAGACTCGCTTCACAAGATAAGGTTCTCGTGTTAAACGTTGCCAGGCTCAGATTCCAATGGCGGCCTGTCTGGTTCACGGATTCTTAGCAGCGTCTGCTGTGTCACAGGTCTGACCACCACCGTGGTCAGTTGCTTCGCAGCCAGTGGAGACTGAGGGCCTTGGGTTAATAAGCGTATTCGTGGGAGGTGCTGGCCCTTACTACACCAGGGTGGCCAATCCTGCTCTGGTGAGGGAGTGCGTTAGCGGATATGGTCGGCTACAAAAAAGCAGAAACCTTTTTTTGCAGCCTCCCCTTTTCATAGGGGCGATTTCCCGTGCACGCCAGGTGAACTTCCCAAGCATTGTAGTCCCCCACAAGGGCCGACCGTCAGGCCGGGGAGCCGCTTGTACCTATTTTACCGGTAGGTGCCCGGCGCCACCAAGGCACACGAATGCACATGGTGGCTTCCACAGCTACGGAAGACGCTCAAATCGCCACCGACTGTGGCAGGACATGCCGGGAGACTCTTTCGTTGGGCCATCTGCCGCGTTGGGCCATGGCCCAACGCGGCATGATGGCCGCGGGCGCCGCCAGTTGGACAAGGGTCAGGGGCCCCTCTTTCAAGCGTGAATTCCCCTTTCAAGGGTCCGCACTCGACCGGGGGCGCCTGTAACCGTTAAAGAAACCGGTGGGTGCCCGGTGGTAACAGGATTTGAGCCCAGTACCTCCCGCATAAGAGGCGAGTGCTGCACCTCTGAGCCATCGCTGCGGTACATCACTGCGGTAGATTGCAAACCGAGTGTTTCAAGTGTGTCTGCATGTACATATTAAATCATTGTATATGTGATGTTGGCTGGACCAGGAGCTGAGGGGTTATAGATCAGAAAAGCAGCCCTCAGCTCATGTAGTGAAAACTCTGAGTTATATGAGGCTGCTGACCTGCCGTAATAAAGTAATGGCTCTGTTTCGGCTCATTGTTTGTGCCTTACGAGAGTGCGTGTGTAGTGTGCTGAACTGGACACCTGTTGTAAGTGTTGTGCAAGTTTGCCTGCCTTGTCTTCCAGTGTGTCCGCTGTTGTGCATGCCAGAGGCAGGTTGGATGTTTGCTTTTCTTTCAGTTGGCGTATTCGTGTCCATACTTCTCCAGCCTCTCTAAGATTTTATATGATATGAATGAACGCCAACTATGTCGCTTTGCTTCATGGCCCCCACGTTTTCCGAACGCCTGGGCCCTTTTCAAGAAAAGTAGATTACCCCACGTGGGGTACCGAAGATGGACACCCCAAGGCTTTTCCTAGGCCTCTCGCGCCCGCCTGCAGTCCTCATTCTACCACCACGTCATCTGGTTGCGCAGGGCACCAGAGGCATTGCGAGTGTACTTTGAAGCGGAGTCGAGGATGTGCGCCGTGTATAGTTGGGTAGCTTCTTCAATGTGTAGATGTCGTATGTATATGCAGTGTAGTTTGAATGCCTCTGTAAATGTATTGCACTTTACTCTTGCTTCATTGAACTTGCTCTTGGAAATGGACTGTTTGGGACTTTATCTATATATGTGAGCGAGATTGGGAAGTGGTGACTACTACATGGGGCCGTGCTCACACTCTCCTCAAGACATGGGGAGAAAAGTGCAGAACCAATAGCCAAATTAAGATGTGAGTATGTTTTCAGTCCTAAGGTATGGTATATAGGCTGTTTTTTTGTTGACAAGGCATGCTCCAGAGCATGTTCGAAATTTGTCTATCAGGCAACCTCGACCATCTGTGCGAGAAGAGCCCTTAAAAGAATTCTGCATATTAAGGGCGGCTGTGACGATGTATGCTGTGGGCAGCTCGTCAACCAGTGCCTCGAAATCAAAGCTCGAAAGTGCGAAATCAGGAGAAAGGTAAATGAAGCATACCGTTATAAACCTTTTGAAAATTATTGTGCCTATTGCTACATCCTCCACGAAAGTGTTAAAAGGGATAGGCTGGTGTGCTAACGAATTCCTTGTGATTATTCCCACCACCGTCTGAAGAGTGCGTGCAGCCATCTCTTTTTGAATACCATATTACTATCCAAAAATTTGTGTGATTGGAATTTGAATGTTTTTCTTGGACACACATTACTCTTTGCTGTTTAGCATTCACGATGTCGTACATTTTGTAAAGATTAATCAGAAGGCCTCAGCAGTTACACTGAACAATATGTTCTCTTCGTTTTATTGAGTGTTCAGAGCTACTGGAGTGTGATTTTTTTGTATGGCCTTCGGGGCTTCTCCTCTCAGTAATGAGTTTTTTACCTTCTCTGGAGAATTGGATGTAGGAACCCGCTCCTTCTGCTGTTCACGGACACAGAGTCAATGTCAGTAAAACTGTGAATTGGAATACTAGCATTTTACAGCAGAATCCTATGGTATGCTTCTTGTTGTCAAACACATCCTTCAACGCCAAATTCCACATTTTATTGTCTATACATATTCCCTTATGTGTTGTGCGGGAACTGGCATTCCCAAAGCCTTCCAAGAAACATGTTCTCGATTTTCTCTTCAATGCCATCACGTCTGTATATTCCCAAAAATTTGATTCGACTCTTTGCTGGGTCTCCGGTAATAAGGCCGGAGATCAAATGGCGTTTACTGCTGCACTTACAACTACAGTGAACATTACAGCACTACTGTACACCAACCTGAAACCACTTGTCAGACGACACCTTCGCAAAACATGGCAAGTACACTGGAGAGGACATATATACAACAAACTACAAGTAATAAAGCCAGACGTGGGAACATACACCAGCGACACATGCAACATACACACTGAAGTTGCCTTAGCTAGGTAAGCGGATTGGCCACACACATGTAACACACTCACACCTGCTCATTCGTTCCTCAATACCGTTGTGTAGCAGGTGCAGAGAGGGCCCATCCGGAACACACATCCTCATAAAATGCTAAGCACCAGGCACAACATGACGTAAACACTTTCCAGAGTTATACAGATACAATTTTCCGCAGCATCCAGCATACATTGTGGGAGATAAACCCATGTTTTTGGCTAAGAGTACTTTCAAATTCTTGACAGAGATTCACTTTTTAGAACTTTTCTGATATATTATTTTGTTTTTACTGTAACTGTAATATGCACGCTTACAAATGTAGTTTAATAACCATGTCTTTGGTTCTCTTTGCCAACCATGTTTTTGGCGCTCTTTGCCCTAGCTGGCTTAGCGCCAATAAACAGAAATCATCATCATCATTATCATCAAATTTTGAAGGTGTTAGAGCTTGCCACAGAAATAGGAGACGAAACCATACACCTTGACGCAATGGGTGCCTGAGTCTTATACTTGCATTTTTCTTGACCTCTCGAGGCCAGCTCGATGAAAACGTGATTGTGGGGTAAATGTCATCACAATAATAACATGATGATGTTGGGCCGGTGATGATTATGATGATGCGCCAGCACAGGGTTACCGTAAGGGTTGATCCTGTTGAAGCGAAGATAAAGAGTAAACGATAGCACCTGAAGGGCTAGGGACCGCTCCACCTCCTGTCGAATACGTGAAATCGCGCTGTTCCGACAGCATTCTGTAGAACTTCTGGCATACGGCGTTTGTAATGAACTAACGGGCTCCGAGGTGCTCATCTGAGTATTGAAGCTGGCTTGGAGCTTGGGGGGAATTCGGATGGTCCAAAACTGCATTAGTCATACAAGAGGCTTCAGTCTTTCAATTGCTATTGTACCAGGACCGCCATTTATCTTCTTGAGGTAGGTGGAGCACAGTCTATGACTATGATAAGCGGTTTCTGGTGATGATGATGCCTCTTAACGGCCACAGCAGCGATGCGGCCCATTTGGTAGGGCGACTTGTTGATTCTGAATTCCTCAGTGCAGCGACGTATGCAGTGTCGATCTGCGTGGCCAAGGCAATGGCGGCCTCCTTAGCAACGTAGATATCTGTGCTTAGAGAAAGTAAGGTGAGAAAACTGTTTATTGAATTGATGACTGTCAATGCGTGCATTGTGGTGATAGATGTGGTGCAGAATCGGTATATACGTCCTTTCAGAGAAAGACTTATTTGCAGTGTAGGTATGCGACCCGGGCTGGTAGTTGGCCTTGAAGATGAGTTGTGTGATACGATGTCAGATGTGGGAAACAATGATCTTGTTGATGATGTTGGGAGAGAATTAATATAGGATGAACGCAACGTAAAAGTGATGTTCTGTAGAAGGAAAGAAGAAAACAGTTATGCGTAGTAAGTTGGATTGTTCTATTTCCATCAAAAACAAATGCATTTTCACATGGTCGAGTTGGTCGACGAAAAACCTATGATAAGGCCTGTCTTAAAATCGCTGGAAATGAACGTTTCTAGATAAGGCAATGCATAAATCAGGGGATTCCAGTAGGCTATTTTTATCTCATTGAGAACTTATCGGTAGACGTTTAGATCGTTCCTGTGAACGATTGCTTATGCACGAAAAATCGTCGAGTTCGTTTGTTCTACTGGAAATAAATTCGCGCTTCAAAGACGGGACGACAGATGAGGACACACAGCACTGCGCAGACAAACAAACTGGGCTCATTCCACGCGCATATGAACTACTACACGTAGACATGTGGAACCAAGAAAAACTTAAATACACAAATAAATCACACACAAAAATTAAAAATAAAACACACACCTTCACCTTGACACATGCATGCTGTCTCAACCAGATTAGACACCATCAAGAAACACGAATTCCTTGCCCAACAGTGATATTGAAGCAACCATAATGCAACTATCCCCCGCGCGCACAATTTCCCGCGCCTCCATTATCTACCGCCTGAGCGCGTCATGGCTTCTAGCGAGCACCTTTGTTTTTTTAAAAAATGGAGCACACTTACAGTCACGGCAATGAAGGCCAAGATGCCCGCTAATCGCGTTACTAATGTTATTTTTGGGCTCACGGACTCTATCATTATTACATCTGCCAGTTTGGCTGATATATACGTATTTGCATTGCAACGGAATCAGGTACACCACTCCCTCCGTGCAGGCAACGAACATACCTTTGGTGTTCCGTGGGGCACCCATTCTCTTCTTTTTGAGTGCCATTGACCTGGCGACAAAGCTTTGCAGGCTTTTCAGGCTCAGAAAAAACCACACTCGTCCCTCAACGTCGAGTGATACGCTTGAGGTGGTGGCTCAGCTTGTGGTTGTTAGGAATCACCGCAATCTTTCGTTTGTCTTCGGGATTACCGTCACCTGCTGGCCCCGTGTCTTGCGCTGTCAGCCTAGCCTGTTTACGCATCTTTTCGGCCACTGACTCAACCAGGTGTATGGGGTAGCCGGAACTCGATAATCGCTCAGCTTGGGAGCCAGGTTAGCTGTCATGTGCGGGCATGATTTTGATAAGGCAGTCGTGACGCACAGGGGAGCAATTGCTCTGTTGACCAGCTTGGAGTGGGAAGAGCCAAACGCAAGGAGTGGTTTGTTCGCCCTAGGAGCGTAAGACCAGCAGACATGGGTGCTGGAGAAATGTAGGTCCGCTTGCTCAATAGACAGAAAAGTCTTTTTATACTGTCTACTTCATGACGAACTGCTTATTTGTTTGCAGGAATGTATTGAGAAACGTGGTGTTGCATTTTTAAACTACGCAGGTGTGTCTACCAGTACGTTTTTGGAGATCGTGTCCGTGTACCGTAGGTCCACTTATGTGTGTTTGACGATGAGACTTTCATTCATAGGAACAGCATATGCACTGGGTCATGTACAGCACCAGTATTTTGTGACTTGTACCTCGCCAAACTGGACAAAAAAATAACGAGCATCTGGATGACTCGAAAGTGTTGAAAGTATTCCGATACGTCGACGATTACCTTGTTGTTATAGACTGTGTGGCGCACAGTCTGGAAGCCCCAGCAGAGAATGTCATTTCGCTTTTTAGCGAGCACCTGAAGCCTTTGCCTATTACTAGCGAGTTACCCCCCGAACCCCACATCAGGTTTTTAGAACTGGACCTACATTTCTCCAGCAACCATGTCAGCTGGACGTACACTCCTAGGGCGAACAAACCACTCCTTCCGTTTGGGTCGTCCCACTCCAAGCTTGTCAAGAGAGCCATTGCTATCCTCTGCGTAAGGAATGCCTTATCAAAATCATGCCCGCACATGACGGCTAGCCTGGCTCAGCAAGCTGAGTGATTATCGAGTTTCAGCTACCCCCACACACCTGGTTGTGTCAGTGGTCGAAAAGGTGCTTAAAGAGGCTACGCTGGCCAAGCGAGACACGAGGCCAGCAGTTGAGAGGAATCCCGAGGACAAACGAAAGATTGCGGTGATTCTTTACATCCACCAGCCGAGCCACAACCTCAACCGTATCGCTTGACGTGCAGGGCCTAATGTGTTTTTTTCTGCGCCCGACAAGCTTGCAAAGCTTTGTCGCCAGGTCAATGGCACTCGAAAAGACGAGAATGGATGCCTCACGAAACTCCAAAGTAAGTTCGTTGCCTGCACGGAGGGAGTGGGGTACTTGATTTCGTTGCGCTGCAAAAGGTGTATATCGGCCAAATTGTGCAGAAGTATTAATGATAGACTCCGTGAGCAGAGAAATAATGTTAGTAACGCGATAAGCGGGCATCTTGGCAGCTATTGCCATGACTGTAAGTGTGCTCCATTTTTTGAAAAAACAGAGGTGCTTGCTAGGAGTCGTCACGCCTTCATGCGGGAGATAATGGAGGCGTGTGAAATTGTGCGCGCGGGAGATAGTTGCATTAGTGTGTCTTCAATAATACTGTTGGGCAAAGAATTCGACTCTCTTGATGGTGTCTAAACAGGTTGAGACAGCATGTGTCATGGGGAACGAGTGCGTTTTATTTTTTTAATTTTTGCGTGTGATTTTATGTTGTGTATTTTAAACTTTTCTTGGTTCCACATATCTACGTTGTAGTAGTACGCATGCGCGCGGAGTCAACCCAGTTGGTTAGTCTGCGCTGTGTGGTGTGTCCTCTTCTGTCGTCCCGCCCTTGAAGCGCAAATTTTATTTCCAGTATGTCAAACCAAGTAGCCCGACAGAACGCTTGAATGGTTCGTTGTTCGTTTGTGACTGGGGAATTCGAAGGCTTTACAATCCATTTTACGCACTGTCAGTGGAGGTTGTACGGACTTTAGCTTTCACGCTTATTTCAACTTTATTTAACAGGAATTGCAGTTCCTTGCGTACGAAGAAGAAGTTCAACAGGTTGGGCTTAAAATACGTGGAAGACACGAAACCAGCAAATGAGTTTGGCAGTTGCAGAGTCAGGCACCGTATTCGCATTACTGCCAAGTACCTTGTTTACTGAATGTAAAGAAACTCATTATTTAAAGTTGAGGTGAGCAAAGCGTATTGCCCCACGTGCAGGTAAAAGCTTTGACTTAAGTATCTCCGTTTCATGTTTCTTGTTCGGACAGCGAATATGTAATGTATGTGCTCCCGTATCCTTTGATGTCGTGGAGATAAATAAAATGGGACAGAGAAATGAACTCATTAATCATGCAAACAGGTTTCTACCACACAGAATTTTCAGTCAATTTACACGGAACAACTGCACTCTAAAAATAAGGTTGGCTATAGTTATAGCAAAAACGTGTTTAACACTGTTCATAAAAGATTAAAAAGTGCATCACAATTCGAGGTTTTTGCAGTTTGTATAACGCTTATTTTTACTTTTGTTTATACTGGGGAAACCTAAAAAGTCGCTTTTAATAAGGTACTACTCTTTTTTGCAAATTGCAAGTAAAATAGATAGGCTAAAATGCTTTCGAAAATTACGGTAACTAAACATTTTGAAAAATAAATTATTTTCAAGGCGCCGTCTATTATTTCTACGTGGTAGCTTGAATTGAGCGTTGTTTCCTTTTTTCTCTTCGGGGACTTCAATATGCTTCTGTTAACTGGAAAAATGTTCAGATAATTAGATTTTCAACTTTGAATTTATCCTAGCAACTGCGCCCAACTGCAGAGAAAAAGTTCCAGGACACCAAAACCTTCCTTGCAAAATTGAGATTGTAGAAACACCATCGTTAAGTGGCGGAACGTGTGCAATTGTTAGGAACACGTCCGGCCACTAAACGTTGTTCTTGCAGGTTCATTACTGCTAATTTTAGTTGGTATGACAGTGGGCATATTTGCGTCGCGTTGCCAAGGAAAGCGATTTCTCGTGAACGCCTGCTGGGGCTCACCTGCTTACTACAAGCAGAGTGTGTGGACTTGTTAAATATCTCCAACAGACGTTTCAGGTGGAAGAACAGAAATTTTCTTTCTGTCAACTTTAGCCATGAAGAATTACTGAGCTAACGAGGTATTTTTACGAAATTTGTGGTGACTCTTGCAGGAAATGCGTGCTGGCTACGGAGTTGTGTTTTAGGGACGAATGGCACCGAGACCTACACACATAATCCTATTAACGGAATTACTATGCCTCTATGTTTTGACCCTTGCATACTTAATTTTATTCCTTTTGTTGGAACAATGGTGACAGTATGTGGCAAAACTGCTAACATATTGCAAAAATATGGTACGAATAATGTAAAAACGCGTGTGTATTTTTTAAGTATAAATTCCTGTATTTTGTTTCTTTTTATTGCGCTATAGTAACAACAGAAACATATGGTACAGCGCCGTGTGTTTTAACAAAAGAATACGTTTTTAAGCACTGTTTGATTAGGGGCGTTCTAACTTCATTTTTATGTTGCCTAAACTGCGATGCCGATGCTCGGTTCGTGCATAGCAGTGGATAGAGTATCGTTTTTATGTACTAATAATAACAGGGTTCCGCTGCAACGTTGCACTTTGACTGGTTATTGGTATGTATTGGCAGAACAACTGAGGCAAACCATGAAATATGCGAGCAATGTATTTAGAACTACAAACACTTTCAAATGTGCGGGATCAAGATGGTTGAATAGTTGGTTGGAGCTTCCCTAAACGTCACGTGCGCTTTGATCGCTTTAGATGGAGCCGATAACCGCACCATGCAACATTTCTTTTTCTTCCTTTCGTGTCGTTACCAACAAGGCACGTATAATAGCAGGCAAAATGGCGAGGACTCCCTGGCTCTTTTTGGGACGTAGAGAGTTCTTAGGCATCAGCGGCCGTGTACATTGGGCTCTTTTATTTGTCGTCCTCTTTGGCTCAATAGCTTTGAAACCATGTATGTCTCGTGCCTTGTTTCACGATCAAAAATGTGTTTCCGCATTCGGCAGTTTTCGTGCTGGTTGGGCCTCTTCAACCTTCTTCACGTCACTGCACACCTATCTGTGCAGTCCCGAAGTCAGAGCTGCACCGCAAGTTAAGATACTTCAATTATTGGCTGCGCCACTTCTGCCGCAGATCGGGCATTCCACGGTGGTTTGCAGCAAGCTTCAGGACCATCTTCGTATTGCGGCAATACTCACTGACACTTACTGGGGCAACTTGCGACGATTGCTAAAAAAAGTTGAAAAGGAATGCGAAGGGCTCAGCTGTGACGTACTTCAAACAGCCTGTCTTCCATCAGAATTTTACACCACCTGAAAATGGGTCCCAAGTACTCTATGGAACCGCGGGCTCGGAAGCACGAGTTTCTGGTAGCAGATCACAGAGTATTTGACATGACCCCTTCCGGATAGAACACTCACCGTGTCTGTGAGAGACGGAGTGCCTCAGCTGGACTTGGACTACACGGCACAAGATTGCAAGAATGTGCGCCCCATTGTGAAACACCTCCAACGCGAAAGTCTTTCTCACTTGAAAGCTGAGAAGGAAGGTGGGTTTGTGGTTCTTCTCTCCCCACATTTCCTGACAAAAGCTCCCGAGTCCACAGAGAATTTCAGGAATGCAGATATGAAACCAGGCAAGATAAGAGCATTGGCCTTGAGTCTTCTCAACAGGATGTGTTTGGCAGCGATTGAGAATAAAGTCTGGAAAAACAAGAGGGCGTCCTGCGCGTGTTTTCTGCCACAAAGACCCATAAGCCCAGTTATCGTTCAGGGCGGTTGTTACCGAAAAAGCATCACGGCAGCAAGTGATGTGGAATTATCTCAAGAATTCACTAGAGTGTCTTGTACTTAGAGATTGGTTTTTTGAGGGTGGGAAGCTAAACGACACTGGCTAAGGGTTTCCACCTAAAGTTATATCGCTAACGCCGCCTTTTCGGTGAGAAACAAGGAATTGTTTTTCTCGGTTGCTCATAATAAACGTTGCTCATTATAAAGAAACGGAGGTTATTTCATTCGAAAATAGGCCTACCACCTCTTTATTATCATTTTGTGGACTTTTAAATGTGTACCTGAATTTAAGGATCGTTCAACATGAAGAAAAGGTATTTGTTCAAAACTATGGCATATTTATGGCGCCTGCATCGCGTGGTGCTTCATAATATATTTCTAGCGAAGTTTGAGCGGTGTGTCTATGTCACTCCGATGTTCACGCTTCATTTTTGTTTTTAGATATACTGAGAATTTATAGTATTCTTGCATTTAACTGAAACGGACAAGCTCTCTTGTGTATCGTATATGATTTTAAACCTGTCTAGCGCCTGTATCAAGAACTTTTTTCATAAAACAGGTTCCTACTAACAGGACCACTAGGTTTCTAAATTTAGAACTTACCTTTATGCCAGACTTTCACGTGAGTTGGAAAGGTTATAGGAGGGCTAAGAAGGGTCTTTTGCCGTGCAGTTCGGCGCACTGGATGTTGGTAAAGTGCGGTTTGCGAGAAGTGGCCCGTCTTTGATGCAACGAAGCCATTCAGAAGTGGTTGATAGTTTGCAAAAGTCTGGTTTGGCCTTTCCAATTTGGCTTGCTGTAGGTGAATATTTAAGCAGGAAAGTTAAAAAAAAAGCCTTCCGTAAGTTCTAGCTGCCCCAAAAAGCACCATAGAGAAAATGTTGAAGTGATCCTATACATCCGCAGGAATTAACATGGGCTCAAAAAAGGTAGCCGAAAGAGTTGGGGTCAGCATTGTGTTTTCTGACCCGGTAAACATGTGGTTTCTGTTCCCAAATCACCGCTGCACAGCGGAAAGCCGACCCTTCCGAGACAAATAACAAGAGAAGGTTCCCGACATGTGCAGTGGGTGTAGTCTGCTCTGTGCCATTTTCCTGCAGAAAAAAATGTTTATCGGGCAAACGGGTGCCTGCCGTAACAGTCGGCCGAGGCTGCACGGGACAAGTTTGAGCTCGGATACAGGTAGCCATTAAAATCTACACGTAAAAAAGTGCCTGAATTGCACTCCCAAGTTTCACGTCGCGAGCATCGTAGGTCGGGGCAAATCAGGACGTGAGCGCGAGCTGCTCGAGACAATTTTAATAGGAAAAAATATGGAGATATGTGTAAGCGACCACTCGGTCGTCTTAAGGGATACTTCATATCAGCTTTTATCTACGCAACTACGTCATCTCCCGTTGGAAGAAGTGTCTGCATGCGTGAAAATCGCATATAAATGTCTGGTTTTTTTCCGAAATAAATCAATTATGATACCAGCGGCGTGTTCGTGCTCATTCTTCTCGTGTCATGCGTCCTTTTAGATGCAAAGCATCTCTTAAACGACCCTCCGTCGTCCGGCGTCGGCACCTCTCCTCGTCATCCCCTCTCCATGCCAGCTGTGATAACGCCGCTCTCCTTCTCGTCACTCCGATCGTCTCGTGCCGGCTCAGGAAGACACCGGCAACACTGTCGCTCCAGGAGCCCTAACCAGCTGTGATAACGCCGCTCTCATCCTCGCCGCTCGGCTCGTCTCGTGCCGGCTCAGGAAGACACCGGCAACATTGTTGCTCCAGGAGCTCTTAAAGGGGAAGCGTGGTCGTCTCGTGCCGGCCCAGGAAACACCGATAACACTGTCGCTCCAGGAGCCATCTCTTGGTCGGGGCTATGTCCCTCCCTCGTTGTTGCGCCGTCCACACCCCCCCTGCGCATGCGCGTCTCTCCTTCATTCTCCTCTCCTACAGCTGTATAAGAGCAGGTGCACGCGCTTTGCGGCGTTCAGTCTGCTCCGAGGCACCGCCTGCGCCGGTTCTGCTCCGGTGTGGAACCTACACGGAA